>NC_088214.1:29061382-29370445 GCF_036934945.1 Oncorhynchus masou masou | reverse complement strand
ATTGTGAAGGTCAAAACTAGAGCTTTCAAATGTCTGATATTTATAATTCAAGAAATATGTTCTAGCGATATTTGTTTTATTCCCTTGCCTGATTGCCTGTGAGCCAATGCCACAGATGTTATAAAATTTAGACAAGATATTATGTGTGTAGGAAATCTGAGTAGGTTGATGTGTATGATATTGGATGTGATATAGTGTGTGTACGATGTCTGTATAAGAGTAAGACTATAATGTGTGATGTCAAAATAAATAATAACAATTTACATGGTACAAAATAAATAATAACAATTTACATGGTTGAGTGTCTATGTGTGTAACATGTAGTGCGTATAGCCTTAATATTCATGATAATTGTAATCCATATCGTATCACCATCATAGTTGCATCATAATTACCTTTAACATAATTGAAAAACACATCCCAGCATTTCCATAGCAATTGATGTTTCACATGATCATGGACAAGACCTTGCATTACTCTAGAGACGGCTTCACTACAGTACAAATGTATTCCGTATAATATGTTATTATTCCCCAATGCCCCTATTCTGATATCTCCCCCTTGCTTGTTGTAAACATACAGTATATAAACTTGTAAACAAATACATACAAAAGATTGACAAACAATAAACACATTAAATTATAAAACAGTTCTCGACAATAGAGAGAGAAAAGTGAGAGAAGAGAGCGAGATCAAGTGTGTGTGTGTGTATGTATAAGTCCATATGTGTAAACAAGCATGTAATTGAGTACGTTTGTGTTCATATCCACTTCATAATGTTCAGATATTTTTACAGTTCCCATACTTTCTTTTTTTCGTAACCAGAAGTCCCTGTAGAATTTAGTACAGCCACGGTTTTATGGAGCTGTCTCGGAATAGCTGTCCATCTATAAAGAGTTTGTCCATAATGATAAAGGCACGCTTACCGTTCTCCCTTTGTTGTCTTTGTACCAGTTACAGTCTCTTACGTTTGTTTATCTCCCTTGGAAATTGGTCCTTGAGACCGAATTTGGTCCCTTAAATTAAATGCTGGGCAGAAAGTAGTGGTGCAACGAATCGCAAAACTCATGGTTCGGATCGGATCACAGTTTTGAGTCACGGATCGGATAATTTTTGGGATCAGTAAAGAAAGAAATGAGACAAATATAACTTTGCTTTCCATTTATTACTGAAATAATACTTAAAGCAAGGAACTTTTCAATGTTTAAATAAAATTAGAAATAAAATATTACATTCTCAATTAAATTAAAGTGCAATATAAGGCATGATACAGTCTACCTTTGAACAATTGTGAATGAAAAAATTGCCTGTGTCAACATCATCAAAAAAAGTAAAGAAAGAAAGCAGAGCTTAAATTCATTTTTTTTAAATAAAAGATGAGGATGTCTACATTGTCTAGACCTCTTTGCAGTCACTATGTCCCCTGTCATAGAGAACACCCTCTCGCTAGGTACTGAAGAGCCAGGCACAGCCAGGTAGCATCTTGACATCAATGGCAATGTGAGGGTATTTACTCATTGCTTTCCCACCATGCCAGTGGACCACCATCCATTGGAATGCTGCTTGTTGCCTTGTAGGATGCCACCTCCTCTTTGATGGTGTTGGCAAACGTTTTCCTGTGTCCTTGCTTCCAAAGGTCTCTCCAAAAAGCTCCTTCATGGCCAAATTATTTTGTGGAGGAGATGCCTCTGAGTCAGCTCCTGTCGGCTCTGCAGAAAAAATGACATGATCTATAAAACTAATTATTTATTTTCATATTTCATTGAACAATAATTGTGACAATAACATTTAATAAAAGCCATTATTATTCCAATTCAAAAATGGATGATTCTAATAGCAATAGAATAGACTAAGATTAGACAGTATATTTATTATTTAAGTAATTCACTCGTATTTATTTTTTTACCTCTTCAGTGGCCACAATCTCAGTTGTGAGATCACTGTTTATCCTCCGGCGTAGGGCAGGGTCTAGGTGAGACATCTCTAGTGATGATGCTGTCTTCCTCACTTGGGGCCATGGATTGTAGAATCTTTGTTTTCAGAGGTAGGTTCATGGCCACAGACGGTGCAGCTTCAGTGCTTAATTTTGATATTTTCCTATTCATTAAGACCGGGTGCGCGAGCATGGCTCAAGCACTTTCACCATGATTTTAAACCCTTTGTTTTCCACAACAGAGTATGGCCTCATGTCTGCAGTGATAAACATCTCAATAAATTTGGTGATGGCTTTAGCAAAGGGATGCTTAAAGAAGTTGTCTGTTGGCTGAGTTGGCTCCCGTCACTGACACTCCAGGGTGATGACACTTTAAAAATGTGGCCATGCTCTATGTTTTTCCATGATCGTACGGCCTTCTTGTGGCACAATGCCTGCACACTGTAACAGTGTTGTCCACAACCCTTCTTTCGTCATAACATTTGACAGGGAAGCCAAAATGCTCCCATTTGTGAGTCTTAAATGAAGCGGGAGGCTTTTCCAGTTCTTCACCTCCTCTGCTTGCCATGGCTGTCACTGCTCTTTTGTCCTTGCTTTTTGCAACGCGAACATCCAGGATTGATTCGTTGGGATTCAACATGCCCCTTTTCACGTGGACAGTACAAACAACTGCATTCTTCACATAATCAAATCAACCTTAAGGCTTTGGAGTAAACACAGGACACATCTGTCTTGTCTATCTTTTCACTGCAACTCTGCATTGAGATTGAGGGAATTAATACTTCAAAAAGTAACAGCAGCAGTAAAACTGTATTTCACACTATGATGGTTAAACTTTGCAATTGATCCACAGTTTACATGCGTGCCGAACTGTGGGGGCTGATCTGTACGGATCAGGGATCAACTACGGTCCGTTACACCATGAGCAAAAGGCAAACTCAGATCCATCATTCATTGATTCAGATGGCTCATTCATCACAAAACCCACTTATATTGCCAATTACTTTAATGATTTTTTCATTGGCAAGATTTGGAAACTTATGCATGACATACCATCAACAAATGCTGACACTACATTTACATTACATTTAAGTCATTTAGCAGACGCTCTTATCCAGAGCGACTTACAAATTGGCCATGCTATAACAGCTCAAATTACGAAAGGCTAGCATTGGGGTGGCAGGGTAGACTAGTGGTTAGAGCGTTGGACTAGTAATCAAAAGGTTGCAAGTTGAAATCCCCGAGCTGACAAGGTACAAATCTGTCACTCTGCACCTGAACAAGGCAGTTAAACCACTGTTCATAGGTCATCATTGAAAATAAGAATTTGTTCTTAACTGACTTGCCTAGTTAAATAAAGGTATAAAAAATGAATTCTGTAAAGTGTGTCTGGAAGCGGTGAAAAAATGACAAGCCACCAGGGTCTGACAACTTGGATGGAAGAATACTGAGAATAATAGCAGCTGATATTGCCACTTCAATTTGCCATTTCTTCAATCTAAGTACTAGTATGTGCCCTCAGGCCTGGAGGGAAGCAAAAGTAATAGCTGACCAATCAGCCTGTTACCAACCCTCAGTACACTTTTAGAAAAAATAGTGTTTGACCAGATACAATGCTATTTTACTGTAAACAAATTGACAACAGACTTTCAGCACGCTTACAAGGATGGACATTCAACAAGCACAGTACATGGCTGAGAAATTGGTGATAAAAAGACTGTGGGAGATGTTTTGTTAGACTTCAGTGAGGCTTTTGATATTATCGATCATAGTCTGCTGATAGAAAAATGTGTTTTTGCGTTTCACCCGCTGCTATATTGTGGATAAAGAGTTACCTGTCTAACAGAACACAGATGGTGTTCTTTAATGGCAGCCTCTCCAACATAATCCAGATGGAATTCCCCAGGGCAGCTGTCTAGGCACTTACTTTCTCCAATCTTTACTAATGACATGCCACACTTAATGTGTTGTGGAAAGTGTTATGAAATCTAATGTCCTGTAATAATACAAATGTGTAACTGTCTGAATGTTGCTGGACCCCAGGAATGGGGATCCTTAATAAATACAAATACAAATCTTTACATAATTTTGCTTCTGGTCAGTTTCCTTGTTGGCAGGCTAATAAGCTAAGTTGTTACAGGTGACTTCAGTTATTTTCCAAATGTTTCCTTTATTCATTGAATTTCTCTATGCCTGTGCTGTACAGTTAGCAAAGCACTTAATTATTTCTTCAGAATATCTGAACTTTATCACAAAATATATCAGGTTCAGCTTTGGTAATTCAAAAATGCAATTTCAGCTCCTTACGTTCCAAAAAGAAAACTGAATTTTACAAAACTTAAGTTCTCTTATTGTCTTGAGACCAGACAGTAACCTACCTCAGTGTCTTATTGGTCAAGATGTATTGTACAGTGCATTCAGGAAGTATTAAGACCCCTTGACTTTTTCCACATTTTGTTACTTTACAGCCTTTATTCAAAAATGTGTAATTGTTTTTCCCCCTCATCAATCTATACACTAACCCATAATGACAAACTTTTTTTACAATTTACCCTTTACTCAGTCCTTGGTTGAAGAATATTTGGCAGTGATTGAGTCTTCTTGGGTATGAATCAAATCCAATCAAATCAAATTTATTTATATAGCCCTTCGTACATCAGCTGATATCTCAAAGTGCTGTACAGAAACCCAGCCTAAAACCCCAAACAGCAAGCAATGCAGGTGTAGAAGCACGGTGGTTAGGAAAAACTCCCTAGACAGGCCAAAACCTAAGAAGAAACCTAGAGAGGAACCAGGCTATGTGGGGTGGCCAGTCCTCTTCTGGCTGGGCCGGGTAGAGATTATAACAGAACATGGCCAAGATGTTCAAATGTTCATAAATGACCAGCATGGTCGAATAATAATAAGGCAGAACAGTTGAAACTGGAGCAGCAGCACGGCCAGGTGGACTGGGGACAGCAAGGAGTCATCATGTCAGGTAGTCCTGGGGCATGGTCCTAGGGCTCAGGTCAGTTGAAACTGGAGCAGCAGCACGGCCAGGTGGACTGGGGACAGCAAGGAGTCATCATGTCAGGTAGTCCTGGGGCATGGTCCTAGGGCTCAGGTCCTCCTCCGAGAGAAGGAGAGAATTAGAGAACGCACACAGGACACCGAATTGGACAAGAGAAATACTCCAGATATAACAAACTGACCCCAGCCCCCCGACACATAAACTACTGCAGCATAAATACTGGAGGCTGTGGCCCCATCCGAGGACACCCCCGGACAGGGCCAAACAGGAAGGATATAACCCCACCCACTTTGCCAAAGCACAGCCCCCACACCACTAGAGGGATATCTTCAACCACCAACTTACCATCCTGAGACAAAGCTGAGTATAGCCCGCAAAGATCTCCGCCATGGCACAACCCAAGGGGGGGCCGCCAACCCAGACAGGATGACCACATCAGTGAATCAAGCACTCTACAAGCTTGGCAAACCTACATTTGGGGAGTTTCTACCATTTTTCTCTCCTGATCCTCTCAAGCTCTATCAGGTTGGATGGGGAATGTTGCTGCACAGCTATTTTCAGGTCTCTCCAGAGAGGTTGTAGTTTGGGCTCTGGCTGGACCACTCAAGGACATTCAGAGACTTGTCCCGAAGCTCCTACTGTGTTGTATTGGCTGTGTGCTTAGGGTTGTTGTCCTGTTGGAAGATGAACCTTTGCCCCAGTCTGAGTTCCTGAGTGTTCTGGAGCAGGTATCCAGTAGCTCTCTGTACTTTTCTCCGGTCATCTTTCCCTCTATCCTGACTAGTCTACCAGTCCCTGCCGCTGAAAAATTACACTGGCCAAATCCAGACAACGCTGGGTCAATTGTGCACCACCATATGGGACTCCCAATCACGGCCGGTTGGGTTACAGCCTGGATTCAAACCAGATTGTCTGTTGTGACACCTCAAGCACTGAGATGCAGTGCCATAGACTCCTGCGCCACTCGGGAGTTAATACTTGGTGGAAGCACCTTTGGCAGCCCTTACAGCTGTGAATCATTTTGAATAAGATTCTCAGCTCTTAGGGCAACATGTCACAAAGCGGTGTACATATACCAGCCTAAAACCCCAAAGAGCAAGCAAAGCAGATGCGGATGCACATTAAATTTGGTTCAGAATCATTGAAGGACAGCAATATTAAAACCTTGTCTCTTTCAATACAGAGGATCAACAACATTGTATTCACCCCACATTTCTGGTAAACATTATCATTGGGAGAAAGAAGTGGGGTATAAAGAGGTAGAGAGAGAGAGAGACAGAGGGGTCAAAGAGAGAGAGATAGAGAGGAGGATTAAAGAATAGAGGTAGAAAGAGAGGGGATGGAGAGTGAGATAAGTGGAGAGAGAGAGAGAACTGACAGACGGGAATGCAATTGACTTACAGTTGAAGTCGGAAGTTTACATACACCTTAGCCAAATACATTTAAACTCAGTTTTTCACAATTCCTGTCTTTTAATCCTAGTAAAAAGTCCCTGTCTTCGGTCAGTTAGGATCACCACTTTATTTAAAGAATGTGAAAGTGTCAGAATAATAATAGAGAGAATGAATTATTTCAGCTTTTATTTCTTTCATCACATTCCCAATGGGTCAGAAGGTTACATACACTCAATTAGTATAACAGCATATAACAGCAAATGTGAAGACTTTGCAAGGGGAGTGGAGCCTTTCACTTGGCACTGCACCTTTGCAGTGGTAGTTGTTAATGTTTCCTTACACTAGATGGCGCTATAATTCAAGTAAATGTTAACAAGTGGTTGCACTTACTTTATAAATGTAGCCTATTGTCAGAATTTTATTAGCAAGTTATATTGCATTACAACAGTCAATCCGAAAATGTAATGATTTTGTCACAATATAATTGAATATATTAAATATCCACCACTTCATTCAGGGTCATTTTCATTTGTCTTTTCACAGCCTGAAAAACTAGCAATTGCACACACTGTATTATTGCAGTAGCATGCACCCCCATTGCAATGAACAAACACTAGTTATATGTGTTGGTCTACAGGTTTAGGCTCTGGGCAGTGGACAACACAGGCCGTCGCTCCAGCCCAAGTGAGGTCACCATCAAGACCCCCTGCCCTGCTGTGGATGATGTCAAAGCACAAGGTGGGATTTCTCATGCATGGATGGACACTTTCAGTATCTGTATCTTGGTTTTCAGACTAATATTCTAACAGTAGTTACTAATCTGAAAACGTGTAGACGCACGTGTCTTGTCTCCACATACAGTACTGAGATTAGATTTGTGTTGTTACAGAGATTGCAGACAAGATCTACAACCTGTTCAATGGTTACACAAGTGGCAAGGAGCAGCAGACGGCCTACAATACGCTGATGGATCTGGGCTCTCCCACCCTGCACCGTGTACTCTACCACTACAACCAGCGTTATGAGAGCTTCGGAGAGTTCACCTGGAGATGCGAGGATGAACTGGGGCCTAGGTATCTATACTCTGTCTCTGTTTCTCTCTCTCTTTGTCCAAGAATATCAAGGCATACTGGTTAGGAAAGCACAACTACTGCCCAACCAACTGTCTAGTAGCGTCACAATCCATCCACACCTGGGTGGTGAAACTTGTGTTCGTTGTGTTTCAAACACAGACTGGTTTATAATAGATTCCAAGTACAGGGTTTGATTGTAGACATAGTTTGTGTAAATTAGGTAAAGTGTCAATTCATTCAAAATGATTGGAGCAAATTCTACCTTTGAAATCTCTGTCCATTTACCACAAGCAGGAAGGCCCCCTAACCCCTTACTGGTTTCTCAGTGCAGGTACATTACTACAGTGCCTTGCAAAAGTATTCACCCCTCTTGGCGTTTTTCCTATTTTGTTTCATTACAACCTGTAATTTAAATAGATTTTTATTTGGATTTCATGTAATGGACATATACAAAATAGTCCAAATTGATGAAGTGAAATGAAAAAAATAACTTGTTTAGAAAAATAGTGCGTGCATGTGTATTCACGCCCTTTGCTATGAAGCCCCTAAATAAGATCTGTTGCAACCAAGTACCTTTAGAAGTCACATAATTAGTTATAAAGTCCACCTGTGTGCAATCTTAAATGTCACATGATCTGTCACATGATCTCAGTGTACACCTGTTCTGAAAGGCCCAAGAGTCTGCAACACCACTAAGCAAGGAGGACCACCAAGCAAGCGGCACTATGAAGGCCAAGGAGCTCTCCAAACAGGTCAGGAACAAAGTTGTGAAGAAGTACAGATCAGGGTTGGGTTAAAAAAAAGATCATTAACTTTGAACATCCCAAGGAGCTGCTTTAAATCCATTATTAAAACGTGGAAAGAATATGGCACCACAACAAACCTGCCACGAGAGGGCCGCCATCCAAAACTCACGGACCAGGCAAGGAGGACATTAATCAGAGAGGCAACAAAGAGACCAAAGATAACCCTGAAGGAGCTGCAAAGCTCCACAGGGGAGACTGGAGTATCTGTCCATTGGACCACTAAGTCATACAATCCAGAGCTGGGCTTTAAGGACGTGTGGCCAAAAACATAATCAAACACATTTGGTGTTTGCCAAAAGGCATGTGGGAGACTCCCCAAACATAGGGAAGAAGGTACTCTGGTCAGATGAGACTAAAATGAAGGAAAATGCTATGTCTAGCGCAAACCCAACACCTCCCATCACCCTGAGAACACCATCCCCACAGTGAAGCATAGTGGTGGCAGCATCATGCTGTGAGGATGTTTTTCATCGGCAGGGACTGAGAAACTTGTCAGAATTGAAAGAATGATTAATGATGCTAAATACAAGGAACATGGCTTGAGGGAAACCTGTTTCAGTCTTTCAAAGATTTGAGAATGGGTCGGAGGCTCACCTTCCAGCAGGACAATGACCCTAAGCATACTGCTAAAGCAACACTTGAGTGGTTTAAGGGGAAACATTTAAATGTCTTGGAATGGCCTAGTCAAAGGCCAGACCTCAATCCAATTGAGAATCTGTGGTATGACTTACAGATTTCTGTACACCAGCAGAACCCATCCAACTTGAAGTAGCTGGAGCAGTTTTGCCTTGAAGAATGGGCAAAAATCCCAGTGGCTAAATGTGCCAAGCTTATAGAGACATACCCCAAGAGACTTGCAGCTGTAATTGCTGCAAAAGGTGGCTCTACAAAGTATTGACTTTGGGGGGTTGAATAGTTATGCACGCTCAAGTTCTATTATTTTGTCTAATTTCTTGTTTGTTTCACAATTAAACATATGTTGCATCTTCAAATGATACAAACCATCCAGGTTATAAGGCAACAAAATAGGAAAAATGCCAAGGGAGTGAATACTTTCGCATGCCACTGTATAATGTGAAATTATAGCTAAATGTTTTAGAAACAGAGCCATATGTCTGATATAGAATGTCTACGTACAGTTGTCTGTAGATGCACGGTGAAGCAGGTGAAACTGATTAAGACGTCTTTAACTCCGAGATTCCAAATCGGGGCCTTAGCTTCCAATTAAAGGTTGTTTTTAATGCCATATTGAGCCCATATTAGAAGGGTTGATGTAATTGCTTTGCTGCTGAAGTGTTCAATTAAAATACACTTACATTAGCAGCCCCACATTTTCAGAGGGATGATTCACGTCAAGAATGCACTGACATTAGATGAAACCAAAGTAAGTGCATTTGAGGTGAGGTGTCGGATCAATCAATTGGACGTTATCTCGCTAAACACCATTATATTGTTATGGAGGGGTGGCTACCTTTTTACTTACATCATACTGTAAGACTATTAGCTTGTTAGCATGTTGGGCAGGATTTTCCATGTTGTGTAAGCCTGCTGTCTCAGGAAATGTGTCATAGGCATTATTGAAGAGATGTATTTGTAATATATTCTTAAATGTAAATGAGAATAATTTGTAAAGACATGGTTTGCATTGGACCTTATGTGTTGGGTGCACTGCCCTTGTAGCGTTGTTGGAGAACCCCCATCACTTGTTTACTTGTTCTGTACTCTCTACCATTTCTGAAAGGAACAATTTACCACTTGAATCAAAGCAATGAGATGCTCCCTTCCACACACAACAATACAAAGCCGACAACATCGCCTGTACCTGGGCTTGTCTCCAGAAATGACATTCCTTGTTATGAAATCCTCAAATTCACTGGGGTTTCCCTGTCACAAACAATGTGAACCATTGTAAATGCAGTTTTCATTAGCTAGTCAAAATACAGATAATAGTCACCCACTCTGCCCCTGACTAAATTAAAACTTGTTTCAGCAGAGTAAACAATATGTTAAAATAAATGGATCTATCTTTATAAAGCAGGGGAAATATTCCTCTCCCAGCTTTTGTACATATCATATCTCACTGACAAGTTAGGTTGGCCCCTGTCAGAGAACATTTTTGTTGCTTTTTCCTGCAACATCGCGTGATGTTCATGCCAAACATAAACGTACAAAGTCTGTCTCCCGAGCCCGACACTTCTCTCCGTGTCCTGATCTTGTCATCGCTACAGGACTACCCATTACTAAAGGCATGGGGCTGGTTGTTGACTTAGAAATGATAGATGTTGGCTTGGTAGGAGAAAATCCTATCTTGAACATTTCACTCCCCCTCTGTCTCCTTTCCTGTACAGCCCAATAACTGACAGTTATTTTTATGACACATCCTAATCAGGCAATTTCCTGCGATGCTAAGTATTGTTATGGTTGGATTTCTGTTGATGACATGATAAGTGGAGCTCATGTTTTTGTGATTTAACATTTTTTGGTTAAAAAGGGTCTAATTTAATCAAGACTGTTTAGAAGATATAGGCATTTTCCTCAGACATTATTCTACCACAGTTACTCTTCCATTATCTCCATTTGCAGATGAGGACTGGACTGTCCTACCTACAAATATATTCCATATCTGGTTGTTAGTTATGGACAACAATACATGTACTGTACCATGAAAGTCCAACAGTTTACTTGCATGCAAGACATGAAATTGCGTGCATTCATATTGAATTTCCATGTACATGGACAATAAACATATCGGATTGTATAACAACGTGTAACACAGAGACAGACTCATCATAGTGGTGGTTTCCTAGCATCATTGATGCTCTTTTGAACCAATCCCTGGTCTCTGTGACTGGCTGTCTGAGGAATGCAGCTGATTGTTTCCTCTCCGACCAGTGAAAAGCAATGGAGTCAAGGAGATTTGAAATAGGGGCCCTGGCAGAGTGGGAGAGCTCCAAAATGTACCCTGGAAATGTGAGGCCATTTTCCACTTCTATACATGCTGGGATTTATGGTGACAACCGTTGCTATTTGGAGCCCAAAACCTTTTCTTGAAAAATTAAAGCATAACAAACCGCAAGATTTTTGTTTTAAGCAAATAAACATCTAAATTCCTTAAACCACTGAAATGTGGCAAGATATTAGAAACATAAATACATTTAGAAAAATTATATAAATGACAGCACCTCTACTACACAGATACCGATTATTTTATGAATTAATATGTCTTTAAATTTTGACATCGTTAAGTTACCATTTATATTCTTTAATCAAGAGTTCTCTGCAGATAATACGTTGTGAGTATTTAAGCTGTTGTTCTGCCCTATTTGACTATCATCTGCAAATGGGATGTTGCTTAGTTTCTCTATGTAAACGAACTGCGTATCCAGTATTCAGGGCGGCAGATACAGTAGCCTAGCAGTTAGACCGTTGGGCCAGTAACCAAAAGTTTGCTGGTTCGAATGTCTGAGCCGACAATATGAAAAATCTGTCGATGTACCCTTGAGCAAGACACTTATTTTGCTCACGGGGTGCCGTACTTCTATGTAACCCTGTAAAACAACACATTTCAATGCACCTATCTGGTGTATGTAATAAAAAGCTGGCCCCTAGTTTGGAATACAAAATCTAAAATATGAGGATGCTTAACATTACAAGCACAGCTTTCACCTATTGAATGCAAATACCTGGAAACATGACACTCCATTACAGTATGTTCATGAAACAGTGATAGTGTCCTTGTTTGGAAAGTCTCACCTTCTGACACTTAAAGCACATGAAGAAGCTGTCCTCATTGCACCTTGTGCCTGGTCTAACAACAAAACAATGATTAGCAAGTTAAGAGGTATGTCTGAAAACATTGGATTCTGTGGAACATAATCTTAGGAATGCTTTGAATGTAGGAGTTGGGAGGGATGACATTATTAAAATGTTTTTTTTTAAATTAATAACAAAAATGTATTGTGGGTCGACAAAAACGTCTCACTCTTTACATTACAATTTGGTGGTCCTGGTTTGGCCAATGAGTGAGGTGAAGCCATGTCTGAGGAATCAGGCACTCTTTCCATCAGTTGCTGTTTCTGTTAGCCACTTATCCTGGAGACAGCTTCATCACTTTCAACGTCATCACTATCTGAACATGGGTAGACCATGTACAGGTTATGAAATGGATGAATAACAGTCAAGTATTGACCTAAGAATGATTTATTCCACCTCATGTCCAGTCTTCTGAAGGGAAGAGGTGGGTTTAGAGTCTGTCGTATTATGATGTAGTGTAAACACAATGGTGAGGCCACCGCAACGTGTGATTTATGAGTGAACCGCTCTATCCAACGTTTGACTATCCAATGTTCTCATTTAAGGTGAGAACACCAAATACTAAAATCTTACCTCAATCCAGACAGAGGTCCATATTTTATGTATTAAGTATTTCCATCAATCTTACTTTTTCTTCTTGTACTTTTGAGCAAGATTCTACAGGAAATCGAGATCAACAGATTTGAGAGGGCATTAAGACATTTTATTTTGTGTGAAGGCCTTGTCTACAGTGCCTTCAGAAAGTATGCAGAACCCTGGACTTTTTCCACATTTTGCTTCGTTACAGCCTTATTCCACAATGGATTAAATAAAACGATTTCCTCATCAATCTACACACAATACCCCATAATGACATAATGACAAAGCAAAAACAGATTTTTATAAATGTTGGCAAATTTATTAAAAATAAAATAAAACATACCTTATTTACATAAGTATTCAGACCCTTTGCTATGAGACTCAAAATTGAGCTCAAGTGCATTCTGTTTCCATTGATCATCCTTGATGTTTCTACAACTTTATTGGAGTCCACCTGTGGTAAATTCAATTGATTGGACATGATTTAGAAAGGCACACACCTGTCTATATATGGTCCCACAGTTGACAGTGTATGTCAGAACAAAAACCAAGCCATGAGGACGAAGAAATTGTCCGTAGAGCTCAGAGACAAAATTGTGTCGAGGCAATGATCTGGGGAAGGGTACCAAAAAATGTCTGCACCATTGAATATCCCCAAGAACATAGTGGCCTCCATTCTTAAATGGAAGAAGTTTGAAACCACCAAGAATCTTCCTAGAGCTGGCCGCCTGACCAACCTGAGCAATCGGGGGAGAAGGACCTTGGTCAGGGCGTTGACCAACAACCCAATGGTCACTCTGACAGAGCTCCAGAGTTCCTCTGTGGTGAATGGGAGAACCTTCCAGACGGAAAAATATCTTTGCAGCACTCCACCAATCAGGGCTTTATGGTAGAGTGGCCAGACGGAAGCCACTCCTCAGTAAATGGCACATGACAGCCCGCTTGGCCAAAGGCACCATGATAAACAAGATTCTCTGGTCTGATGAAACCCTGAAACTCTTTGGTCTGAATGCCAAGCGTCACATCTGGAGGAAACCTTGCACCATCCCTACGGTGAAGCATGGTGGTAACAGCTTAATGCTGTGGGGATGTTTTTCAATGGCAAGGACTGGGAGACTAGTCATGGTCGAAAGATGAACGGCGCAAAGTACAGAGAGATCCTTGATGAAAACCTGCTCCAGAGGGCTCAGGACCTCAGACTGGGATGAAGGTTCACCTTCCGACAAGACAACGACCCAAAGCACACAGTCAAGACAACGCAGGAGTGGCTTCGGAGCAAGTTTCTGAATCTTCTTGAGTGGCCCAGCCAAAGCCTGGACTTGAACCAGATCAAACATCTCTGGAGAGACCTGAAAATAGCTGTGCAGCAACGCTCCCCATCCAACCTGACAGACCTTGAGAGGATCTGCAGAGCATAATGAGAGAAACTCCCCAAATACAGGTGTATAAGCTTGCAGCATCATACCCAAGAAGGCTTGAGGCTGTAATCACTGCCAAAAGTGCTTCAACAAAGTACTCAGTAAAGGGTCTGAATACTTACTTAAATGTGATACTGTAAGTAATTATAGGTCATATTTCATAGAAATCTGGCAACCCTGGGCAGTTAGTTTAAGAATCCATATGTCATGATTACCAATAGTTATCCATGTTATAGACACCTGTACATGTCATGTCTATACTGTGGATCACTGTGGCAGGTGCAATGGACCATAGCCTTCCATTCAATACTACATAAGTTGTTTGCTGAGGAGTGTTGTGTTGTGTTCCTTTGCAGGAAAGCATTTATTTTTTAAGCCTTATTTACCATTAAAGGAACCTGATTTGAAGGTAGTGTGTGTTTGCTGAGTAGTGCCTTGATGTGTTCCTTTGCAGGAAAGCTGGTCTGATTCTCTCCCAGCTGGATGACCTGAGTGGCTGGTGCAGGGGTCTTCTCCAGGAGCCCAAGATTGGCCTGCGCAGGATGTCCCTCAAGTACCTGTCCTGCCGCTACACAGACACCAAGGCCTTTGGTCTCAACTGGGTGGACCTGGGCCAGGATGTGCGAAAGGCCTGCGACGAACAGAACCTGCCAGTCATGTACAATGATTATGGGGAGCCCAAAGAACGTTGAACATCACACAACAAATAATGGTTCTTGAGGAGTTGGAAGTGTGCTTTTGGGGTTATCGTCATGTCTGCTTTTCAAATATTGTATGTTCTAACCCATATTTACAGTTATAGGAACCTGATTTCAAGGTAGGGTGTATTTGAGAAGCAAATAGGGTTTATTTCAACAATTACTAGAGCAAGGTATAACAGTAATGCTTTACTGCATTTAGACAGCACTTTTCATGAATTTTTGGGAAATTTGGAAGTTGCACCAACAATCCCATCCGCAAAATGTATATATTATGATGGCGAAGATTCAGTTATTTAACATGTTGAATGTAGTATTCAAGTATAAATTCATATTTAAGCTGTTGTACATGTATGGAGATAGGCAGTATATGAATTTGTGGTAAATTTCAGAAGTTTGGGAGTTCATGTACAGTTTGACTTGGTTTTAGTCTCTAAGGGCTCTATTGAATCCGTATTGCGGAAGTACAGCTTTACAGAGTGATTGTAATTTAAAGGCGTTGTTCCTGCTTTAGCGTAGACTGCATTCATGGTAAACGCTGCATATTGGAAATTATCTTTACATTCTATTGCGTAATGCTTCAGCTTTACAGACTGATAGAGCCTTAAATGTTTAAAGTTGCCAAACCCAAATGACAGTATTTGCTACATCAATAAATTCCTAATTATTCTGAAATCAAATGGCTATCTTTGAATCAGTATTTCTATTACAAAATGAAATATAACAGAAAATCAATGTTTTATATTGTTTATCTGTAGTATGTTTATAGATCTAATCCTATCATACTGTATGTGTCTTAAGAATATACATGTGCAACAGGTGTTGTTGATACTGTAAAAACACAAACTCAACTAACATGCCAGTGTTTGATACCTTTCTTGTATTATAATAATTGTTCATACATTTACTACAATAGCATTTCAAAGCAGCACACACTTGCAATTAATATCAACCAAATACTGACTGTTTTCTTGAATACATTTTTTGGGGCTCCTAACACATTCCTTAATGCAGTAGTTGTCCCCTTAACATAGACTTGAAAACCAATGCTTGTAGATATTTTCATAGGTTCACCAATGCATTAAATAACAGCACAGAACAGTGGTTTGCTTCTGTAAATATTGTATTACACATGATTTGTATTATAACATTGATAACAGTGGACATCAGCTGTAAGGATATCTTGCATTATGAGAAAGACATTGGTTTGTTTCTTTTTGTGAAATTTGCACGAGAGGTGAGAGCATTCATTATGTATAGTTGTTATATGTATATTCATTTTGGAGAGGTTTGTTTATTCAATACAGTGAAGTGGATTAGAAAAATGGACAGATAAAAATGCTTAACAAAATCAATTATCCATCAGAAGTGATTCAGAATTGTTACCATACACAACATAAGCTGATGAAAACAACAAAAATCTGCATGTTAGATATAGTAGTTTATGTGGATAATCTAATGTTCCCTTTTTCACTTTGATCTTTGCTATTTCAAAAAATAATAAAGAATATATTAGCAAATGTGGATTGTTGGACATTCTGGAAAAAAAGTTACCTTATCAGTCACCACTTCTAGGCCTTGTTCCTTTTTAGTCAGTTAACTCAAGTCAATGTAAAACTGATGGGAATGTTTCTTATGGATTGTAGAGCCTCACACATGATGGTATAAACAAAATTACAATGCCTAAAGACATGTAAATGCAACATGTAAAGTGTTGGTCCCATGTTTCATGAGCTGAAATAAAAGATCCCAGAAATGATCCATACGCAAAAAAAGATTCTCTCAAATTTTGTGCACAAATGTGTTTAATCCCTGTTAGTGAAGCATTTCTCCTTTGCCAAAATAATCCCATCCACCTGGTAATCCCATCCACCTATGACAGGTGTGGCATATCAAGAAGCTTATTAAACCGCATGATCCTGGGGACAATAAAAGGCCACTCTTAAATGTGCAGTTTTGTCACACAATACAATACCACAGAAGTTTTGAGGGAGAGTGCAATTAGCATGCTGACTGCAGGAACATCCACTAGAGCTGTTGCCAGAGAATTGAATGTTAATTTCTCTACCATAACCCGCCTCCATCGTCATTTTAGAGAATTTGGCAGCATGCCTCACAACTTCAGAGCATGTGTAACCACGGCAGCCCAGGACCTCCACATCTGACTTCACCTGCGTTATGGTCTGAAACAAGCCATCCGTACAGCTGCTGAAACAGTCGGTTTGCACAACCAAAGAATTTCTACACAAAGTGTCAGAAACCATCTCATCCTCACTAGGGTTTTGACCTGACTGCAGTTTGACGTCATAACCAACTTCAGTGGGCAAATGCTCACCTTCGATGGCTATTGGCACACTGGAGAAGTGTGCTCTTTATGGATGAATCCTAGTTTCAACTGTATAGGACAGATATTTTTTATTTATTTAACTAGGCAAGTCAGTTAAGAACAAATTCTTATTTTCAATGACGGCCTAGGAACAGTGGGTTAACTGCCTGCAGAATGACAGATTTGTACCTTGTCAGCTCGGGGGTTTGAACTTGCAACCTTCCGGTTACTAGTCCAACACTCTAAACACTAGTCTAACCTGCCACCCCAGATAGCAGACAGTGTGTATGGCGTCATGTGGGCGAGTGGTTTGCTGATGTCAATGTTATAAACCGAGTGCCCCATGATGGAAGTGAGGTTATGGTATGGGCAGGCATAAGCTACAGATATCAAAAACAATTGCATTTTATCCATGGTAATTTGAATTTAGAGATACCGTGATGAGATCCTGAGGCCCATTGTCGTGCCATTCCTCCACCACCATCATCTCATGTTTCAGCATGATAATTCATGGCCCCTTGTTGCAAGGATCTGTACACAATTCCTGTAAACTGAAAATGTCCCAGTTCTTCCATGGCCTGCATACTCACCAGACATGTCACCCATTGAGCATGTTTGGGATGCTCTGGATCGACATTTACGACATCGTGTTCCAGTTCCTGCCAATATGCAGCAACTTCGGGACAACATTCCATAGGCCTCAATCAACAGTCAGATCAACTTTATGCAAAGGAGATGTGTCACACTGCATGAGGCAAATGGCTGTCACACCATACACTGACTGGTTTTCTGATCCATGTCCCTACTTTTAAAAAAAGTTATATGTGACCAACAGATGCATATCTGTATTTCCAGTCACGTGAAATCCATAGATTAGGGTCTAATTAATATATTGCAATGTTTTTTCCTTATAGCTTTGTTTATTTGGTACATTTTCTTAACTCTTTCTTGAACTACGTTGTTGGTTAAGGGCTTGTAAGTAAGCATTTCACGGTAAGGTCTAAACCTACTGTATTTGGTGACAAATAAAGTTTGATTTGATTTGAAATTGTTGCATGTTTTTCAGTGTATATTCTTACGGGCAAGAGATACTGTATGTGTTTCCCTTATGTTCAGGGGAGTGTGGAGACCCAAAAACAAACAAGTTAGATCAAATCAGCATCTGACAAAGTTACAGTTTATTCAATATCAAGAGTAAAATATACAGTATAGTATCACACAGAACAAGATGACACTTAGGTATAATATTTGTTAAGAATATTTCTTGAGAAAACTGCTACATCTTACAACTCTCTTAGCATAAAGTGTTAAGTTAGGTACCTATGATATGCTTACATGTGTATTATGTGATATGATGTTGAAATAATGTAGACTTCCGTAACTACATCTACATGCGACATTAGACATTTCCCAAATATATTATTCTATAAAAGTTAGTCGTTCTTACAGATTATTTATTGTGTTGAAATCCTAAAAGCTACAATCTTGAAACACTGTTTTTATTTTGGGTTAAAAGAGATAGCCTCCATTGCTCTCTAATAGGAAAACAAACTGGAAATACATAATGACCAGGGGTGAAGTTCATCTTGTTGTTTCATTGTGAGCCAGCCTTGGCCTATCCCGTTCCATCGTTCATAGCAGTCCTGCTTCCAAGTATTTGGCTTTGCTCTTGTTCTCCTCTGCATTTGGATCACGGCAAGTGCATTCATCCTGATCACAGTCGGCCCCAAACTGAATGACCTGTCAATCAGTCAAGTAACCAGGAGATTAGAAACAAATCTCAAGTGACAATAAAATCACAACCAGGGGTCATTTCTCCAATTGAATCAACACATCTGCAAGGTAATAGCAGACGTTTAACAATGCAATAATCTATGCCATTAATAGTATTGCATGATATTATATATTTGAGCTCTACACACTTTTTTATTTCTTCACAATTTCAAAGACAAACAAATGTCTCCCAAGAGATGAATAAAGGGAGTGATGTCAAATAGTTCACCGTGGACTTAACAGTGAGAAACCTTGAGTGGGGGAGGGAATACACCACAGTGGTGAACGGATGAACACATGTTAAGAATCAACAATAGGTTGCCAAGTCTTGTCTAGGACGCAGGCCATCCCCACAGGTTGCAAAATAAACTCAGATGCCCTGCAAAGCATTCTGTTGCAAGAAATGTGAACTAAGCTAGGTTAATGCAGAGGCTAGCCTACCTTGGATTTCATTGATGATTAATGGAAGTAATAGTTTTATTGAAGACTTAGCAACTGTTCCAGAAGGTCAAGAAGAGAAAATCAGATCCCATTAAAAGTATGTTTGTTTGGCAACAAAGTGTCTCCTAAGCCTAATGTTGGTTCATTGATGGAGGCTGTGGTGAGCCAAATTATATATTGCAATATGTAGGGAATAGGGTGTAATTTGGGACAAAGCCATACCCTGCTGCCTTTGCTTTGTTCTAATGACTTCTGAACAACAGAGACTGGATGTTTTTCCTGCTTGCGTCAAACAAAAGCCAATAATTTGACTGTTTTGTATGCAGTTTAGAGTAGTTGCTATCCAATGTTTATCACAACTTCAATAAACTCTTTTGAAAATGGAATAATATATGTTTCAGAGACAAGTCATGTCAATTTAAGAATTATTTAAGAATTAATTGAATGAAAGATTTGCACTGTACAAAAATGTAGAACACACTGTGGCTTATCGAACTTATTAGGCCGCATTTGACCAATCACATCAGATATTTTCACATCAGATCTTTATCAGAGCTGATCTTATTGGTCAAAAGACCAATTAGTGGAACAAATATTAAAATGGTGCTGCCTTTGTAAACACAGATTGACATGTTTGTGCTTAAACTGGAAGCGAGTGGACTGAGTCGTCTTCTAGTCTACTGTCCAAGTCTGCTGCCAGCTCGGACTTTGGACCCAAAACCAGACTCTACAAATCAAAGTGCCCAGGAGGCCAGAAGAGTTTCCATGGGCTGCATAAACACCAGTGCTCCACAGTTCCACTGGACCCACAGTGGCAGGATGCTGTCGCTCACGGTTTATTTCACTTTCTCAGAGCTTGATAGTTTAACTGGTGTTTTACAGTTACAGAAGACCACAGACACCTGGCCTTCCCCTCATAAAATACTATTTAGCAGGCGATTTATTTATGACAGGCACTCCATTGCTTAGCTTACTCATTCAAGGGGGAACCGGCAGTAGCCGCGCTACCACCATGAGTCATAGGTACGGACATGAGAGAGTCGAATGACCTCCAGTTAGCTGGCTGCAGCGGACTCTCAGGAATGAATAGGCAGTATGCATATACAGTAGGCAAAGTAGCAGGTATGTGGGAGAAAAACATGGCCACTGCAGTAGACTGACTCATATGGAAGCATAGAAAAAAAGCAGGTAATTTAAGGAGGTGTATGGGGGTGAATGTACCTTTCTGGTTGAGAGGGTGGATGGACAGCAGTCCCCTCCATCATACTCGCAGTAGGCCCTGTTGTTGATGGTGTCACACCAACCATCTCCCCCAAAGGGCTGGAAAAAAAGGAAACACTTATTAAAAGGTAGTATCCGCAAGATGTGATCATCATTATCATCGTTGCAACTTCCTATTTGCAGACGTCAACACCCAAATACAAAAGCACCAAGAGTGGATACCATTGACTTTTCCTTTAATTAATTAACAACTAGTAAAGAGATGATACCTGACCTCTCAGAGCTGGAACTAAATATTTTGCATATGAGACAGGGCCTTCAACCATTTTTTGCAGGATTTTGGTAAGTTCTGTCAAACTCTGCAACGGCATAAAATTGGCAAATTTATGCTACATAAAAAAAAGTAAGGCGTCATAATGAAAGTCTTCAACTTAAACTTGAAGTTATTGTGCCAAAAGTGAGAAAATAAGAGGTGACTGCCAAAGATACTTTTGGTTTTCCCTGGGCTGATGGAGCCCTTTCAAAGGCTCCAGGTTATACCTGAATCCATCTCACAGTATAGGCCTACTCTAAGAAGTAAAAGACCCTAGAAGAACCTTTTGGGAGGTTACATTTCGAACCTTTTTAATAATATATTGTAAAGGTGGCAGCCTATCAGAAGATTGGAGGTGTGGCTTTTAGGTAGGCATTTTTGTCCACCCGTTACAGTAAATGTCATTCCTTTTTTTTTGTGGCTACATTTTTGTTACAGGTACATTATCCATTTCAAATTATAAGTTTATAAAACCTGTACCTGTAGGCTGCCCCTCGAAAGAAGAAAAGAAACAGAAAGAAATACATACAGAGTTTCATTATACATTATAAAATCAGTGTAAACAGGAAAACAAAACAAAAAAGAGGTGGGCCTCCACCTCTGAGCTCATTCCCCCAACCCCACCCAGCCAACATGTCTCCATCCAACCCCCCACCCAGGAAACCCTGTTTCCCACCCCTTTCCACTCCTGCTAGCAATTACTGTACGGTTGCTCGTCAGTCACCCTCCAACACCCACCCCTCCTTCCAGCAACCAGAGAAAATCCTCCCCATACCATCCTTTACCCATGGGCCTGAAAGCAAAGAAATAAAAAAAAGAGGAAAAAGGTATATATATATATATATATGTATATATATATACCACCCCTACCTCGTCACAACACAACTGTTTGGCTCAAACGTTTAACAAGGCACACCTGTTATTTGAAATGCATTCCAGGTGACTACCTCATAAAGCTGGTTGGGAGAATGCCAAGAGTGTGCTAAGCTGTCATCAAGGCAAAGGGTGGCTACTTTGAAGAAACTCAAATATAAAATGTATTTGTTTAACACTTTTTTGGATACTACATAATTCCATATGTGTTATTTCAGAGTTTTTATGTCTTCACTATTATTCTACCCATTGCTGACAGGTGTATAAAATATAGCACACAGCCATGCAATCTCCATAGACAAACATTGGCAGTAGCATGGCCTTACTGAAGAGCTCATTGGCTTTCAACGTGGCCCCATCATAAGATGCCACCTTTCCAACAATTCAGTTTGTCACACCTTGATCTGTTTCACCTGTCTTTTTGCTTGTCTCCACCCCCCTCCAGGTTTCGTCCATCTTCCCCAGTATCCCCAGTGTATTTATACCTGTGTTGTCTGCTTGTCTGTTGCCAGTTCGTTTTGTTCGTCAAGCCTACTAGAGTTTTCCTTTGCTCCTCTCTGTTTCTAGTTCCTGATTTGTAGTTTTCCCGGTTTTGACCTTTCTACCTGCCCTGACCCTGAGCCTGCCTGCACCTTTTGTACCTTGTCACACCACCCTGGATTATTAACTTCAGCCTGCCCTGACCCCAAGACTGCCTGCTGCTTTGTACCTTTTGGACTCTGATCTGGAATACTGACCTCTGCCCTTGACCTGTCGTTTTGCCTGCCCCCTGTTCTAGTAATAAACTTTTGATACTTCGACACTGTCAACATCTGGGTCTTCCCAGAAACGTAATACAGTTAGTCACATGTCTACCCTGCTAGAGCTGCCTTCAGTCGACTGTAAGTTCTCTTATTGTAAAGTGGATACGTCTAGGAGAAACAACAGCTCAACCGCAAAGTGGTAGTCCACACAAGCTCACAGAATGGGACCGCCAAGTGCTGAAGCGCGTAAAAATTGTCTGTCCTTGGTAGCAACACTCACTACCGAGTTCCAAATTGCCTCTGAAAGCAACGTCAGCACAATAACTGTTAGTCGGGAGCTTCACTATCTGGCAGTCCGATGGACAAATCTGGGTTTGGCAGATACCAGGAGAACGCTACATGCCCTAATGCATAGTGCCAACTGTAAGGATTGGTGGAGAAGAAATAAGGGTCTGGGGTCATTTCTCATTGTTCAGGCTATGCGCCTTAGTTCCAGTGAAGGGAATCTTAACATGACAGCATACATACAAGGCCCTTTCCTGTTTCAGCATGACAATGCCCCCGTGCACAAAGCAAGGTTTATACAGAAATGGTTTGTTGAGATCAGTGTGGAAGAACTTGACTGGCCCACACAAAGCCCTAGCCTTAACCATCAAACACCTTTAGGATGAATTGGAATGCCAACTGCGAGCCAGTACTAATCGCCCAATATCAGTGCCCGACCTCACTAATGCTCTTGTGGCTGAATGGAAGCAAGTCCCAGCAGCAATGTTCCAACATCCAGTGGAAAGCTTTCCCAGAACAGTGGATGATGTTGTAACAGCAAAGGGGGTCCAACTCAATATTAATGCCCATGATTTTGTAATGAGATGTTCGACGAGCCGGTGTCCACATACTTTTGTTCATGCAGTGCAAGTTACATAATGTAGCACAACTGCTAAACATGATAAAGTACTATATGTTTTGGCTTGCTATTGGGCTATTTGTAATGTATCTTTAACATGACCCTTACATTGGTTAAATAAGTACAATCAAAAGTTAGACTATTTAAATCATAAGAGACCTTGGCCTAAAAGTATCTAAAATCATTACTTGACCTCCTTTGGTGTAAAGCAGGAAAATAAAATATACTGTAACATCAACAGTATGAACACCCATGCTTTCCACAAAAAATATTTTCAAAGCAGACATGTATGCTTGTAAATATCCCCTGCCAAAATATTTTTAACAGATTTTACTCGTCCAAATGCCAATTTTTATCAACAATTTCACCCACGTTTCTTCTCACCCAAATGTTCTCAATAATGTGAGTGAGAGGCATAACTTTTCCACTTGTGAGTCATTCTGTTTTTCATTTGATAAAGCTGCCATTAATGGAATGAAAAGGTGATAAGGGGTCGTAGAACACACTGATGGATTGAACTTCCAAGGACTGCTCCAGGAATCTGGGAAATAAGGCAGAGGGATTGCTCCCCACTTCATAACAAGGCACAGGGCCCTGTGTAAACTGTCAGTAAATTTAACAGTACCCCCTCTTAAAACATACTTGGAACTCTAGGGTCTGCTGGATTACAGTGTCAGTGTAATGTACCAAGTTTGAAGGTGTTTATGGTACCATGTCTCCACATGCAGACTTTGGAAGAACGGCCGACTTTTCCTCAGAACCTTGTGTTTTCTCTTTTAAAAAATCCATTGTTCTAGTACGCTGTAAACTAGACGCCACACAGTGTTCTATCTGAGGGTCACAACTCATCCATTTGATAGCCTGCTGAGCTGTTTGAGTTACAGAAGCGAATAAAGATATCCACTGTCAGATAGACAACCTGGCTATTTACTCATTTTCCTGGCTTCTGTCCAAAGGAGGGCTCTTAGTTTCGATTTTATTGAGTAATTCTACTTGTGTCATCCAAGTTGTTATTTAAAGAATCCAGAATTTACTATAAACAAACCCTTTTGTTAATGATATTCTCACAAACATACAATACCAGTCAAAAGTTTGGACACACTCATTCAAGGGTTTTAATTTACTTTTACTATTTTCTACATGGTAGAATAATAGTGAAGACATCAAAACTATGAAATAACACATGGAATCATGTAGTAACAAAAGTGTTAAACAAATCAAAATATATTTTAGATTCTTCAAAGAAGCCACCCTTTGCCTTGATTACAGCTTTGCACACTCTTGGCATTCTCTCAATCAGCTTCATGAGGAAAAGTCTTTAAGGAGTTCCAAAAGTCTTGAAGGAGTTCCCACATATGCTGAGCATTTGTTGGCTGCTTTTCCTTCACTCTGCGGTCCAACTCATCCCAAACCATCTCAATTGGGTTGAGGTCAGGTGAAAGTAGAGACCAGGTCATCTGATGCAGCACTCCATCACTCCATCTTGGTCAAATAGCCCTTACACAGCCAGGAGGTGTGTTGGGTCATCGTCCTGTTGAAAAACGAATGATAGTCCCACTAAAGCGCAAACTAGATGGGATGGCGTATTGCTGCAGAATGCTGTGGTAGCCATGCTGGTTAAGTGTGCCTTGAATTCTAATTAAATCACCAACAGTGTCACCAGCAAAGCAACCCCACACCTCCTACTCCATGCTTCATGGTGGGAACAACACATACGGAGATCATCCGTTCACCTACTCTGCGTCTCACAAAGACACGGCGGTCGGAACCAAAAATCTCACATTTGGACTCATCACACCAAAGGACAGATTTCCACCAGTCTAATGTCCATTGTTTGTGTTTCTTGGCCCAAGCAAGTCTCTTCTTCTTACTGGTGCCCTTTAGTAGTGGTTTCTTTGCAGCAATTCAACCATGAAAGGCCTGATTCAAGCAGTTTCCTATGAACAGTTGATGTTGAGATGTGTCTTTTGCTTGAATACTGTGAAGAATTGATTTGAGCTACAATCTGAGGTGCAGTTAACTCTAAGGAACTTGTCCTCTGCAGCAGAGGTAACCCTGGGTCTTCCTTTCCTGTGGCTGTCCTCAGGAGAACAATGTTTCATCATAGCGCTTGATGGTTTTTGCGACAGCACTTGAAGAAATTTTCAAAGTTCTTGAAATGTTCCGCATTGCCATAATATGGAATCGACCACCCCTACCTTGTCACAACACAACTAATTAGCTCAAATGCATTAAGAAGGAAATACATTCCACAAATAAACAAGGCACACCTGTTAATTGAAATGCATTCCAGGTGACTACCTCATGAATCTGGTTGAGAGAATGCCATGAGTGTGCAAAGCTGTCATCAAGGCAAAGGGTGGCTACTTTGAAGGATTTGTTAAACACTTTTTTGGTTACTACATGAATCCATATGTGTTATTTCATATTTTTGATGTCTTCACTATTATTCTACAATGTAGAAAATTGTAATAATAAAGAAAAATCCTGGAATGAGTAGATGTGTCTATTGACAGGTACTATATTTCTCAAGAAACATAAATTATCACAACGCTAATATGTCCAGGATGACTCAGTAAGTTTGACAATACCAGAATAAATGTTGCCTAAGTTCATCATTACCTACACCAAGTATGGGGATTCCCCACAAACAGTATCTCTTCATGCCACCAAAAACATCTATCTTTCAAATTTAAGAGCCAAACATGGTTATATATTAAACCTAAAAATCCTACTAGAGGGAAGGAAGGAGTTACGCTCGAAGAGCATGCCGACTGGCCAAGTTTAATGCTAAGTGAAAGATACAATAAACAAGGTAAACTCCATAGCAACAACTGTTAATGTTTTGGAGGCTCCACATAACCTCTTCCTGATTGGGACTCCCCAGAGTTCCTCAGAGCTCGCTCACTAATTATGTTCTTGTCTAAGTTCATTCTCAAATGAAAGGTCATGTTTAGCGGTTCAAAACAAATCCTCGAATGTGGGTCTGGCAAAAGTGAAACATTAAGTTACAGTAACAACCTCTAGAGTAGACTATTAAAATGACAATATTTTGATACTAATACAAATCTAGAATAAATACAGTGCATTTGGAAAGTATTCAGACCCCCAGACTTCTTTTTACACCTTTTGTTACATTACAGCAGTCCTTCTCAAATAGTGGGGCGCGCCCCCTAGGGGGGCTCGGGGGGTTGCCGGGGGGGGGGGGTGGCCCGGGGAACATGCTTTTTTTTGCCACAGGGAGTAGGGTTTTTTTGCACCGAACAAGAGCACACAGCACAGAGCAGGAGATATGAAGTGCAGATAACAAACCCTTAAGAGACACCATGGAAGAATATTTAACAGGGATGAAAAGAAAGGCGGAGAGAGACTGAGATAATGAGACAAACGTAAGTCTCCCGAAAGCTAAGACGAGTAAATATGACAAAGTGTATGTAGCGCTTGGCTTCACTGTGATTACGGTGGGAGACGAGGAAAGACCGGTATGTTTACTGTGTCTAAAAATGTTGGCGGCGGACAGCATGAAGCCAAATAAATTAAGGCGTCACTTAAAGACATTACACCCCAATCACGCTGATAAGCCGCTTGAGTTTTTTCAGTGAAAACGTGCAGAATATTGCCAACAATCATCCCGCTTTGTGAATGCTACTTCAGTAAACCAGCGAGCACTGTTAGCATCATATAAGGTGGCGTACCAAATTGCTCAGTGCAAAAAAAAAAACACTCCATAGCAGAGGAGCTGATACTGCCTGCAGCATTAGACCTGGTCTCTGTCCTGCTGGATGACGCAAGTGCTGCAAAAATTAACACTATCCCTCTGTCCAATGACACTGTCGCCAAACGTATAAATGACATTGCTAACGATCTTAAAGAACAGCTGGTAGATGAACTCAAAGACAAACGTTTTGCCTTACAGTTCGATGAAGCAACTGACAGCAACAAAGACTGTTTGTTTATTGCTTATGTACATTTTGACATGACAAACTCCCTGTGAGAGGATCTACTTTTTTGCAAATATGTCAGAGACAGAGTCACAGCTGAAGAGCTATTCAGAATGCTGGACTGCTTCCTGACTGAGAATGGGCTACAGTGGGAGAACTGCACTGGTGTTTTCAGTGATGGTGCACAGACCATGGCAGGGATGAGAAAAGGACTTTGGGCACTCATCAAGAAGGCCTCACCTAATGCAGAGTGGACACACTGTGTTATACACAGAGAAGCACTGGAATCAAGGCACATTTCCTCTGAATTAAGTGAGGTTATGACTGACATTGTAGGTGTAGTCAATTTTATAAAGACCAGACCACTAAAAACAAGAGTCTTCTCTGCTATCTGTGAGGAGACGGGAGCTGAACATCAAGCTTTGCTGTGTCACAGTGAAGCAAGGTGGCCGCCACGAGGAAAAGTCTTGTCCCGAGTTGTTGAGCTCAGAGAGCAGAAAAGAACGTTTTCGGAGCAGGAGCACAAGTATGACCTCGCAGAAAAATGTTGTGATGAGAACTTCCTGGCAAAACTGGCCTACCTGAGTGACATATTTGGATAGCTACATGAACTAAATTAACTACAGTTTCAAGGGAAAGATAAACACCTCCCTCAGGTCACAGACAAGATCAGCTCTTTCACTCAAAAGCTTGCAATGTGGGGCAGGCGACTTGATGAAGGAAATACTGATTCATTCGAGAACCTGCATGAATTTGTTGACACTACTGACTATGATGCCACCTCAGTGATTCCATATATTAAGGAGCATATTTCATCACTGATGGGATTCTTTAAAAAGCACTTCCCTGAAAACAGTTCCCAATATGACTGGGTGCACCAGCTCCAACTGGTTCCAGCTCTGCAGAGGAGGACCAGTTCATTGATATGATTGTGTCCCACTTGTTGTTGATTCTTCACAAAAAAATACAGTTTTATATCTTCATGTTTGAAGCCTGAAATGTGGCAAAAGGTCGCAAAGTTCAAGGGGGCCGAATACTTTCGCAAGGCACTGTATAAAGCAGCACCAAGTCATTCACAACTAGCATCTGTATGGAAGACATAAGGGATGCTAGGATTGGCAAAGGCCAGGATTTGGGCCAACTTGTTTATGAGGGCTCTGAAGGTGGTTTCACACTCCACTGTCCATTCATTTCCAAAGGGCTGGCTGGGGTTTACATGTCTGGACTTTGGGTTTCTTGTAGCTCTTTTCTCTCCACGTAGGTGCAACATACCCAGTGATGAGACAGTTCAACGGCTTGGCTATCTTCGATTAACCCTCAACAAAGCATCTATAATATCCAGCGATGCCTAAGAAACCCCTCAGTTCTTTTCTGTTTGAAGGACGGGGCCAATCCTTTAAAGCAGGGATTTTGTCTGGACCAGTGTGGACTCCTTCACCATTCAGAGGACTGGAAGAAATCACATTTGTCAGGGGATAGCTTCAAGCCATAATCCTTGAGCTGGTTCAAGACCTTCATCAGTCTGCTCTTGTGCTCCTCCAATATGTCTGAGAAGAATATTTGATCATCCAAGAACACAAGTACTTAGTTCAGGTGTAGACTCTCTGATTCTCTAATGATCCTCGCATCTAACAGTTCTCTCAATTGAGACTGAGGTTCACATCACAGACACTGAGTGAATTATGGCTGAGTGTAGAGAGGCAGTATCCACTCTTAGGGCAGAGGGCCATGGGCATTCTTCTTCCTTTTGCAACATCTTATCTTTGTGAGACTGGCTTCTCTGCTGTCACTGCTGTTGCTGCACTGAAGACCAAGTACAGGTCCCAGCTAAACATTGAGCAGGAGCTAAGAGTTGCAGTGTCATGCTTCAAACCCCACGTTGAAAAGCTGTACTCTGCAAAACGTGCTCATTGCAGCCATTAATCCTGATTTCCTCATTTTGATTTTTTTTAAATCAGCACAAATTGTTTTATTCATTTTTGTTTTATAGGTCAAAGTGTTTCATATATTGTGCTCCTGAGTTAATGTTGCTGATCAATTTGAATGTATTATTATTTCTTGATTATATTTTATTTTATTTTTCAGTATCAAATGGTCAAAAAATGTTTACAGTTTAAATAAGGATGGATTTATTTTTTAAATTTCAGGCAAATTGATGCACTTTAAGACTTTTCTGTTACAGACTAAAAAACAATGTTCATAAAGTTATTCTTTGTTGTAGGTTGATCTATATTTCTTTCTTTTTTTCCTTCTTTTTTTATGTCAATAAGGATACAATGTTATGCAGAGGTGTACTTATAACAATTTTATAGAAAAATTATACTATTTACAGTCACGGCGGAGAGTTGGGGGGCGTAACAGAAAATAATTGAGAAGCACTGCATTACAGACTTTTTAAAAATAGCTTAAATACATTTTCCTCATCATTTGACATACAATACCCTATAATGACAAAGCAAAAACAGGTTTTTAGAAATGTTTGCAAAATTATAAATAAATAAAATATTCAGACCCTTTTCTATGAGACTCGAAATGGATCTCAGGTGCATCCTGTTTCCATTGATCATCCTTGAGATGTTTCTACAACTTGATTGGAGTCCGCTTGTGGTACATTAAATTGATTGGATATAATTTTGAAAAGCACACACCTGTCTATATTAGGTCCCACAGTTGAAAATGCATGTCAGAGTAAAAACTAAGCCGTGAGGTCAAATGAATTGTCTGTAGAGCTCTGCGACAGGAATTCCCCAAGAACATAGAGGCCTCCATCATTCTTAAATGGAAGAAGCTTGGAACCACCAAGATTCTTCCTAGAGCTGGCCGCCTGGTCAAACTGAGCAATCGGGGAAAAGGGCCTTGGTCTGGGAGGTGACCGAGAACCCGACGGTCACTCTGACAGAGCTCCAGAGTTCCTCTGTGGACATGGGAGAACCTTCCAGAAGGACAACCATTTCTGCAGCACTCCACCAATCAGACCCTTATGGTATTGCGGCCAGACAGAAGCCACTCCTCAGTAAAAGGCACATTACAGCCCGCTTGGAGTTTGGCAAAAGGCACCTAACGGACTCTCAGACCATGAGAAATAAGATTGCTCTTTGGTCTGAATGCCAAGCGTCACATCTGGAGGTAACCTGGCACCATCCTTACAGTGAAGCATGGTGGTGGCAGCATCATACTGTGGCAATTTTTTTAAGTGGCAGGGACTGGAAGACTATTCAGGATCGAGGGAAAGATGAACGGAGCAAAGTACAGAGAGATTATTCCAATCTATTTTTTTGCTGTTGAGATTGATGCATTTTGTTAACTGGGTTTTAAAGAGGAAAATGTTGGCCTAGATAATGAAGCAGGCTTATGGTAAAGCCAATTATGATAATGCCTCAGCTGACCTCTACACTTATCATCATCCTATTTTGTAAAGCAGCATCTGGATGAGATCTGGTGGGGAGCATTTGTAACACATGTGGACTGGTATAATTTACAATGTTGTCATGGAGTATCTGGTTATAAGCAACTGTTTTGCTTAGCAACATGCACGGGAAGGTGGAGGGGAAAAATGTGCTGGCAGGTAGATGGAATATTTTAATACCATGAGACATCAACAGTTTGTGTTCCATAGATAGTTCCAGGTTACACTAAAGTCAGTTGAATTCTGAATAAAAAGGTTCTGGGTAATAATAGAGTAATATATAACAGCTAATAAATGAATGGGGAAATATATCAAAATACAAAGCCTGCCTTTTGATCCCCAAAAATAGACTAAATCAAAGGAAACGATGAAAGAAAAATGGAACTGTCAGTCTCAGAAATTATGGTTTGTAGCATATCATTGCCAGTGATAAATATTTCAACAAATAAAGCCTGAACAAGGTAGAGAAAGAGGCTTATAGTTTGCAGTGAACCTTGCCATAGTTGAGCACATTTGGGCCCCATTTCAATCCACTGTAGATGAAAGAACTGCACTGTGGGTTCTTTCAGAACTCACACTTTTGTACTTAGCTGCTTTAAGGAGGTTTTACTAACAATGGCTGTGATATGCGCTTGTCTTTACCTACCTTAGTTGATCGCACTGACTGTAAGCCACTCTCGATAAGTGTCCTCAAAATGACCAAAATATAAATATAAATCAGATTAGTTAATTGTGTTAAAACTGACACAACCCGCAAGCTACTCCTCTCGCGGACAATGGATTTTGATGTGAAATCACAACTGCCCTTAAAAATACAGCATAAACCTTCTCAGTGAAAACACAGTGTGGCTTGCTTTATCTGCAATCGATTGAATTTGGGTCTTGGTTTGATATTCTCTGTTGTGTATGACTTAATATAAATGGTCTTACCATGGTTTTATTTACTATTCACAGTCAAATTAAATCCCTTTTAACTGCATACATGTAGAGCCCCAAAAAATTATGTCCAAAGAATCTTCTCTGAGATCAAGCTTAAGCTACTTTAAAGAAAGGGATAGATATGATCAGGTTAGAAAAACATTTTTCAAAGCATGTACTGCACAGGTCTTCATTTTGAAGACAAACACAATAGAGAGATAAAACCGACTGTCTGGTTAGAACAGAGCAGCCTAGATCTGCAAAAGATCTTACGTCTCATCTTTAATCATGTTGGCACTGTATAATAATGTAGGCACCAGACCTGGATTAAAATACTATTGACAATCCTTTCAAATAATTGATATGTGCTTTTCTGGCATAATGGACCAATACAATACTCCCAAAACTGCAAACCTAACTCATCTGGCACTCCAGACAGGCTAGATCAAACACAAAGTTTTTTTTAAAGATTTTAAATAGTAAATTAACCCTGTGTGGCAGGCACTATGCAATATAGAACACTCACCTCACATGACTGGATACAGTGGATGAGTTTGGGGTCAGGATGCCACCTCGTCATTCCTGTGCAAACAATGTCCTGTAATGTAACATTGATTGAGACATTGTAATTAGTTATCAGTATCTACAGCAATATCTATAGATCCAAACCTATTTTGGTTATACTAGGCTTACAGGAGACAGTTTGTCTGTACACAGGACTTTATTTTTGTTCAATGACTACACTTGATAAAGATATCTAAATGCACGTACATCTCTAGCTTTACTCTAATGCTCCCATCAAACCAAAAACATTTAGTCAACAAGCCCATATTTTGTGTTATGAAATGATCCAGCCAAAATGGCCCTGTCATCTTGAGTTCTCCTCATAATGGTGTGTGGCATTGACTTTCTACCTTAACGACAGCATACTAATCGTATTGTTTGACTGAAAAAGACTGTAGGAGTAACAGGATACCACTTTGTGTCCCAAACGTTGTCTTGTAAAGGGATACAGACATGATTCCCATCTAGACTCAATCGAACCTAATGCATTGGATCACGATGACCTGCCAGTAATACAACTCAAGTCATCAAAATCAGTGCCAAACTATTTGGCCTTCAGGCAGTTACGTCTGCTGGCTCAGTGAATGACCACCCAATAGAGTGTCAAATGATAGGGCTATTTACGTTAGCCTTCATGTCAAAGCGATCCTTCAAGATAATATTGGGCAGGTTGCCCTTCTTAAGAAAACAACAGTCCATTTCACTCTGACACAATAGTGAAATTCCTAGACATTTTGCTGTGATGATTGCGTGTTGCGTAAATTCTTGAAAGGCGCCTATTTCTAATAGTATAAACTCTGATGTCACAACTTTTTTTTGTCCATCCGAATCTTTATACCTCATTATTTGCCATCTGCATGTCAAACTGGCAGAAATTACAATAAACATTTGATCTTAACAGAATTCACAGTGAGGCTAAGAGTGTCCTCCGAACTGAGCAGAAAAGAAGCAGGAAGATTGCACCTGGTTGTTTATATCGAACAATATAAATACATTCAGTAAAATAAGCTGCTAAGCGTAGGCCGGTGATTCATTTGCAGGAAATGCTCAACTTGAAGGACTGACAACTGTTTGTTTTAGTCCATTATTCATCCAAATGAATCATTTGAGCAAGCCACAGTTCTGTGTGTGAAGCTCTAAGGTTACACAAGGTGAATATTAGCCAATACAACATAAAATGTTGCAAATAACAAAGCAGCAACGTCTACGTCAGTCAAACACCTTACCTGAACCCTGCCTGGCAGCATCCAGTGCTTGACGCTGTCTGCTGTGGTACTATTGGCTAGAACCACTGGGTCATGCAAGGCCGCACTGCATGTTGGGTAGCAAACTGCACCTGCAGTGATACAAAGTAAGCTTTCCTTTCACTCCAATTTGTATCGGTTGAATTTATTCACGTGCAAAAAAAAAAAGCCATAGTTAAGACGAGTCATCTGTGATTCAACAGCTTGGCAGCTCATCGAGCAAAGTAATTTACCACCTGCTACCCGCTATGGCTCTGTTTTATTTTGCCATGTGTATGCATGCCTTCTGGGATACACAACACACCACAATATATGGGCAATAAATATACACATGTATATATATATATATATTCTGTATATATACAGTACCAGTCAAAAGTTTGGACACACCTACTCATTCAAGGGTTTTTCGATATTTTTACTATTTTATACATCGTAGAATAATAGTAAAGAAATCAAAACTATGAAATAACAAAAAAGTGTTAAACAAATAAAAATAGATTTTAGATTCTTCAAAGTAGCCACCCTTTCTTTGCCTGGATGACAGCTTTGCACACTCTTAGCATTCTATCAACAAGCTTCGTGAGGTAGTCCCCTGGAATGCATTTCAATTAACAGATGTGCCTTGTTAAAAGTTAATTTGTGGATTTAATGCGTTTGAGCCAATCAGTTGTGTTGTGACAACGTAGGGTTAGTATACAGAAGATAGACCAGTTGGTAAAAGACCATGTCCATATTATGTCAAAATAAGTTCAAACAAGCAAAGAGAAACAGCAGCAGTCCATCAGAGGATAAGTTCATTAGAGTTAACTGCACCTCAGATTGTAGCCCAAATAAATTATTCACAGAGTTCAAGTAACAGACACATCTCAACATCAACTGTTCAGAGGAGACTGCATGAATCAGGCCTTCATTTGTCAAATTGCTACAAAGAAACCACTACTAAAGGACACCAATAAGAAGAAAATATTTGCTTGGGCCAAGAAACACGAGCAATGGACATTAGACGGTGGAAATCTGTCCTTTGGTCTGATGAGTCCAAATTTGAGGTTTTTGGTTCCAACCGCCGTGTCTTTGTGAGAGGCAGAGTAGGTGAACGGATGATGTTCGAATGTGTTGTTCCCACCGTAATGCATGGAGAAGGAGGTGTGATGGTGTGAGGGTGCTTTGCTGGTGACACTGCCTGTGGTTTATTTAGAATTCAAGGCACACTTAACCAGCATGGCTACCACAGCATTCTGCAGCTATATGCCATCCCATCTTGTTTGCGCTTAGTGGGACTATCATTACTTTTTCAACAGGATAACGACCCAAAACACACCTCCAGGCTGTATAAGGGCTATTTGACCAAGACGGAGAGTGATGGAGTGCTGCATTAGATAACCTGGCCCCCACAATCACCCGACCTCAGCCCAATTGAGATTTGGGATGATTTCTTTGAAATAATACTGACAGTCTGTTGATTACTACAGTACATTGCAGTACATTACTACGCTAAAGTAAGTGTAATACGGAGTTTCCTCAAGCTGGAGGAGTTGAGAAGGAGACTTACCAACACTGAAGCCTTCGTCACAGGCATACTGAATCCGATTGACATCAGGTGGAGGTGGGCAGGCTTCATTCAACCTTGTACACATTGTGAACTTCTCTGTCCACTCTCCATCTTTAGTGCATCGAATTGTGTGCTGTCAGGAGAGATAAAACAGAATGAATAAGATATGGCACTTTATTAATGGAATGGAATGACAGCTCAGACAGTGGACCTATATTGCATCTTTTGTTTTGTATAAAGAGAGCTAAAGCAGTACGTTTTCCGAGGCATGAGGACACTGGAGGGTACAGAGGCTGTTGTAGTGCCTGCCGTTGGTGCAGGTGAACATGCCCTCATAGACAGCAGGTAGAGATGGACAGGGAATGGGTTCACAGCCCCCCTCCTCCCACTGGCCTCCCTCTACACACTCCACCTTCAGAAACCTTCTGGGGACGCACAAACACACACACAAGCACACATATACTGTCAGTAGGAATACCGGCCTACGCCATCGGCCTTCACATACACAGTACTGACATATGGTGACAAACACCTACACGTTTTATGTCATCTCTGGCTAAACCTGAGGGAATAAGTAAGTACATGGACTAAAACCAGGAGTGAAAAAGAGAGGGATACAGTATTCACAAGCCTCAGTAATAACAAGTTATTGTACCGGTTACCATTTTCAATAAAATTGTGGTGTTAACAATGTATTTGAGTAAATACATTTAAATCATGTCAAAGTACATAATAAACAAGATAATTTATACCGATTTAATAGTGCTTTTGGTTCTTCACATATTGTAACTCATTAGAAGTCCTTAAGACATTCACATATATTAAAAGTGAGTGGAGAATCTCATAAAGAAGTCCAGATGTTAAATAAAGGTTAAATAAAAATGAACAAAATATAAAAAGGTACAAATGCCCTGTTCTGATATCAGTTTGTACCTGCAGTTGGTCCAGTACAACATGCTGAGCAGTCTTAGAAAGTTTAGATAGATTCAAGAACAATGTCTTTGACGGGCCGATATGCCCAATAGTAAGGGATAATGCTGACTCCAACAAAGAGAGGAAAGAAACCCGCAACATCAGCTTACTAATGGGTAACCAACTCATTAGAGACACGTGAATCACATTGATAATCAGGCAAAGTTACCACAATGAATAAAACTGGAAAACAATAATGAGAAAAGTAAACATTGGTATGGATCTTACTGGAGATGTATGTCACTATACTTTAAAACCATACACGGGTATGCAGGGTTTATGGATCTAAAGGTACATTTAAATGTACGAATAGTGCTATTTAAACTCAGGATCCGTGGGAGAAATATGTGATGCATTCATTGTTTCCTGGTACATAAAATAGCAGCTTCTAACACTGTTCTATAACACGTTTATGGAGCAGAGCAAAAAAAAGTGATACATAACACATTACTCACTTTCTGGACTTTGTTTTTAGGCTGCCAGTAACATAGCAACCTGGGTTACATTTGTAACGGCATATGGTACCCACATCATGCCCTGTTCCTTCGCACTGGGGCCCTAGGAGCTTGGCGTTGGGTACTGTTGGAGGCTCTGGGCACTCTATCTTACAGTAGGCTTCAGGGAAGGACCATAGACCATCATCTAAACACACCAACCTATCACTGTCTCCTGCAAAACAAATAAAGGCACAAAATCTATTCAAACCTCACACAGAAATGTAATCCAATGATCAGTAGTTTGTTATTAAGTTAGTTATTAACACTCTTAATGAATCTGACATTTGGAATCAGTCCGTTTATTTGAATGCTAAGACATAAGGTAAGTTTGTGGACTGTTAGTGATTTATTATGATCAATTGTATTGTATGTGTCCATACCTGCCGGTGCCTAGAGCTAAATTATCTAAGGCCCCACACAAGGTTATGTTGGTATGTATATGTAATCAATACTCTAAAAGTCGTGTTCATTTTATTGGTCTATAAAATGTAATGAATATTTTACATGGTTTAAAGTGTTTTATGAGGTCTTTAAGCTTTGCTCTAGTGTTGCAATCATTTTAAAAAATCCAATACAGCTGTATAAGGAGGAATCGCTGAGTATTGAGTAATGCATGGCAATGGGTACATAGGAACTGGGATCAACATGCATGTTGGGTCAAAATATCGGTAACCTATCAAACAATTCAGAAGAGCTCATTGACTGACCATAGCCAGTGATCCAGCAGTAGTCTATGTAGCCAGCTTAAAACAGCCTAACAAACTGCTGTCAATAACAAGATAGGTTGCGGTTAACATCTGTTGGGAGTTGCCATCTGGGTCGTTCCATCAATTAGGTGCATTTGGGTAGTGTAACTTGGCGGAAAAAAAAACATTTCACCAAATGTTTTAAATTCTGTCGTAAAGAGCACATGTTCAACTTAATTAAAAACACATTCTCCAACCTATAGAAGTTAAGTAAAAAAAAAAGTGTACTATAGTAAGTGGCTATTATGTGCCAAATAAAGTCAAAGGGTTGACTAACTGGGTGGTTGTATTTGATTAACAACTGTATTTGATTAACGTTTATTGAAAAAGCATGAATTTGAGCAAAAAAAAGATAAGCAACTCCAGAGGACAAACATAGGTTACAAGGTTAGTGTTTCATAATGAAACATTTTTGAAGTATTGACCTTGGGCGAATCGATGTCGTCTGAGCTGAACTCCACAAAGGCTGGTCTCTGGAGTTCATCAGAAACTTCCTTCAACATGGAGTGGAGTTTCGTCAGCTAGGTAAATGGAGGCTTGTTGGTGTTCAACAGGGAAGGGCAATTTATTGCACGTTTAAATTGTTAAAGGTCCAATGCTGATAGGCTCTTGGTAAAGAGCAATTTCTCAAGCAAGGATTGTGTGGGTGTGGTCTGAGTGGGGAGGGGAAATGCAGAAATGCAGAAAGGTTTGGAACTATCTTTCTTATTGGTCTATTAATTAATGTATCGCCTGGTGATGGTACTACCCAAACCAGATCAAACCAGACACATCTTGTTTCAAGTGGCCAAGTCCCGTCATGTGATCTTACAGTGGATGAACTGGGAATCAGACTTGTGATCTGATTACGTCAATAAAAAGTTTACAACTTCATATGTAGTGTACAGTTGAAGTCAGAAGATTACATAAACCTTAGCCAAATATGTTTGAACTCAGTTTTTCACAATTCCAGACATTTAATCCTAGTAAAAATTCCCTGTCTTAGGTCAGTTAGGATCACCACTTAATTTTAAGAATGTGAAATGTCAGAATAATAGTAGAGAGAATGATTTATTTCAGCTTTTATTTATTTTATCACATTCCCAGTGTGTCAGAAGTTTACATACACTCAATTAGTATTTGGTAGTATTTCCTTTAAATTGTTTAACTTGGGTCAAACGTTTTGGGTAGCCTTCCACAAGCTTCCCACAATAAGTTGGGAGAATTGTGGCCCATTCCTCCTGACAGAGCTGGTGTAACTGAGTCAGGTTTGTAGGCCTCCTTGCTCGCACACACTTTTTCAGTTCTGCCCACAAAATGGGATTGAGGTCAGGGCTTTGTGATGGCCACTCCAATACCATGACTTTGTTGTCCTTAAGCCATTTTGCCACAACTTTGGAAGTATTCTTGGGGTCATTGTCCATTTGGAAGACCCATTTGCGACCAAGCTTTAACATCCTGACTGATGTCTTGAGATGTTGCTTCAATATATCCACATAATTTTCCTACCTCATAATGTCATCTATTTTGTGAAGTGCACCAGTCCCTCCTGCAGCAATGCACCCCCACAACATGATGCTGCCACCCCCGTGCTTCACAGTTGGGATGGTGTTCTTCGGCTTGCAAGCCTCACTGTCATGGCCTGACCTGACTATTCTTTGTTTTCTTTATATATTTTGGTTAGGTCAGGGTGTGACGAGGGTGATGTATGTGTTTTTGTACTGTCTAGGGTTTTTGTAGGTTTATGGGGTTGTTTACCATCTAGGTGTTTATGTATGTCTATGGTTGCCTAGATTGGTTCTCAATTAGAGGCAGCTGTTTATCGTTGTCTCTGATTGGGAACCATATTTAGGCAGCGATCTTCTTTGGGTATTTCATGGGTTATTGTCTATGTGATGTTGCATGTTTGCACTCAGTATTTATAGCGGTCATGTTCGTTTTGATATTTTTTTTTTGTGTACTTCGTGTTTGTTTTCATCTATCATTAAAAAGATGTATTGAGATGTATTACGCTGCGCTTTGGTCTGCTCAATACGACGATCGTGACACTCACTCTTTTTCCTCCAAACATAATAATGGTCATTATGGCCAAACAGTTCTATTTTTGTTTCATCAGACCAGAGGACATTTCTCCAAAAAGTATGATCTTTGTCCCCATGTGCAGTTGCAAACTGTAGTCTGGCTTTTTTATGGCAGTTTGGAGCAGTGGCCTCTTCCTTGCAGAGCGGCCTTTCAGGTTATACTTTGTACCTGTTTCCTCATCACAAGGTCCTTTGCTGTTGTTCTTGGATTGATTTGCACTTCTCGCACCAAAGTACGTTGTCTCTAGGAGACGGAACACGTTTCCTTCCTGAGCGGTATGATGGCTGCATAGTCCCATGGTGTTTATACTTGCGTACTATTGTTTGTACAGATGAACGTGGTGCCTTCAGGTGTTTGGAAATTGCTCCCAAGGATGAACCAGACTTGTGGAGGTCTACAAAAAAAATCTTCTGAGGTCTTGGCTGATTTCTTTTCATTTTCCCATAATGTCAAGCAAAGAGGCACTGAGTTTGAAGGTTGGCCTTGAAATACATCCACAGGTACACCTCCAATTGACTCAAATTATGTCAATTAGCCTATCAGAAGCTTCAAAAGCCATGACATCATTTTCTGGAATTTTCCAAGCTGTTTACAGTCAAAATCAACTTAGTGTATGTAAACCTCTGACCCACTGGAATTGTGATATAGTGAAGTATTAGTGCAATTATCTGTATGTAAACAATAGTTGGAAAAAGTACTTGTGTCATGCACAAAGTTGATGTCCTAACCGACTTGCCAGAACTATAGTTTGTTAACAAGAAATTTGTGGAGTGGTTGAAAAACTAGTTTTAATGACGCCAAACCAAAGTGTATGTAAACTTCCGACTTCAACTCTATATAATTTCTGTAAGACAAAAAATTAAGGCATGGCATAGTGCTGCACTTTTAAAATGGCTGTGTTCCTATGGGAATTTGTGCAATGTTTAGAGGGCCACCATTAGGAAAAAGATATGAAGAAAAAAATACATTGTAAAATGTTTTAAATACTTTTAGAATGGTAATTGGTGACATACTTTATTTCAAACTGACTTTCAAACCCTGCTATTCCCTAACATGGAGACAGTTTGTGAACCAACTCCCCCCCCCCAAGATATGTTTTTATTTTCATTTTAGAATCAATCTTTTTTTGAAAATATTTCCCCTGCTGTTGCTCTGGCTGTGTAATAGTCACGTTGTTGCTGTACAACTGTATCAGAATTCCATGGTTCTTACCTTTCTAACAGTACTATGCACGTGTTTGTAGGACTTATAGTTTTGAAATCAAAATGTATCTAATGAAGGTCGTTTTCAATTTGACCCTTGCGTAGTCTCATTCTGTATACTCCCCTTGTCCTAAGGGTAAAAAAAGACCCACCTTTGCTAAACCCCTAAAATAAAGCAGCTTAATTGAATTTTAAACCCCAAACATATTTTGCATGAAGAAACAACCTGTCATTCATCACAAACTTTGTGAATATCTGGGTTGTGAATACTTTTTATTGAAGGGAACAATAACAGTCTTGAACTTTTTTAGCAACATAGTGATATGTTCCTATATACTCTACAATGAGGAATTCAACTACAAAATACTAGTCTTCTCCCATTTTTAGAACCATTGCCCCAACCCACAAGTTGTATAAACAACGATAATAAATAAGAATACAATAATATAGATACAAAACAAAAATGTGAAGAACATAAATCAATGAACTCTAATTAGCAGATGTAGGACAGAATACAAGTGTGTGTGCATGGACTTTGCAGATGTATTTCTCACGTTCAGCACATAGTATTTGTTTTACAGTTCTTCTTTGAGGGGCAGAATTGACATCTCCTCCTCTTGCCTGCCCCAGCTGAAGCCTCAGGTGGATCAGGACAAGAATCATTCTTTGAATGTGGGGGGTTACAAGTGCCTTTCCCAGCTGTTCCAGGAACACCTTCCTCTTGTTCCACTTATAAGGCATCCAGGTAGGGTTGATCTTGTTCCATATCACGAAGGCATTGCATGAGGACACATCAATGATGTTATGGAAGATGACCAGTGGCCAGCGGGCAGTCATCCTCCTGCAGCTGTAAGTTCCAATCATCTTGTCAGTCAATCATTGATCTCAGCCGTTTTGTGCAGTGTGCTCAGGAGGACATCATTCTTGATCCTCTTTGGGAGGTAAGAAACTACAGTGGTGGTAGGGGGTGAAGGCAAACTTTGATGAGAAGGCCTCTCTCCCCCTTGTTGCGAGGAGTGCAGGTGCCAACCATGGTGATCTTCCTCTTCAAGAGTTGCTGGCTGAGTTCAATCAGTAGCACACATAATCTCAATTTGTCATTGTTGTTTTTGTAGTGTGTAAATTATTTTATAACTGCTGGGTCAAAAATGACCCTCAGACAATCTTTGTACCCTGGTGGTGTACAGCTTCCATGGAAATATGAACAAAGGCGATGTTTCACTTTTTCTAATATTGGGATCACTAGAAAAAGTAATCAAATTTCAAGTTGAAAAAATAATTTATTGGGTTTTCTCTGCTGTTAAGCATTGTGGCGGGTCATCTTTGACCTTCAAGACAACACAAGGGTTAAGTGTCGCTTAGAAAATGCCACCAGAGGGTCTCAGAGTTTAACAGGAAAAGTTTCACCGTCTTAAAATGGGAGTTCAGCTTACGTAACAGGGTTGACATTAAAATGAGGGAGAGGTTGTTTTTTTTACTTTAAAATGAATCTGTCACGAATATTACCGATGTTGGCTCCCCTTCTGGTTCAGGTGGCGCTCGGCGGTCGTCGTCGCCGGTCTACTAGCTGCCACCGATCCTTTGTTCTGTGTTCTTTTGTTTTTGTCTAATTGGTTTCACCTGTTCCTTGTTTGGTTGCTAGGGTGGGGTTATTTAAGTTTGTTTAGCCTGCTTCTGTTTGTGCGGGCTTGTTCTACTGTAATTGTGAGAGGTGTTAGTATTTGTGTTGGGTTTTTACGCTGTCCTAGTATTTTACCAAAAGGGTATTATTTGTTTTATAGTTACGCCTATGTTGGGTAAATACTATTTTGATCTTTTGATTTTGGACATTAAAGCGTGTTTTTTCCCGCATCCCTTGCTCTCTGCGCCTGACTCCACACACACTCACTCATTGAGCGTTACAGAATCACTAATAACATTAATTAAATAATCATCTTTGGAAATGACTTTGTGGGTTAAGTGGGTTAAAATCTTCCTAGAAGTCACAGACTGCACAGATGTATTGAATTGTCCATGTGGTTTATATTAAAGGGCACTTAATTTAATTCATATAACAGGCTTTAATATATTTGTGCACAATCTCCACTTAAAATATCAAAGGCACTCATTTCGTGGAACGTCCCATCTATCTATTTATCCCATTTCCTTTCGGAAGAGAAAACGTTATGTTGTCAATAATAACTTTGGGTAGCGATCATGTGAGTAGAAGATAGAAGCCAGGAGTAAAACCCTGTGATAGAAGATAGAAGCCAGGGGTAAAACCCTGTGGTAGAAGATAGAAGCCAGGGGTAAAACCCTGTGGTAGAAGATAGAAGCCAGGGGTAAAACCCTGTGGTAGAAGATAGAAGCCAGGGATAAAACCCTGTGATAGAAGATAGAAGCCAGGGGTAAAACCCTGTGGTAGAAGATAGAAGCCAGGGGTAAAACCCTGTGGTAGAAGATAGAAGCCAGGGGTAAAACCCTGTGATAGAAGATAGAAGCCAGGGGTAAAACCCTGTGGTAGAAGATAGTAGCCAGGGGTAAAACCCTGTGGTAGAAGATAGTAGCCAGGGGTAAAACATATGTGGTAGAATATAGTAGCCAGGGGTAAAACCCTGTGGTAGAAGATAGTAGCCAGGGGTAAAACCCTGTGGTAGAAGATAGTAGCCAGGGGTAAAACCTTGTGGTAGAAGATAGTAGCCAGGGGTAAAACCCTGTGGTAGAAGATAGTAGCCAGGGGTAAAACCCTGTAGTAGAAGATAGAAGCCAGGGGTAAAACCCTGTGGTAGAAGATAGTAGCCAGGGGTAAAACCCTGTGGTAGAAGATAGTAGCCAGGGGTAAAACCCTGTAGTAGAAGATAGAAGCCAGGGGTAAAACCCTGTGGTAGAAGATAGAAGCCAGGGGTAAAACCCTGTGGTAGAAGATAGAAGCCAGGGGTAAAACCCTGTGGTAGAAGATAGAAGCCAGGGGCCCTGAGGTACAGTAAATGAAATGGCAGGCGGGCTCTAAGCCAGCATGTTCTTACCAGCGTGAGCCCCACTTGGCCCTGCTGGCAACTCCAGAGTTAGAAGCCCTCTCTTGTTTGCCTTATTTCCTCTCTTCACCTGTCACCTGCTACTTTCCTATTTACACAGAGCCTAAAGGCATCTGTGCACTGGAAGTCGACCAAGATCAACTGCCAAGCTGTTCAGTTCGGTCTCATTCCCAGGGCCGGCAGAGCAGCCTCGCCTTACAAAAACCGCTAATAGGTTAAAGCAGAGCAACACAGACGCACTCCAACGCCATGATGCCACGCCAGGCTAGACTCCAAGCCCCTCTGTGCACCCAACCAACATGAGGTAATAGACTGAGACTCCTCAGGTGAACTAGAAAACAGCAATAACAGCCTCATGGTCAAGCTAATTTATTTTCCACTCTGAGAAAATGTTAGATTGGGCCAATCATTTTGTGTAAATGACTGAATGAATATCAAATTCCCACTTCATTAAAATGATAAATGGACCTATAATCATGTAAACCTATAAACTGTTATGAATACAACACACTGTATGTCAATTTGTATAATTACAACTGTGCTGTTAATCATACTGTTAACCATACATACCCTGGAGTATAGCGGGGGGGTTGCAGGTGAAAGAGCACTGCTTGCCAAATGTTGTGCCCCAGGGGCAGCTGAAGGCGGCAAAGTAAACGTGAGACTGGTCAGGGGGGCCACAGTCGATTGGCTGACAGCTCACAACACGGTCCCATGCTCCATGTACACACTGAAGCTCCGTTTCTCGCTTTCAATTGGAGATGAATAAATAAACATTACAGTCCTGATGTGCTAAGGCATACTACTACAGTAAAATAAATATCTACTACTTCTGCTACTTGTAGTAACTCCTATATTTCGACAGTCATAGTAGGCTAGTACTATTTCATGTTACTTTCACAATGCTCAGAAATTCAATGTTGATGTGTAGGTGGATAAAGTGAAGGGGGCATATAATATACACTGCTCAAAAAAATAAACGAAACACTAAAATAACACATCCTAGATCTGAATGAATTAAATAATCTTATTAAATACTTTTTTCTTTACATAGTTGAATGTGCTGACAACAAAATTACACAAAAATTATCAATGGAAATCAAATTTATCAACCCATGGAGGTCTGGATTTGGAGTCACACTCAAAATTAAAGTGGAAAACAACACTACAGGCTGATCCAACTTTGATGTAATGTCCTTAAAACAAGTCAAAATGAGGCTCAGTAGTGTGTGTGGCCTCCACGTGCCTGTATGACCTCCCTACAACGCCTGGGCATGCTCCTGATGAGGTGGCGGATGGTCTCCTGAGGGATCTCCTCCCAGACCTGGACTAACTCCTGGACAGTCAGTGGTGCAACGTGGCGTTGGTGGATGGAGCGAGACATGATGTCCCAGATGTGCTCAATTGGATTCAGATCTGGGGAACGGGCAGGAACTGCTGACACACTCCAGCCACATGAGGTCTAGCATTGTCTTGCATTAGGAGGAACCCAGGGCCAACCGCACCAGCATATGGTCTCACAAGGGGTCTGAGGATCTCATCTCGGTACCTAATGGCAGTCAGGCTACCTCTGGCGAGCACATGGAGGGCTGTGCGGCCCCCCAAAGAAATGCCACCCCACACCATGACTGACCCACTGCCAAACCGGTCATGCTGGAGGATGTTGCAGGCAGCAGAACATTCTCCACGGCGTCTCCAGACTCTGTCACATCTGTCACGTGCTCAGTGTGAACCTGCTTTCATCTGTGAAGAGCACAGGGTGCCAGTGGTGAATTTGCCAATCTTGGTGTTCTCTGGCAAATGCCAAACGTCCTGCACGGTGTTGGGCAGTAAGCATAATCCCCACCTGTGGACGTCGGGCCCTCATACCACCCTCATGGAGTTTCTGTCCGTTTGAGCAGACACATGCACATTTGTGGCCTGCTGGAGGTAATTTTGCAGGGCTCTGGCAGTGCTCCTCCTTGCACAAAGGCGGAGGTAGCGGTCCTACTGCTTGGTTGTTGCCCTCCTACGGCCTCCTCCACGTCTCCTGATGTACTGGCCTGTCTCCTGATAGAGCATCCATGCTCTGGACACTACGCTGACAGACACAGCAAACCTTCTTGCCACAGCTCGCATTGATGTGCCATCCTGAATGAGCTGCACTACCTGAGCCACTTGTGTGGGTTGTAGACTCTGTCTCATGCTACGACTAGAGTGAAAGCACTACCAGCATTCAAAAGTGACTAAAACATCAGCCAGGAAGCATAGGAACTGAGAAGTCTGTGGTCCCCACCTGCAGAACCACTCCTTTATTGAGGGTGTCTTGCTAATTGCCTATAATTTCCACCTGTTGTCTTCCATTTGCACAACAGCATGTGAAATGTATTGTCAATCAATGTTGCTTCCTAAGTGGACAGTTTGATTTCACAGAAATGTGATTGACTTGGAGTTACATTGTGTTGTTTAAGAGTTCCCTTTATTTATTTGAGCAGTGTATACTTTATATATGATTTCTATAATGCTCTGAATTGCTTAAATAGAGAGAGCTTCTAGGGTTGTCAACGTAGTGTTATGCTTACCTGATGGGGTAAGACCCGAGTCTAATCCTAGTGTTGTGCTTATCTGATGGTGTAAGACCCGAGTCTAATCCTAGTGTTGTGCTTACCTGATGGGGTAAGAAAGACCCTAGTCTAGTCCTAGTGTTGTGCTTACCTGATGGGGTAAAACCTGAGTCTAATCCTAGTGTTGTCCTTACCTGAAAGGGTGGATGGCCCTTGCCACTGAGCACAGTGAGGGTAAAACCTTGATGACAGTGGACAGTGCAGTTAGAGGACTCAGTCCTCTCTGTCCCGGTGCTGCAGGTGACAGAGGCATGCTCCAGCTGAGGAGGACTGCATGTGTCCATCTGGCAGGGCCGTCGTGAACAGCTGGGCCACCATAATCACACACACACACACGGAGGGAGAGGAGAAACACAGAGAGAAGGGTATGAGTTTAGCAATGTTCTTAGAATTTGGTTGATTATTTCAATCTTCAACAGATATGGTGACACATATCACATTCTTTGTGTGTGTGTGTGTGTGTGTGTGTGTGTGTGTGTGTGTGTGTGTGTGTGTGTGTGTGTGTGTGTGTGTGTGTGTGTGTGTGTGTGTGTGTGTGTGTGTGTGTGTGTGTGTGTGTGTGTGTGTGTGTGTGTGTGTGTGTGTGTGTGCACGGCTATGTTACTTGTTGTGTATGTCTGTGTGTATGCCTGAATGACTGGTTGTGTGTCTGTACATGTACATATGTGCACGTGTGTGTGCATGTGGAAGTCCTCGGAGACCCCACCCTCAGCGCACCTAGTGAGGGCAAAAGCACTGAAGTGACATGATGTGCGCAGAGCGACTCCCGTCACGGCAACGAAGGGCGAGGAGAAGTTGAGGATGACAGCGGTCGTCAGGAAGAAGGGTTGACTCAGGTTGTGTGTCACGTTCACCACCAAGGGATTCTGCTGGCACGACAGCTCAAAGGAACCTAAGGACAGACACAGGCCCTTTTTCAAAGAATATTTCCTCAATTCCTCCATCTTCTCAAAATATATTGAACAAGAAAGTCCAAGGGGAGGGACCTTATCCTCAACTACAGATGAGAAGGAGGCGAGGAATTGCGAAGAGAGATGGAGCCCCAGACAGGAATAAGACATGAGTAAGGAATAAGACATGAACTCACTACACTTTAAATATCACATGGCCATCATTGTAACCAGCCATCATAACTTGTCCCTAGTCATAACCCTATCGCTACATATGTGTGAAGACATCTTGGCTTGAAAAATGTTTATTCAAACAGTCCGTCAGCTCTTTTGTCTGTCAAGACGAACAGGGTCGGTAGTTCAAGTTCATACCCAAGGAGTGGTTTCTGCCACCAGTATCACACAGTTGGATGAAGACTGATTTCCTGCACTGCTCTCCAGGCCAGGCTCCGTCTGAGGACAGATAGATGATGACAGACGTGGCGACTCCAGGTTGCGCAAATCCCACCTGGGACAACAATTAGAGGTTTTATGACAACAACCCACTGAGTTCAACTTAATAATAATCCGTTCCTGAATGTTCCCCACTTCAATGGTAATTAGATTGCATGGTAATGATACCGGGGAAAATATGACAACAGAAACAACAGAAACTGTGACAAATTGGGATAAAGTACAAGGATGTGCCCTGGAACATAACAAAGGACTGTTGGAATATTACCTTGGAGAGGGTCAAATAGTGTCTGGGCTATGGTCAAAAGTAGTGCACTGTAAAGGGAATAGGGTGCCACATGCATCCTCTGTGGTGAACTAGTGGACTGGAGTACCTTTAGCCATACGGTGTCTTCCTCGCCATAGTGGGTCTGAGTGTATGACTGGGCCGTGCATGGAAACCATATGTCAAGTGACGGCTTCTCATTCATCTCCAGGTACTGGGGCTTGCATAGCTTTAATAAAAGGGGAATCATGCTGTAATTATTTAAAACCTCCATAACAATACTCAATATAGTCACATTTACAGAAAAATAACAATTAGTATCCAGGAGGTGAAGGACAGGGCAGAGGTAAAGCACTGCTACCTTGCTAAGTGAGGGCTCTCCGGTGGCTCCCAGGGCAGGGCAGCTGCTTTGATCCTGATAGGAAGCTGCTGCGGTTGAAGCCCACTGGTCACTGTACCCATGAGGTGTGAAGTAACCACAGTCCTGTACGCTGGAACCCCTCTCAAACACCTCACACACACCATCACCCTCAAACACGTAGCACAGGCTGGGTTCATCTAGGGGAACCAATGGAGGGAAAGGTATGTGATGAACAAGGTTGTGTCCCAAACGACACATTTACAGGGCACTACTTTTGACAAGGGCCCATAGGGCTCAAGTCCAAAGTAGCACACTATATAAGGAATATGGTGCCATTTGGAACTAATCCAATCTGGTGGGGGGATTGCATTTTATAACAATAAGTAGATGGTGTCATAAGAAAACATTACCTAACTGGAAATCTGTGCTTTAATAATAAAGATGTCTGACAAAGGTTCAAACAGAGAGAATAAAAAAGCAAAACATCATGTAATACACAAAATATTCATAATGAGTGAACTTGATGTGCATAACATCAGAGGCTGGACTTGGCCCTGTCTGTTCGTTACAGACAGCTGCATGGGTAAGAGAGAGTTCAGTCACTGACAAGGTATTGAATTGGCATAATTAATCCAAGGAACTATGTCTCAAAAGTAAAGTCTAGACAATATGAAATCAAACCACATTATAGCAGGTTGTTAGGCCAATTGTGCGCTGACCATAATATACAGTATGTGTTTTTACTTCCGTTGTTTGTCAAAGCAATATCACTCTCAGGACAATACGAGTTGATGTTCATGCTACAGATACATTGACTTAATGATCCATTCTGGTGTTGTAGGAGTTGTCAAGCATCAGAATACCTAAACATGGAAGCAAATTTGTGCATGACTGAGTGAGAGTGAGACGCTATCTTGAATAGTGAAATTATTCTGTTTTATAAGTGTTGCAATTTCCAATCTGTTTTTGCCAAAGTTTTTTTTCCTTCTGGTCGTGTTTGTTCCCTAAGAAAATGTAACACTCCCAGTCACGGCATCTGAACCTTCATGTAGCTGCTTTCTTTTTTCAATCTTGACCAAGTTGAGGATCTGTTGACATCCTAGCTGAGTAATAGATTCACAAAATTCTGTGCCAAATGCCACCCTATTCCCTTTATAATGTACTACTTACTTAACTACTTAATATGCATGTTATGTGTATGTCATTAATTCTTATCTTGTCCTTGTAAATCATTGATGATGCTTGAGGTTATAAAACAATTTCCCAAAATGAGATTAATAAAGTAATACTCATGAGGCTCTAGTCAAAAGTAGTGCACTGTAACGGAATAAGGTGCCATTTGGGACATACACATATACAGTATGTGAGAATAGAACATGTGAACATATTTGAGTTACTCAGTAACCATTAGGCCTAGTTCTTTATGATCTATATCGTGAGCCAAATGTCACATTTTATAATAAGAAAACACATTGCTTTAACTAAGAGCATGATCATAAAGGAAGAGGACAAAAGCATTCCCCAGCATGGTAGATGCATTTATAGGCGACACAAGAACACCACAAATGTGAGGTTGACATAAGCTGTTGTTACTGTGTGTGCAATGTCTACTTTAACCTTGCCAAGTCTCTGAATGAAAACCAGAGAAAAGGCAGTGTGTCAGCTTGACAGTGTTGTTGTGTTGTGGAAATCAAAACAAGCTAGCCTCAGTAGTAAACCTAGGAAATAAAAGTACACTTCATCATTCACATCTCTGTTGTTTGAGTCTTTGAGTTCATATGGATTCATTTCGAATTCTATTCGATTATTATATGCATAATATGTAGTTTGGGTAAATTGGGATGGTGAAGCACAGACTGACTACAAATGAGTTCTGTGATATGAAATCAGTGCATGGAGCTAATGTGTGTGATGAGATATGACTCTTTACTTAAGTGTTGTTGTGACCTGTCTTGACTTACACTAGTGTTCAACTTTATAAAGGCATTTTGACCGAATTTGAATTTAAACTTCTGCTTGCAATTGCCGTTTTGGTCTAGTTGGGCTTCTGTTGTGGTCAGTCCACAGATTGTAGACTGAGACAAGGATTAGGAGAGCAGTCTTGTCTGTTCTTCACTCACCATTGCAATTGAAGCCTGACTCAATGTGGCACTTCTTAGAGCAGCCATCACCATCCAACAGATTGCCATCATCACAGTCTTCTCTCCTACAGAGAGAGAGACAGCAAGGATCAGTTGCCTCTATAGGCCATACACTTTCATTACAACACTTTCATTACAATCCTTTGATTTCACTAAATTCTCCACCTAGAGAGACCAATATGTACAGGTATGACCTATGTGAGTATCACAAGAAGCTGTTGAGAGGAGGATGGCTCATAATAATGGCTGGGATGAAGTGAATGCAAAGGTATCAAACTCATGGAAACCTGTGTTTGATACCATTCCATTGATTCTGTTCCAGCAATTACAATGAGCCCATCCTCCCCAATTAAGGTACCACTTGACATGCACACTTGCAAATTGAATTAACCTGTCTATCCCTATCCCTGTCTCAAGTTTGAGGTTAGTGCTCATGATCTTCTAAGGGATTTTATATTACATCATGTCCTGTGTATTTGAAACTGTCTGTACAAAGTGGTTGACTTGTTTAATAGTATGAATTGAATACATTAGGTACATTGTCATTCTACTGTTGGTGTTGTCTACATTGGATGAGAGAAAATCTGACATATCTGTGATGTGAATACTGTGTAAACTGACTGACCCCTGGAGTAGTCCATCTCCGCAGTAGGCAGCTCCATGGGTGTAGAGGAGAGGTGGGGAGAGTTCACTGAGGAGACCGTCTGCTTCCACCTGAACTCTGTACTGGTATTCCTTGTCCTTTACAATGTCGCTGTAGGAACACATCAAAACATTCAATATTCAAGTGTAAACATTGTTCAAATGACATGCTTGTCTCGTGGAAACGTATTCCTTTACTAATACAGATATAATTGACATTTTGGATTATTTCCAGGTTGAATTGTTGCATAGAGACATACAAAATTACCAAAAACTAAAGAGTACTATCTAACAACAACCATTTTGAACAACAACGTTAGATGGAGACTGCACAGTGCACATACACAATACACAATAAGAAACAGATTGTTCTTGTCAGTGTTGGGGAGTAGTGAACTATACATGTAGTTCAACTAGTAATTGAACTATATTTGTTTTCAGTAGCTCATTACTTTTTTTGCCTTGTAGCGGTGTAGCTAACTACTGGAACTACACACTACTTTTTTGCAGCAAAATAAAATATAATATGGGTGAAGTAAGTGTATCCCATGCAATTTTAGAAATTTCCTAACGTTTTCACAAAATAAGACCGTTCCTAACTTCTTTACACTAATTCTAGGGTTTGGGAGTTTGTTGGTGACCCCTACAGTCTGAATGTCTTTTTTTTCTCTTTTCCCTGTTGCCTTTTGGCAAGAGCGCCCACGAACTGTGAAACAGAAAGAAACCTAGAAATATAGAATTTGATAACTTAGAGAACTTACTGGAAAGAAAAGTTGTTGAGTATACTGAATATTTAGTGCTTAGATAATCAGAGTTTGCTGAACCAGAGGGGAATTTGGATGTTTTTTCCTTTGATGTTTATGAAAAGAGAATCCTGGTGATATAGCTTTATGCTGGCTGAATTCTATGCCTGTCTTGATGAATAACTAAAATGCACATGATGTTTACAATCTAAAATCAGTCCGAATATTGACATAAGCATGTATGCGTGCTTCTACATCTGCATTGCTTGCTGTTTGGGTTTCTTGACTGTGTTTCCGTATAGCACTTTGTGACATCGGATGATGTAAAAAAGGGCTTTATAAATCAATTTGATTGATTGATTATGCTTTTGAGAGTGATGGCCATTTAGATTTTAGAACGTTTTGCAATGTGCGTTTGCTATTGCTACATGTGCACTTCTTTGTATGAGAATGATTGAACAGTAATGGCACTCGAGTGTAGTTGCCTTGCCGCAGTGGAAAAGAACGTGGGTTTTTGCAACATGATCTGTAAATCCTTTTAAGACCTCTACATGTAAAAATAGTTATTATTACAGAACAGTTACTGAAAATTTGTTGTTGATAAAAGTAAGAGACTGAATAATGGATTATTCTGTAAGTTCTGTGCAGACTGGGTTTCGTACCACCCGTTTGATTTGACAGCACCAACGCCACCTGCCATCTTCTACAAGCTACTTTGCCATTTACAGAGAGTCATCATCTACAGTTTCTACAATCATAATCGTTGCCTCAACTCTAAAGAGAGACAATGATAATAAGTGAGTACGCTCACATTTGATTTTTATTTGGTACACAGTTGATTATAATTTATTTTACTGTTTTGGACAAAACTGTATTGTTGTGAATGAATAGCAGTTATGATACCACATCTCCGGATTCCTACCGCAAGCTCTGAACCTTTATACCGGATCATCGCAGCGAGCTAGCTGCAATCCGAGCGGCTACTCCTGGCTAGCATCCTTGTCCCGAAGCAAGCACCAGTTAGCCTTGAGCTAGCCTCAAGCTAGGCCCATCTCCCACCAGCTAATTCTTGGGCTACAATACCTCTTTTGCCAATTGGCCTGGACCCTTTACTGCAGACACGGAACCCGCCGATCCATCACGACTGGTCTGCCGACGTAATCGTCCGAGGTGGTTTCAACAGGCTCTTCCGTTGCGACGTCGCAGGAGGCCCATCTGCTAGCACCGGCCAGCTAGCTGTCTGAATCTCCGTGTCTCCAGCTCGCCTAGCGTAGTAGCAACTACTGAATCGGCTCCCTGACTCATCTATTGCTAATCATTGGACCCTATGATCACTCGGCTACACATGCCTCTCCCTAATGTCAATATGCCTTGTCTATTGCTATTGTTTGGTTAGTGATTGTCTTATTTCACTGTCGAGCCCCCAGCCCTGCCCAATATGCCTTAGATAGCCCTTTTTTTCCAACCCCCACACAAGCGGTGACCTCACCTGGCTTTACTGGTGCCTCGAGAGTCAAAACCTCTCTCATCGTCACTCTATGCCTAGGTTTACCTCCACTGTACTCATATCCTACCATACCCTTGTCTGAACATTATGCCTTGAATCTATTCTTCCATGCCCAGAAATCTGCTCCTTTTACTCTCTGTTCCGAACACACTAGACGACCAGTTCTTATAGCCTTTAGCCGTACCCTTATCCTACTCCTCCTCTGTTCCTCTGGTGATGTAGAGGTTAACCCAGGCATGGCAACCCCCAGCACCACTCCCATTCCCCAGGTGCTCTCATTTGTTGACTTCTGTAACCGTAAAAGCCTTGGTTTCATGCATGTTAACATTAGAAGCCTCCTCCCTAAGTTTGTTTTATTCACTGCATTAGCACACTCTGCCAACCCGGATATCCTAGCCATGTCTGAATCCTGTCTGAATCCTGGCTTTTCAAATCCTGAAATTTCCATCCCCAACTATATTTTCCGACAAGATAGAACTGCCAAAGGTGTCCGAGTTGCAATCTACTGCGGAGATAGCCTGCAGCATTCTGTCATACCTTAACTGGGATATGCTGGGATATGCTTAACACCCCGGCCGTCCTACAATCTAAGATAGATGCCCTCAATCTCACACAAATTATCAAGGAACCTAACAGGTAAAACCCTAAATCCGTAACCATGGGCACCCTCTTAGATATCATACTGTCCAACTTGCCCTCTAAACACACCTCTGCTGTCTTCAACCAGGATCTCAGTGATCACTGCCTCATTGCCTGTGTCCGTAATGGATCCGCGGTCAAACGACCACCCCTCATCACTGTCAAATGGTCCCTAAAACACTTCAGCGAAGGATATTGACCTCATCCCATCAGTAGAGGATGCCTGGTTGCTCTTTAAAAGTGCTTTCCTCACCATCTTAAATAAGAAGGTGTAACGCTCGTCTTCCTCCTCTGTGGAGAAGTAGGAGAGATCGGACCAATGAGCAGCGTGGTAAGTGTTCATCATCTATTTATTCAACCAATAACAGTAAACAAATTAACAAAGGAGAAACGAAACGAAACAGTTCTGAAAGGTGACATACACATAACAGAAAATTATCACTCAAAGGTGAAACCAGGCTACCTAAGTATGGTTCTCAATCAGGGACAACGATTGACAGCTGCCTCTGATTGAGAACCATACCAGGCCAAACACAGAAATCCCAAATTATAGAAAAAAGCAAGTAGACTGCCCACCCCAACTCACGCCCTGACCATACTAAAACAAAGACAAAACAAAGGAACTAAGGTCAGAACGTGACCGTAACCCCGCCAAAGGTGCGGACTCCGGCTGCAAAACCTGAACCTATAGGGGAGGGTCTGGGTAGGTGTCTGTCCGCGGTGGCGGCTCTGGCGCGGGGCGTGGACCCCACTCCACCATAGTCTTTGTCCGCCTCCTAACCTGCCTACGTAGCCTCTTTAGAGCAGCGACCCTCGCCGCCGACCTCGGACTGGGGACTCTTGCCACGGGTCCCGAATGAATGGGAGATTCCGGCAGCACCAGACAGGCGGGAGACTCCTGCAGCTTCGGAGTGAAGGGCGATTTCGGCATTTCCGGAGTGAAGGGCGATTTCGGTAACACCTGAGTAACGAACGGCTCTGGTAGCTCCTGACTGACAGGCGGCTCAGGCAGCTCAGGACAGACAGGTGACTCTGGCAGCTCAGGACAGACGGGCGACTCTGGCAGCTCAGGACAGACGGGCGACTCTGGCAGCTCAGGACAGACGGGCGACTCTGGCAGCTCAGGACAGACGGGCGACTCTGGCAGCTCAGGACAGACGGGCGACTCTGGCAGCTCAGGACAGACGGGCGACTCTGGCAGCTCAGGACAGACGGGCGAATCTGGCAGCGCTGGACAGGCAGGAGCACCTGTAGGGAGGAGACGGCGACACAGCCTGGTGCGCGGGGCTGCCACCGGAGGGCTGGTGCGTGGAGGAGGCACCGGATAGACCGGACCGTGGAGGCGCAGTGGAGGTCTCGAGCACCGAGCCTGCACAACCCTACCTGGCTGGATACTCCCCATCGCCAGAACAGTGCGGTGAGGTGGAACAGACCGCACTGGACTGTGCTGGCGAACCGGGGACCCCGTTCGTAGGGCTGGTGCCATGTACCCCTGCCCGAGGAGACGCATGGAGACCAGATGCGCTGAGCCGGTTCATGGCACCTGGCTCGATGCCTACTCTCGCTCGGCCGATACGAGGAGCTGCGATGTAACGCACTGGGCTATGCCTGCGCACCGGGGACACCATGCGCCTCATGGCAGAATACGGTGCCTGGCCGGCCCACCTTTCTCCACGGTAAGCACGGGGAGTTGGCGCAGGTCTCCTACATGACTCCCACACTCTCCGTGTGCCCCCCCCAAGAAATCTTTGGGCCTGCCTCTCGGGCTTCCTTGCCAGCCGTGTTCCTTCAAAGCGCTGGCTCCCGTTACCTGCTGCCTCTGCTCTCCTGGCTGCCTCCACCTGTTCCCATGGAAGGCAATCCCTTCCAGCCAGGATCTCCTCCCATGTGTTGGAACCCTTCCCGTCCAGAATGTCCTCCCATGTCCATGAGTCCATTCCACGCTGCTCCTGGTGACCACGCTGCTTGGTCCTTTTTTGGTGGGTGATTCTGTAACGCTCTTCTTCCTCCTCTGAGGAGGAGTAGGAGAGATCGGACCAATGCGCAGCGTGGTAAGTGTTCATCATATATTTATTCAACCGAGAACACAAAACAAAATAACAAAGGAGAAACGAAATGAAACAGTTCTGAAAGGTGACATACACACAACAGAAAATAATCACCCACACCTCAAAGGTGAAACCAGGCTAACTAAGTATGGTTCTCAATCAGGGACAACAATTGACAGCTGCGTCTGATTGAGAACCATGCCAGGCCAAACACAGAAATCCCAAATTATAGAAAAACGAACATATGACTGCCCACCCCAACTCACTCCCTGACCATACTAAAACAAAGACAAAACAAAGGAACTAAGGTCAGAACATGACAGCAGGCCCCATTCAAAAAATGTAGAACTATGAACAGATATAGCTCTTGGTTCATCCCAGACTTGACTGCCCTTGATCAGCACAAAAACATCCTGTAGCATTCTGCATTAGCATCGAATAGCCCCCGCAATATGCAACTTTTCAGGGAAGTCAGGAACCAATATACACAGTCAGTTAGGAAACCTAAGGCTAACTTTTTCAAACAGAAATTTGCATCCTGTAGCACTAATTCCAAAAAGTTTTGGGACACTGTAAAGTCCATGGAGAATAAGAGCACCTCATCCCAGCTGCCCACTGCACTGAGGCTAGGAAACACCGCCACCACCGATAAATATACGATAATCGATCATTTCAATATACATTTTTCTACGGCTGGCCATGCTTTCCACCTGGCTACCCCTACCCCGGGCCAACAGATCTGCACCCCCTGCTGCAACTTGCCCAAGCCCCCAGCTTATGTTCTGAAAGAGCTGCAAAATCTGGATCCCTACAAATCAGCTGGACCAGACAATCTGGACGCTCTCTTTCTAAAATTATCCACCAAAAATGTTGCAACCCCTATTACTAGCCTGTTCAACCTCTCTTTCGTATGAGAATCCCAAGATTGGAAAGCTGCCACGGTCATCCCCCCCTTCAAAGGGGTCGACACTCTAGACCCAAACTGTTACAGACCTATATCCATGCTGCCCTGCCTTTCTAAAATCTTCGAAAGCCAAGTTAACAAACAGATCACCAACCATTTCGAATCCCACCGTACCTTCTCCACTGTACAATCTGGTTTCCGAGCTGGTCATGGGTGCACCTCAGCCACGCTCAAGGTCCTAAACAATATCATAAGCGCCATCAATAAAAGACAGTACTGTTCAGCCGTCCTCATCGACCTGGCCAATGCTTTCGACTCTGTTAATCACACCATTCTTATCAACAGACTCAATATCCTTGGTTTCTCAAATGCCTGCCTCGCTTGGTTCACCAACTACTTCTCAGATAGAATTCAGTGTGTCAAATCGGAGGGCCTGTTGTCCGGACCTCTGGCAGTCTTTATGGGGGTGCCACAGGGGTCTATTCTCGAGCCGACTCTTTTCTCTGTATATATCAATGATGTCACTTTTGCTGCTGGTGATTCTCTGATCCACCTCTACACAGACGACACCATTCTGTATACATCTGGTCCTTCTTTGGACACTGTGTTAACTAACTTCCAAACAAGCTTCAATGCCATACAACACTCTTTCCGTGGCCTCCAACTGCTTCTAAATGCTTGTTAAACGAAATGCTTAGCAAACTAAATGATTGCTGCCCGCCCCTGCCCACCTGACCACCATCACTGCTCTGGACGGTTCTGACTTAGAATATGTGGACAACTACAAATACCTAGATGTCTGGTTAGACTGTAAACTCTCCTGCCAGACTCACATTAAGCATCTCCAATCCAAAATTAAATCTCTGCTTCCTATTTCGCAACAAATACTCCTTCGCTCATGCTGCCAAACATATCCTTGTAAAACTGACAATCCTACCGATCCTTGACAAAAATAGCAAAATACAAAATAGCCTCCAACACTCTACTCAGCAAACTGGATGTAGTCTATCACAGTGCCATCCGTTTTGTCACCAAAGCCCCATATACTACCCACCATGCGACCTGTATGCTCTCATTGGCTGGGCCTCGCTAGATATTCGTCGCCAAACCCATTGGTTCCAGGCCAACTATAAGTCTTTACTAGTTAAAGCCCCGCCTTGTCTCAGCTCACTGGTCACCATAGCAACACCCACCCGTAGCACACGCTGTCAGGACCCGGTTACGAACCTGGGTCTCCGGAGTGAGAAACAGTCACTTAACCAACTGAGCCACGAATAGTCAGCAGAACCCAGAAGATGAGGCAGACACAGCAGTACTTAAGACGGTGTATTTAATAAAGTAAAAAGGAGAAGTCCTTAAATACAAAAATGGCAAATCCAAAAGGTGGTAGGAATAGCACAAAAAAGCCTCAAGAGATACTCAAAAACAAAAACAGAATTCCACAAGAGCATCCACCGGAATCGACAAGAATACACAGAACACTAGGGCTGGGTGCTAACATACAAACACAGAGCACAGAACTGAGGGAAACTAAGGGTTTAAATACAATCAGGGAAAACGAGGCACAGGTGCAAATAATAATGGGGAACAAGGGAAAAAACATAAGGTCAAAAAGCACAATGGGGGCATCTAGTGACCAAAACCCGGAACAACCCTGGCCAAATCCTGACACACGCTCCAGCAGGTATATTTGACTGGTCATCCCCAAAGCCAACACCTCCTTTGGCCGCCTTTCCTTCCAGTTCTCTGCTGCCAATGACTGGAACAAATTGCAAAAATCACTGAAGTTGGAGACTTATAACTCCCTCTCTACCATTAAGCATCAGCTGTCAGAGCAGCTTACGGATCACTGAAGCTGAACACAGCCAATCTGTAAATAGCACACCCAACTACCTCATCCCCATATTGATATTTATCTTGCTCATTTGCACCCCAGTAGCTATACTTGCATCATCATCTGCACATCTGTCACTCCAGTGTTAATGCTAAATTGTAATTATTTTGCCTCTATGGCCTATTTAATGCCTTACCTTCCTACTCTTCTACATTTGTACACATTGTACATATATTTTTCATATTGTGTTATTGACTGTACGTTTGTTTATGTGTAACTCTGTTGTTATTTTTGTCACACTGCTTTGCTTTATCTTGGCCAGGTCGCAGTTGTAAATGAGAACTCAAATAAAGGTGAAATAAAAAATAAAAATAAAACTATGTTGTTGTGCATTGATCTTTGAACATAAAGCCACCAAGTGAAAGGCTGTCATTTGACCTTGAAGATTCCCCTGTCCCAGAGGAGTGGAAGAAGCGCATTGAAGACAAATTGAATACCATACCAGAGGTATTCACAGTTGATCTTCCCATGGACGTACTTCTGCAGTCCAACATCATATAAAATCCAGGATTAGAACACATTCAAAGAGAGACCCAGGCCCATCCATCCCTGTGACAGAGCAGCGGTGAAACAACAATTGAGAGAACTGTTAGATGCGAGGATCATTAGAAAATCAGAGAGTCCATTTGCTTCTCCAATAGTGATAGTGAAAAAGAAGAATCGCAAGATCAGATTGTGTGGATTATGAGAGGTTTTACTTGCACACTATCAAGGAGTTTACACCCTCCCCAACTTGAAGACACCTTCTCCGCCCTTAATGGTGAAAAATAGTTATCTGCCATGGACCTCAAGTCAGGCTATTATGAAGTAAAAGTTGCTGAAGAGTGTAAGCACAATACAGCTTTCATGTACATGCCTGCTGGGCACTTGGCAGTTCAATAGTGTGTCACAGGGTGTCACAAATGCACTTGGTACACTCCAACGTTTGATGGAGAAGTGTGTTGAAATCTACACCTGAACTAAGTACTTGTGTTCTTGGATGATCAAATATTCTTCTCAGACATATTGGAGGAGCACAAGAGCAGACTGATGAAGGTGTTGAACCAGCTCAAGGATTATGGCTTGAAGCTATCCCCTGACAAATGTGATTTCTTCCAGTCCTTTGAATGCTGAAGGAGTCCACACTGGTCCAGACAAAATCTCTGCTTTAAAGGATTGGCCCCGTCCTTCAAACAGAAAAGAACTGAGGGGTTTCTTAGGCATCGCTGGATATTATAGATGCTTTGTTGAGGGTTAATCGAAGATAGCCAAGCCGTTGAACTGTCTCATCACTGGGTATGTTGCACCTACGTGGAGAGAAAAGAGCTACAAGAAACCCAAAGTCCAGACATGTAAACCCCAGCCAGCCCTTTGGAAATGGATGGACAGTGGAGTGTGAAACCACCTTCAGAGCCCTCATAAACAAGTTGGCCCAAATCCTGGCCTTTGCCAATCCTAGCATCCCTTATGTCTTCCATACAGATGCTAGTTGTGAATGACTTGGTGCTGCTTTATACAGTGCCTTGCGAAAGTGTTCGGCCCCCTTGAACTTTGTGACCTTTTGCCACATTTCAGGCTTCAAACATGAAGATATAAAACTGTAAAAAAAAATGTGGCAAAAGGTCGCAAAGTTCAAGGGGGCCGAATACTTTCGCAAGGCACTGTATCAAGAACAGTAAGGAAAACTCAGACATGTAACCTACACCAGTAGAGGGCTATATAGAAGTGAACAAAACTACCCAACTCCAAGCTTGAGAACGTTCAAGTTTGCGGACGACACTACAGTGGTAGGCTTGATTACCAACAACGACGAGACAACCTACAGGGAGGAGGTGAGGGCCCTCGGAGTGTGGTGTCAGGAAAATAACCACATACTCAATGTCAACAAAACAAAGGAGATGATTGTGGACTTCAGGAAACAGCAGAGGGAGCACCTCTGGGGTCTTGCAAGACATTTCATTATTACCTTTAGGGTATCGAGTTCACAGTTCTAACTGAAAATAATCCCCTTACTTATGTGTTCACCACAGCAAAACCTGTTGCAGCAGGGCATCACTAGCTAACAGCTCTGTCAACATATAGGATCGACCATAAAGTACAGGGTTGGAAACACAGATCAGGACACAGGCGGTCTGTGTAGGCGACTGCAAGACACCTCCTAGGAAGATGACACTTTCCTAGAAGAAAAAGAAAGGATTAAAAAAACTCAAACAGTGTACTGAATGAAGAACACGGGATGATTTCAGAGGATACATTCACATTCTTGTATCAAAGACACTTTGAAGGAAACTGGATGTTTTCAAGAACCCCACCGCTCTGGCTGAGTCCTTAGAGCTGGATGCCACTGCTATCCCGGCCTCTTACGCCGGTCTTGGACGAGACACGCTTCCGCAGATGACTGGTACAAATCCCAAAGAGAGGATCCCTCCATCCAACAAATCATTCACTTCATTGAAGGGAACACAAAGCCCACCTTCAAGCAAACAACCTTCGAGTCACCAGAAGTCAAGTTGTTTCTTAGAGAGTGGAATAGGCTAGAGCTCAAAGATGGAATGCTATTCAGAAGGTGTCTGGATAGGATAAATGTGAAATATCAGTTATCTTACCTAAGAAGTACAGAGCCAGAGCTATAAAGGGAGTTCACAATGAGGTAGGCCGTCTTCGGTTTGATCGTGCTCTTAACTTTGTAAGTGTCAGGATCTATTGGCCGAGAATGGCCCAAGTGGTCAATGAGAAGTGTCACATGTGAAAGATGCTTTAGAAGAAAAGCTAATCCTGAGAGAGCTGCCTCCATGATGAACATTCTGACAAACTATCCCCTCGAGTTAGTCTGTATGGATTACCTTTTTATTGAACCAGACAACAGAGACACAATAAATGTCTTAGTAATCACAGACCACTTTACAAAGTTTTCAGTTGCTGTTCTTGCTGGGAGAACATCATAGTCCGTTATGGTTTTCCTAGCTGCCTACATAGCGATCAAGGAAGCGATCAAAGAATTGTGTTCACTGATTGGAGCAGAGACGATGAGAACCCCCCTTAAAATCCTTGTGGGAACCCTGTCGAAAGATTCAATAGGACTCTGCTGACTATGCTTGGAACTTTGGAAGATAAAGACAAGTACCACTGGATAGACTTTGTGAAGACGCTTGTCCACCCATACAATTTTACGAGAAAAGACACTACTGGCTACTCACCTTACGAGTTGATGTTCGGCAGGCAGCCAACCCTTCCAATCAATCTTGTCCTTGGACTTCAGCCGCATGGAGATGGTGCCAGAACCCACTCTGAGTATGTCAAGAAACTCCGCCAGCGACTGAGAGTGAGCTATGCATTAGCCGCAGAGAGTGCTCAGAAGATGGGAGAAAAGAACAAGTCAAGGTTCAATGCTAAGGTCAGAGCAGCAGAACTTCTCCCCAGTGATCGAGTATTGCTGTGGAACTTTAACATCAGAGGAAAACACAAGATTGCAGATAGATGGGATTGTACCATTTGTGTGGTAGTGAAGAGGATTGCTGATGGTCCGGTTTATGTCAGCACATAGAAGAAAGGCCAAGGGCCCTTGCGCACTCTACACAGAGACCTACTCCTCCCCAGTGAATTCTTACCAGTAGTAGAGATGGCCAAACCTGAAAGAGGCTTACCTGTGAAGAGAAAGTTGAGATCCAGAGAGAACTGGCAGGTACACAAGAGGAGTCATGTCCAGATCTGATGATGATGAGGAGTCCTTTGGTACCAGTGATTATGAAGAAATCATCTACACAGGACCTGACACAGAAGTAATCAGAAGAGGCCCCTTCTATGAAACCATAGTGAGGAAAAATAACAAAAGCGTCGAGAAGAGACCAGTACCTCAGCGCTCTGACACTATGGTAAGAAAATATAATGGAAGGCTTGAAGACAGAGCCCAAGCAGTGCAATACTCTTCAAGAAGGGTCCTATGCACATCGGCGGCTGAATATTTGAATGTCCCAGGCCATGTTCCTCAGCTGTTGGATCACCCATCCTACAGTCAGCAAGATGGAAATGCTGAGGACCGCCTATGAATGAGCCCATCAGTACAGGAGATAACCATGCTAATGATGGTGAGTCTGAAGTACAGATGGAAGCTGAAGATATAGAATGTGGAATGACAGTCATGTGACCCTGACTCTCAGCTGAAGTCAGAAGATCCCAAAATTGAAGTCAGAAGATCCCAAAGAGACAGGAGACTTCCTGAGCGATTGGAGTATGATGAAATTGGGAAACCTCTGACAATCATGTGACCCTGTCTCTTTGGGATCTTCTGACTTCAATTTTGGGATCTTCTGACTTCAGCTGAGAGTCAGGGTCACATGACTGTCATTCCACATTCTATATCTTCAGCTTCCATCTGTACTTCAGACTCACCATCATTAGCATGGTTATCTCCTGTACTGATGGGCTCATTCATAGGCGGTCCTCAGCATTTCCATCTTGCTGACTGTAGGATGGGTGATCCAACAGCTGAGGAACACGGCTTTCCGTCTTTATGACACGCTGTCAGGGTTCCCTTGGGCGTAGCTAGTTACAAGGCAAGGTATTAAGATTTACTATGATCTCCTTTACACAACTAACATCACAGTCTTATCATCACCAAAACATTCTCTTTCATATGGATACATATGAACATAAAGTATGTAAACATCACATATACGGTTGAAGTCGAAGTTTAAATACACTTAGGTTGGAGTCATTAAAACTTGTTTTTCAACCACTCCACAAATGTCATGCTAACAAACTATAGTTTTGGCAAGTCGGTTAGGACATCTACTTTGTGCATGACAAGTCATTGTTCCAACAATTGTTTACAGACAGATTATTTCACTTATATTCACTCTATCACAATTCCAGTGGGACAGATGTTTACATACAAGTTTACATACACTAGGATGACTGTGCCTTTAAACAGCTAGGAAAATGATGTCATGGCGAAGCTTCTGATATGCTAATTGACATAATTTGAGTCAATTGGAGGTGTACCTGTGGATGTATTTCAAGGCCTACCTTCAAACTCTGTGCCTCTTTGCTTGACATCATGGGAAAATCAAAAGAAATCAGCCAAGACCTCAGAAAAATAATTGTAGACCTCTACAAGTCTGGTTCATTCTTGGGAGCAATTTCCAAATGCCTGAAGGTACCACGTTTGTCTGTACAAACAATAGTACGCAAGTATAAACACTATGGGACCACGCAGCCGCCATAACGCTCAGGAAGGAGACGCGTTCTGTCTCCTAGAGATGAACGTACTTTGGTGCGAAAAGTGCATATCAATCACAGAACAACAGCAAAGGACCTTGTGAAGATGCTGGAGGAAACAGGTGCAAAAGTATCTATATCCACAGTAAAAAAGAGTCCTATATCGACATAACCTGAAAGGCCACTCAGCAAGGAAGAAGCCACTGATCCAAAACTGCCATAAATAAGACAGACTACGGTTTGCATCTGCACATGGGGACAAAGATCGTACTTTTTGGAGAAATGTCCTCTGGTCTGATGAAACAAAAATAGAACTGTTTGGCCATAATGACCATCGTTATGTTTGGAGGTAAAAGAGTGATGCTTACAAGCTGAAGAACACCCTCCCAACCATGAAGCACTGGGTTGGCAGCATCATGTTGTGGGGGTGCTTTGCTGCAGGAGGGACTGGTGTGCTTCACAAAATAGATGGCATCATGAGGGAGGAATGTACACAGGAAAATGATGTGGATATATTGAAGCAACATCTCAAGACATCAGTCAGGAAATTAAAGCTTGGATGCAAATGAGTCTTTCAAATGGACAATGACCCCAATAATACTTCCAAAGTTGTGGCAAAACGGCTTAAGGACAAAAAACTCAAGGTATTGGAGTGGCCATCGCAAAGCCCTGACCTCAAACCTTTAGAAAATGTGTGGGCAGAACTGAAAATTTATTAAAGGCAATGCTACCAAATACTAATTGAGTGCATGTAAACTTCTGACCCACTGGGAATGTGATGAAAGAAATAAAAGCTGAAATAAATGATTCTCTCTACTATTATTCTGACATTTCACATTCTTAAAATAAAGTGGTGATCCTAACTGACCTAAGACAGGGAATGTTTACTTGGATTAAATGTCAGGAATTGTGAAAAACTGAGTTTAAATGTATTTGGCTAAGGTGTATGTAAACTTCCGACTTCAACTGAACATTATGAAAACTCGTCAAGATACAATGTTTTCGTGACAACATCCTAATTTAACTTTTAATAATATCATAAAATATACTTTAATTTTCATATTATATCCATCATTGTTACCACCACTTTGGCTGATGAAATATATTGTCCCAAAGTCCATTAATTTGATGTTCTGTAGTTTTTTCGGTTGTAAACTCTTCCTAAGGCACACAGACATTCCAGACTCTCACATTAGAGAACAGAATGGATTTGTGCTGTTACCCTATAATTTACAATGGGCGTGAGATCATTAAAATCCCCCGCCTCCATACCTTTCCCCCTCTGCGGGAGGGAGAGATATATCTGCAGAACTTTGATCCACTGTGACCTGATCCTCACAGGCCAGTCATGATACCTCCTTTGTTTCCCGCATAGCTTGCCTACCTGTTGCTTCTGGCCGAGATGACCAAAACCGGCGATGACAAAGAAGAGGAAGGAAAAGGGACTCCAAGCTAGGCTGAAAAGACAGTCTATGTGGCCTCTTCTTCCTAGTATCCTGATGGCTAATGTCAAATCACTGGAAAATAAACTTGGTGATCTCAGAGTAAGGCATCAATCGCAGAGGGACATCAGGGAATGCTGTGTCTTTGATTTTACTGAGACATGACTTAGGGACAATACACTCAAATTTCTGATAAGAGTCGGGGGGGGGGGTGTATGTTTCCTCATAAACAATTCCTGGTGTACCGAAGTTGAAAACATTGCGAGCTCCTGTTCAGCCCACCTGGAGTTTCTGATGCTAAAATGCTGAACCCACTATTTGCAGATGGAATTCACGTGTTTTTATCACGACTGTGTACTAGAGGGCGATCGATTATGATTTTTCAACGCCGATACCGATACCAATTGTTGTAGGACCAAAAAGCCGATACCGATTAATTGGCCAATTATGTATTTATTTATTTATTTATTTGTAATGTTGACAATTACAACAATACTGAATGAACACTTTTATTTTAACTTAATATAATACATCAATCAAATCAATTTAGCCTCAAATAAATAATGAAACATGTTCAATTTGGTTTAAATATTGCAAAAACAAAGTGTTGGAGAAGAAAGTAAAAGTGCAATTTGTGCCATGTAAAAAAGCTCATGTTTAAGTTCCTTGCTCAGAACATGAGAACATATGAAAGCTGGTGGTTCCTTTTAACATGAGTCTTCAATATTCCGAGGTAAGACATTTTAGGTTGAGGTTATTATAGTATTTATAGGACTATTTCTCTCTATACCATTTGTATTTCATATACCTTTGACTATTGGATGTTCTTACAGGCACTTTAGTATTGCCAGTGTAACAGTATAGCTTCCGTCCCTCTCCTCGCCCCTACCTGGGCTCGAACCAGGAACACATCGACAGCAGCCACCCTCGAAGCATCGTTACCCATCGCTCCACAAAAGCCACGGCCCTTGTAGAGCAAGGGGAACAACTACTCCAAGTCTCAGAACGAGTGACATTTGAAATGCTATTAGCGCTCATCCCGCTAACTAGCCATTTCACATCGGTTACACCAGCTTAATCTCGGGAGTTGATAGGCTTGAAGTCATAAACAGCACAATGCTTGGGGAGGCAGGGTAGCCTAGTGATTAGAGCATTGGACTAGTAACCGAAAGTTTGCAAGTTCAAATCCCAGAGCTGACAAGGTACAATCTGTTGTTCTGCCCCTGAACAGGCAGCTAACCCACTGTTCCTAGGCCGTCATTAAGAATTTGTTCTTAACTGACTTGCCTAGTAAAATAAATATAAAAAAATGTGAAGAGCTGCTGGCAAACCCACAAAAGTGCTGTTTGAATGAATGCTTGATGTTTATGGTTAGGTACATTCGTGCAACAATTATGCTTTTTTCGCAAATGCGCTTTTGTTAAATCATCCCCCTTTTGGCGAAGTTTGCTGTCTTTGTTAGGAAGAAATAGTCTTCTCAGTTCGCAACGGGCCAGGCGGCCCAAACTGCTGCATATACCCTGACTCTGTTGCATAGAACGCAAGAGAAGTGACACAATTTCCCTAGTTAAAAGAAATTCACGTTAGCAGGCAATATTAATTAAATATGCAGGTTTAAAAATATATACTTATGTATTGATTTTAAGAAAGGCATTGTTGTTTATGGTTAGGTACACATTGTTGCAACGACAGTGCTTTTTTCACGAATGCGCTTGTTAAATCACCCGTTTGGCGAAGTAGGTTATGATTCAATGATAAATTAACAGGCACCGCATCGATTATATGCAACGCAGGACAAGCTAGATAAACTAGTAATATCATCAACTATGTGTAGTTAACTAGTGATTATGTTAAGATTTATTGTTTTTTATAAGATACGTTTAATGCTAGCTAGCACCTTACCTTGGCTCCTTGCTGCACTCGCATAACAGGTAGTTAGCCTGCCACGCAGTCTCCTCGTGGAGTGCAATGTAATCGGCCATGATCGGTGCCCAAAAATGCTGATTACCGATTGTTATGAAAACTTGAAATCGGCCCTAATTAATCAGCCATTCCGATGAATCGGTTGACCTCTACTGTGTACATACCACCACAAGCAAACACCAATGTAGCACTCAACGAACTGTACAAGATCATTAGCCAGCAATAATCCTCTCACCCAGAGAAAGTCTTTATTGTCGAGGGTGACTTTAACCAAGCCAAACATATTTCCCCAAAATATCACCAGCAGTGTATCCTTCCCCACAAGAAGATCCGCTGTGCTTAACCACGTATACACAAACATCGAAGATGAAAATCCCCACCCCACTTCGACCAATCAGATAGATTTTCTCTGTTCCTACTCCCCTCTTACAAGCAGCAACTCAAGAGGGAGCCACCAACAAAGAGAATAGTGTGGCGCTGGACAGAGGAGGCAGACTCAATGCTGCTGGATTGTTTTGAAAATACTTATGTCCAAAGATTCATCCACTCAGGACTCATCCATCAACATTCAGGAATGTATATCATCAGTCACAGGCTTCATTAGGAAATGTGTTGATGAGGTTGCACCCACAATAACAATCCAGACATACCCCAACCAAAAACCCTGGATGAACAATACTGAGAGCCCATACTGCAGCATTCAATATCAACAGAACGTACCCCGATGAATCAGTGGAGCACGATGCGTACAAGGCAAGCTGGTACGAGCTCCGCAAATCCATTAGGGACGCAATAAGACAATACAGACTTAAACTTGAATTGATGTTTGACAACTCAGACTTGCGTAGCACGTGGCAAGGACTACAGACTATCACAGACTAAAAAAGGAAAATCCAGCTGTGTGGTGCCCACCGAAAACTCCCAGATGAGCTTAACACATTCTATGCTCGCTTCGAGGCAGACAATACCAAGCCATCCAGATGGACTCTCACTGCTCTGGACGACCAGGTGTTTTCACTCTCCGAGGCTAACGTGAGGAAAACGAGTGAAAATGAGTGAATACACACAAAGCCGCTGGCCCATATGGCATCCCTGCGACCTGACCATCTGGTGGGCGCCTTCTTAGACATTTTCAGGTAATCCCCACTTGCTTGAAAGATACCACCATCGTCCCAGTGGCCAAGAAAAACAAGGTGTCATGGCTAAATGACTATCACCCCATGGCGCTCACCTCGGTCATCATGAAGTGCTTCGAGTGGCTGGTCATGGCCCACAGATCCACGGAAGCTTCCATTTTCATCGCTATTCACACGACTGCAATACATCTGGACCTATGTGGGAATACTCCTCCACACTGACTCTTAAAACCTTTCTGGTGCAGGCGTTCTGCTAGCGACCCACCTCGACAACATCCGGTGAAATTACAGAGTGCGAAATTCAAATGACAGAAATAAGTCATTTTTGACATTCATGAAAATACATCAGAAAAAAGCTTAACTTCTTGTTAATCAAGCCGCTGTGTCAGATTTCTAAAAAAGGCTTTATGGCGAAAGCACACCATGTGATTATCTGAGGACAGTGCCCCGCACACAAAAGGATTAAAAACATTTTTCAACCAGGCAGGTGCGCCACGAAAGTCAGAAATACCAATAAAATAAATGTCTTACCTTTGAAGATCTTCTTCTGTTGGCAGTCCAAAAGGTCCCAGCTACATCACAAATGGTCCTTTTGTTCGATAAAGTCCTTCTTTATATCCCCCAAAACTCAGTTTAGCTGGCGCGCTTCATTCAATAATCCACCGGTTTCCCTCCTTCAAAATGCATACAAATTAATCTCAAACGTTACCAATAAACTTCTCCAAACAAGTCTAACAACGTTTGTAATCAAACCTCAGGTCCCCTAATATGTAAATAAATTATAACATTTAAGACGGAGAATCGTTATTGTCTTTACCGGAGATAAACAACAAAGAACACGCATGAAAACACCACGCGCATGAAAACACTACAGCCAAAATGGGAGCCACTACAAATTCTAGCTAATTTTTCCAAAAACAAGCCTGAAACTCTTTCTAAAGACTGTTGACATCTAGTGGAAGCCCTAGGAACTGCAATCTGTGAGGTTTTCCCTTCATATTAAACATGAGAGACATTGGAAACAGTAGTGGGCTGAAATGTTTTTTTTTCTGGATGGTTTGTCCTCTGGTTTTTGCCTGCCATATAAGTTCTGTTATACTCACAGACATAATTTTAGAGTGTTTTCTATCCAAATCTACCATTATATGCATATCCTAGCTTCTGGGCCTGAGTAACTGGCAGTTTAGTTTGGGCCCGCTTTTCATCCAGACGGAAAAATACTGCCCCCTAGCCCAAAGAGGTTTTAACACAGGGCCCCCCCAGGGGTGTGTCCTCTGTACTCTATCGTACTCCCTGTTCACCCACGACTGCGTGGCTTTGCACAACACCAACTCCATTTTCAAATTTGCTGAGGACAACATGGTTGTAGGCCTGATAACCAACAAAGACGAGTCAGGCTATAGGGAGGAGGTAAGTGAATTGGAATTGCGGTGCCATGAAAACAACCTCTCCCTCAAAGTCAGAAAAACAAAGAGTTGATTGCTGACTTCAGGAAGTTCCTCAGCATCCACATCACCAAGGACTTGTCATGGACCAAAACCACAAACACTCTTGTCATGAAAACGCAACCTCATCTCCACTTCCTAAGGCGGCTGAAGAAATTTGGCATGCTGCCCCGAGTCCTCTCCAAATACTACCACTGCACCACCGAGAGCGTCCTGACTGGTTTCATCTTAGCCTGGTATGGGAATATCTCCGTCCATGACCGCAAGGCCCTCCAGCGGGTGATAAAGATGGCCCAGTACATCACTGGGACCGTGTTCCCACCCATCCAGGACATCTACTCGAAATGGTGCCTGAGGAATGTACGCAGCATCATCATGGTCCCCACACACTCCAGCCACAAGCTGTTCTCTCCCTTACTGTCGGGCAGACGGTACTGGAGCATGAGGTCTGATACCAACAGGCTCAGAAACTGTTTTTGTCTACAAGCCATCAGACTACTGAACACTTGAACTGGACTGACCAACTGCTCTGATTCTCCACACAAGCATCCCCTCCTTCCCCAATACACGTGTAAATGTTGTACTATAAATTGTACCTTTCTGTATTATACCTATGCTCCAATGTTTAATCTATACTACTGCCATTTACTGCATGTTCGTCTTCTTTCTTTTTTTAAAACTATTTAATTTTATATTTCGTTGGACGATGTTTTGCATGCGTATCCCATACAACTAATGAAACTTGAAACTACTTCACCACCTACAGAGGGTCATCATCTACAGCTTCTACAATCACTATCGTTACCTCATCTCTATAGAGGTGGTGCATCGTGGTCGGAACTGAACTGAGATAATTTACTGCACTCACATTTTTTTATTGAGTACACAGTTTATAATTATATTTGTATTACTGTATTGGACAAAACTGTATAATTGTGAATGAATGGTCATGACGGTTGTGATACTCTGTTGTTGTGCATTGCGCTTGGAACATACAATTGCAAGAAAAAGTATGTGAACCCTTTGGAATTACCTGTATTTTTAAATAAATTGGTCACAACAATAGACAAACACAGTGTGCTTAAACTAATAACACACAAATTATTGTATTTTTCTTGTCTATATTGAATACATAATTTAAACATTCACAGTGTATGTTGGAAAATATATGTGAACCCCTAGTCTAATGACTTCTCCAATTGGCTAATTGGAGTCAGGACTCAGCTAACCTGGAGTCCAATCAATGAGACGAGATTGGAGATGTTGGTTAGAGCTGCCCTGCAATATAAAAAAACACTCACAAAATTTGAGTTTGCTATTCACACAATTCCAATTCACTGTATGTGAACCATGCCTCAAAAAAAAGAGATCTCAGAATAACTAAGATTAAGAATTGTTGACTTACATAAAGCTGGAAAGGGTTACAAAAGTATCTCTAAAAGCCTTGATGTTCATCAGTCCATGGTAAGACAAATTGTCTACAAATGGAGATAGTTCAGCACTGTTGCTACTCTCCCTAGGAGTGGCCGTCCTGCAAAGATGACCGCAAGAGCACAGCGCAGAATGCTCAATGAGGTTAAGAAGAATCTTAGTGTCAGCTAAAGACTTACAGAAATCTCTGGAACATGCTAACATCTCTGTTGACGAGTCTACAATAAGTAAACCACTAAACAAGAATGGTGTTCATGGGAGAACACCACGGAAGAAGCCACTGCTGTCCAAAAAAAACAACAACATTTCTGCAAGTCTGAAGTTCGCAAAAGAACACCTGGATGTTCCAAAATATTCTGTGGACAAATTAAACTAAAGTTGAGTTTAACTATGTGTGGAGAAAAAAAGGCACAACACACCAACATCAAAACCTCATCCCAACTGTAAAATATGGTGGAGGGAGCATCATGGTTTGGGGCTGCTTTGCTGCCTCAGGGCCTGGACAGCTTGCTCTCATCAATGGAAAAATGGATTCCCATGTTTATCAAAATATTTTGCAGGAGAATGTAAGGCTATCTGTCTGCCAATTGAAGAACAACAACCCAAAACACAGAAGCAAATTAACAACAGAATGGCTTCAACAGAAGAAAATACAAAAATATGAGTTACAGACGGAATTCAAAATGGATAAAAAATAATAACAATCACAGCCATCTACAATCAATACCACATAATGACAAACAGTGCACATTTATTGAAATACTTAAATATCTCATGTACATAATTATTTACACACCTGATTCAGGACATGTTAGAATCACCTTTAGGAGCTTTGCACACCTTGATTGTACAATATGTGTATATTATTATTATTTTAATTCGTCAAGCTCTATCAAGTTGGTTGTTGATCATTGCTAGACACCATTTCAAGTCTTGCCATAGATTTTCAAGACAATTTAAGTCAAAACATAACTAGGCAACTCAGGAACATTCAATGTCGTCTTGGTAAGTAACTCCATTGTATATTTGGCCTTGTGTTTTGGGTTATTTTCCTGCTGAATGGTGCATTTGTCTGCCAGAGTCTGTTGGAAAGCAGACTCAACCAAGTTTTCCTCTAGGATTTTGCCTGCATTTAGCTCTATTCTGTTTATTTTTATCCTAAAAAACTCCCTAGTCCTTTGCCAATGACAAGCATGCTCATAACATGATGCAGCCACCACCATGCTTGAAAATATGAAGAGTGGTACTCAGTGATGTGTTGTGTTGGATTTGTCCCAAACATAACACTTTGTATTATGGACAAAAAGTTGTATTACTTTAGTGCCAAACAGGATGCATGTTTTGGAATATCTTTTATTCTGTACAGGCTTCCTTCTTTTCACTGTCATTTAGGTTAGTATTGTAGAGTAACTACAATGTTGTTGATCCATCTTCAGTTTTCTCCTATCACAGCCATTCAACTCTGTAACTGTTTTAAAGTCACCATTGGCCTCATGTTGAAATCCCGGAGCGGTTTTGTTCCTCTCTAGCCACTGAGTTAGTAAGGAGTTTGTAGCAACTGGATGTATTGATACACCATCCAAAGTGTAATTAATAACTTTAACATGCTTAAAGGCATATTCAATTAACACTTTTTTTTACCCATCTACCAATAAGTGATCTTCTTTGTGAGGCATTAGAAAACTTCCCTGGTCTTTGTGGTTGATTCTGTGTTTGAAATTCACTGCTCGACTGAGGGACCTTACAAAAAATTGTTTGTGTGGGGTACTGAGATGAGGTAGTCATTTAAAAAATTGTGTTAAACACTATTCTTGCACACAGAGTGAGTCCATGCAACTTATGTGACTTGTTAAGCAATAGTTTAATCCTGAACGTATTTAGGCTTGTCAAAACAAAGACATTTCCTTTCATTTTATATTAATTTATAAAAAATAAAATCAGCATAATTCCACTTTGACATTATGGGGTATGGTGTGTAGGCCAGTGACACAAAATCTCAATTTAATCCATATGTAATTCATTCTGTACCACAACAAAATGTGGAAATGTGTGAATATTTTCTGAAGGCACCCTAACCTGTAACACTGGGGTAAAGTGATCTGTTCTTGTAATTTGTAGTCTATGACATTTCAGATTTACATATGATCATTTTTCACAAAGTGAAAAGTAACTTTAATTGTGTATTTGTGTCTAGTCACCTAATCGTCTAACCTTGCTGTGGGAAGCAGTGACCTTAAACCTAAACTGGATGTACAGTGGGCACGGTGAAATCATACCTCCTGTCCCAGGGCTATTGAGATGTTTTGGTCAGCTCCAAACTATAAAAAGAGCCTACCCTTGATTTCCCGGCAGCACTGCTTGATTACCATTGTCTCCGGCCAGCTGTAAAGAATACCTACAAAAATGCACATTATCTACTCTCTCAGGCGTGTCGGATTTCCTCCCGCTACAAATTACCCTTATTAATTATGGATCAGCTCTAACAGCCCCCTCTCTCTAGCATTCCACCAGAGGACATTGTACAGGAGTGTTTTCTTGTCAGGACTTAGACTCTGTGTAGTTTTGTGCCCTAATGGACACTGGAATGGTACAATCAGTTATTAATGTACGCAATAGTAGAAACCAAAAGATGAGGGTCAGGGGGAAATAGTACATCCTTGACCATGGATTAACGACATCTACTCCTATTTCACACATGCCCCAAAAGTGATTTTTTTCACTACTAATGGACCAAAAATGTGAGTCTATTTTTAAGGATTAGGATATCAAGTGCAAAACAATCTTGCTTTGCCAGATATACCTCTTGGTGGCAGTGTAGACTCAGTCAGTCACAATGCTTAGCCTTCCTTTAATTTCTCTCCTGCAATACACCACTTCTCTCTCTTCACCCCCTCTTCCAAATGACAGGCCTCTCACTTATCATATACTAACCATGATGAGCATACAGTGAAGAGCCTTCAGCGAGAGGAAATAGCTAAGGAACAGGTCCAAACAGCCACTGGTGTTTACTGTTTCTGCTGGTCACATTTGGTTTATATTCCAGAGACTGCCTCTCTTCCCTCCACATAACTTAATTCCCCTTGGTTTTTACATCTTTTTGCACTTACAGCTGCTTGTGGAACTTTTAGAGACCAAATGTATTCTTCAACGTGACCTCTTCAGCATATTCACCTACTCCCGCAACTAAGCACTTGAAAAGGAACATCCCAGAAAGTGTTTGTGAAAAATTACAAAATCATTCATAAAAAATAGTGTATGATGCTAATATAGAATCCAAGCAGACTGTTATGAATGAAAGTAGGATAGAACAGAATAAAAAACAAAGAACACTTAAGTTGTTAAGTTGATTCAGATAATCAACTTAACACCTTTTCTCACAGTGTGGGATAAAAATGATTTGACGTACGCAGGAATCCACTGTAAATGTTTTTTTAATAAAGCCCTTGATGTTGATTTGTATCAGTAGGTAGGGCTAAGAAGCAAATTGAATGCATTTGGTTTTTGTGTTGCGAAAACAATACCAAACCAAAACACTAGAATTATGAATATCTCAGCTTCAGTGGCTATAGAAGATTGCATTGTTTGATCTTCGTAACTGACATACATTATGATCGTGATTTTTTATTTCTTTGTATTTTTGACCCAGTTCTTGGAGCAGTGGTACATGACCTCCAAACAATAAATCTCCGCACAGGAGAACTTTCTGGACTAAGGGCATAGTATTTGCAGAATTACAGAGTGTAAACAATACATCTGTGTCGGCACAGGAGAACTTTCCAGACTAAGGTCAAAGTATTTGTCAGTGTCAATCTTACTTGTGTCAATCTTACCTGTCTGTAAATGTAAGCAGAGTTTGCTGGACCAGATCGCCTGAAAACGCTGGTTGCCTGACAACTCGGTAGATCAGAGGCTGGCAACTGGAGCAGAGAGGATTGTGGGGGCCAGAAGTGAACAGGATAGCATCAATCTCCATCTTCTCATCAAAGGTGCTCAGTTTGACAGCTGCCACCCTTTTTCCGGTGTGCAGACGTAGAGTGAGGGGCACATCACAGAAGACGTGCTGTGGACCCATGTCAAGAGACTCGTCTGTGTCTGTTATTAGCTCGATGTTGGCGATTGCCTGGTTATCTGTAGAGACAACATGGTGGACAATCATCACCTGTATAATCAAGCAGTTCCAGAGAATAATGCATATGCTTATCACTTTATTTATTCATAAACACCTAGAAAAAAATAATACTTGGTATGACTTGACATTACCTGCTAAGATGAACAGCCAAAGAATTATCATTCAGGTAGACACAATGCGTGGCTTGTATTGTGGAGAGTTTCAATAATTGCTAAATGTACACTGTTGTCACGCCATGTTCAAGAATGGCCTTTTTCCCTTCATTCAGATTACAACCTCCCACTTTCGGTTATTTGAAAATGAAAACATCTCCAAAATATCGCTATTTTTAAAACAAGCAATAGAAAGCTTGTTGCAATTTCAATTTAATCCACCAGAAAATACAGAAGGAATATTAGAATAAATATTATGGTTAAACGCAAATAACAAGCAATAGAAAGCTTGTTGCAATTTCAATTTAATCCACCAGAAAATACAGAAGGAATATTAGAATAAATATTATGGTTAAACGCAAATATATTAATTGATAAAAAAAAAATAGGAATGCACGATATATCGGTGAACATATCGGAATCTGACAATATTTGCTAAAAATGTCAACATCGGTATCGGCCCAATGTCTAGTTTATTGCCGATGTACAAAGACGATGTCAAAGCTGACGTACATACCTATATAATGTAGGTACATGGCGTAAAATTTGTGCTACATGTGCAACACAGCATTTCTAACCGAGCCCACAATGTCTACTGTGTGGATCGAGCAGTCAACAAGTCCAGCAGTCAGTTGTAGTAAGAACATTTCAGCGAGACAACTCAAAAGGTGAAATCCATTAACGCCAAGATAATGGAATTCATTGCCCTTGACAATCAACCGTTCTCTGTAGTGGGTGATGTTGGCTTTCGCAACTGGTCGAGCACCGGTACACACTACCAAGTGCGCTATTTTTCAGATGTTGCCCTACCGGAGTTACACAGTAATAGCGTCACTGCTATTAGCTTCACTACATACTATGGAACACCGTTTGGGTCTTTGCTTGTCAAAGAAGATACACGTTGAATAACAATAACACTACTTGACGGGTTAAATAAGCTTTTAATTTGACACAACAAAAAACACAGTTCTATTATAGAATGCTGTTTTCTGGATGTGCACATGAAAGCCAAGTGCCACCACTACTATCAGTAGCACTGTCAAAGCTGTACAAAAAAGTCTGCAAACAAGCAAACACCGGACACGAACGATGTATTTTCAATACCGCATTGGTAATAAAGCATTAATTGTTCGACCGCAACTTCTGGGGTAGCTAGCTAGCTTTAGCTTGGTACCTAGCTAGCACCAATACAACCAGCCTGAAAACAATGACCAATAGAAACTGCAGTCATTTTCATTATTCTTAGCAATGATTTAGGAATCCTTGTAAATAAGTATTAGCTAGGTAGCCACTTGTTGTTCGCCTATTGAAATTGAACTTCAGTTCGTGAAAATAAATAGCTAGCCAGCTACTTAACCCTGTTGCCCAAAGCTAACATTATAAGCAGCCAGCTTGCTTCATCTGGCTAGTGAGGCTTGACCGGACCGGGTTTTGTGAAGCTAGCCACAATAAGGATGACACCCACAGTACACAACTGTGAAGAGTTAACACAAATATTAGCGTTGTAGCTCTTATCGTGGGACTGTGACTGTGTCACCCCCCCAGTCAGCCTATTGTGTGTATTGACATTCATATTGCACTGTGCCGCTTTACCTAAGGATTGGGGATAAATTAAATGGGGTAACAGTCTACTCAATGCCCTGTATATTTTTTCCCAACATCCTCCTCAGAGTTATCAGACTCCAAAACATCCACGCAGTATTGTTTTTCCTCTGGAATAGTGTTCAATACACAGAGTAGGTTGACAATAGATGTGGCTCAATTCACAGTTGTTTCACAGTCCCGCAATAAGAGTAACGTTCTCTGGGTGTCACTGAGTAGACTGATAACCCATTGATCCACAATCCATAGGTAAGGCTGTACAGAGAAGTAAGAATGCCCCCAATACAATTCTGAAGTTTAATACATACAGTGTGATTTCAACAGATTTTTGTCAAATTAACAAATGATTGTCTTTTGTTAATTTTATATGTCAACATTCCAACCTTGTTTAGCATGATCTATTAAATTATGGCATAATTCTACTATTTGTTTTAATTCACATCACTGGCAATTACATACTTTTATTTTGAAGGCTAACCAAATAGTGTTATTTTGACATGTATCTGTTTTGACATGCAAAGACCCAAACGGCGTTCAATAGAAATCCAGGTTGAGAATGAAACGACTGAAGAAATGAACAACAAAACAGCAATGCAAGTAAGTGAAATAAATAGGCTTTGATTATGTTTTACTGGTAATGGGGACATACGTAAATGCCAACAAATAACTTTTTGGTCAGTGTGGTGTATGTGTGTAACATTTATTTAACTAGGCAAGACAGTTATTAACAAATTATTATTTGCTGCCTAGAAGGCCAGCATCACGGAGTTGCCTCTTCTCTGTTGACATTGAGACTGGTGTTTTGCGGGTACAATTTAATGAAGCTACCAGTTGAGGACATGTGAGGGGTCTGACACTCTAATGTACTTGTCCTCTTGCTCAGTTGTGCATCGGGGCCTCCCATTCCTCTTTCTATTCTGGTTAGAGCAGTTTGCGCTGTTCTGTGAAGGGAGTAGTACACAATTTCTCACATGTAATAGCTTTAATTTCTCAGAACAAGAATAGACTGAAGACTTTCAGAAGGTTCTTAGATTCTGTCCATTTTGAGCCTGTAATCGAACCCTCAAAAGCTGATGACAACTAGTCTAAAGAAGGCTAGTTTTATTGCTTCTTTAATCAGGACAATAGTTTTCAGCTGTGGTAACATGATTGCAAAATAGTTTTCTAATGATAAACTTGGATCAGCTAAGACAACGTGCCATTGGAACACAGGGGCGATGGTTGCTGATAATAGGCCTCTGTACGCCTATGTAGATATTCCATTAAAAAATCTGCCGTTTCCAGCTACAATAGTCATTTACAACATTAACAATGTCTACACTGTATTTCTGATCAATTTGACGTTATTTTAATGGACAAAAAATGTGCTTTTCTTTCAAAAACAAGGACATTTCTAAGTGACTTAAACTTTTGAACGGAGGTGTATGTAGTTTGTTTTTGTCCCAGGTTCAGGAAAGGCTTAAAAAATGCAACATCTCCTTGGAGCTAACTCTGAAAATAGGACTGCTGGGTGATTCGATAAGCCATAATCAAACGATAAATAACATAATAATACTATTAGCAAATGTGTTTATCTTCCATGTACAATCTGTAGAAACTATGAGAATAGAAAGGTTCAGAACTTTTGTGAAACATCACAGCACAATGGAAAAATATATGGCAACTAGGAATCAAAATGGGATGGTGTTCAGAGATAGATGGCAGGGGTTGAGGTTAGCTGAAGGCTGGGACTAAAAACAAATAAAAAAGAACTCATGTAAAATATACTGTCCGTGAAATGTATGTAGTATGTATCAGCTGGAAGTGGAAGCCTAACTATTGTATTCCATTAGTTTACTCCAATTAGGGGAGGGGTGGTAGGGTTTGGGTAAAATAATAAAGAAGGAAAATACATATAATTAGTGTACTCCAATTTGGGGAAGGATGGTAGGGTTAGGGGAAAATATATATATATATAGACTTTTTCCACATTTTGTTACGTGACACCCTTATTCTAAAAAAAAGTCTACACACAATAGCCCATAATGAAAAAGCAAAAACAGGTAAAAAGAAACAAAAACAGAAATACCTTATTTACATAAGTATTCAGACACTTTGCTATGAGACAAGAAATTGAGCTCAGGTGCATCCTGTTTCCATTGATCATCCTTGAGATGTTTCTACAACTTGATTGGAGTCCAGGAAATTCAATTGATTGGAAATGATTTGGAAAGGCACATACAGTGTCTTGCGAAAGTATTCGGCCCCCTTGAACTTTGCGACCTTTTGCCACATGTCAGGCTTCAAACATAAAGATATAAAACTGTATTTTTTTGTGAAGAATCAACAACAAGTGGGACACAATCATGAAGTGGAACGACATTTATTGGATATTTCAAACTTTTTTAACAAATCAAAAACTGAAAAATTGGGCATGCAAAATTATTCAGCCCCCTTAAGTTAATACTTTGTAGCGCCACCTTTTGCTGCGATTACAGCTGTAAGTCGCTTGGGGTATATCTCTATCAGTTTTGCACATCGAGAGACTGACATTTTTTCCCATTCCTCCTTGCAAAACAGCTCGAGCTCAGTGAGGTTGGATGGAGAGCATTTGTGAACAGCAGTTTTCAGTTCTTTCCACAGATTCTCGATTGGATTCAGGTCTGGACTTTGACTTGGCCATTCTAACACCTGGATATGTTTATTTTTGAACCATTCCATTGTAGATTTTGCTTTATGTTTTGGATCATTGTCTTGTTGGAAGACAAATCTCCATCCCAGTCTCAGGTCTTTTGCAGACTCCATCAGGTTTTCTTCCAGAATGGTCCTGTATTTGGCTCCATCCATCTTCCCATCAATTTTAACCATCTTCCCTCTCCCTGCTGAAGAAAAGCAGGCCCAAACCATGATGCTGCCACCACCATGTTTGACAGTGGGGATGGTGTGATCAGGGTGATGAGCTGTGTTGCTTTTACGCCAAACATAACGTTTTGCATTGTTGCCAAAAAGTTCAATTTTGGTTTCATCTGACCAGAGCACCTTCTTCCACATGTTTGGTGTGTCTCCCAGGCGGCTTGTGGCAAACTTTAAACTACACTTTTTATGGATATCTTTAAGAAATGGCTTTCTTCTTGCCACTCTTCCATAAAGGCCAGATTTGTGCAATATACGACTGATTGTTGTCCTATGGACAGAGTCTCCCACCTCAGCTGTAGATCTCTGCAGTTCATCCAGAGTGATCATGGGCCTCTTGGCTGCATCTCTGATCAGTCTTCTCCTTGTATGAGCTGAAAGTTTAGAGGGACGGCCAGGTCTTGGTAGATTTTCAGTGGTCTGATACTCCTTCCATTTCAATATTATCGCTTGCACAGTGCTCCTTGGGATGTTTAAAGCTTGGGAAATCTTTTTGTATCCAAATCCGGCTTTAAACTTCTTCACAACAGTATCTCGGACCTGCCTGGTGTGTTCCTTGTTCTTCATGATGCTCTCTGCGCTTTTAACGGACCTCTGAGACTATCACAGTGCAGGTGCATTTATACGGAGACTTGATTACACACAGGTGGATTGTATTTATCATCATTAGTCATTTAGGTCAACATTGGATCATTCAGAGATCCTTACTGAACTTCTGGAGAGAGTTTGCTGCACTGAAAGTAAAGGGGCTGAATAATTTTGCGCGCCCAATTTTTCAGTTTTTGATTTGTTAAAAAAGTTTGAAATATCCAATAAATGTCGTTCCACTTCATGATTGTGTCCCACTTGTTGTTGATTCTTCACAAAAAAATACAGTTTTATATCTTTATGTTTGAAGCCTGAAATGTGGCAAAAGGTCGCAAAGTTCAAGGGGGCCGAATACTTTTGCAAGGCACTGTATCTGTCTATATAAGGTCCCAAGGTTGACAGTGCACGTCAGAGCAAAATCCAAGCCATGAGGTTGAAGAAATTGGCCATCGAGCTCCGAGACAGGATCATGTCGAGGCACAGCTCTGGGGAAGGGTACCAAAAAATGTCTGCAACATTGAAGATCCCCAAGAACACTTGCCTCCATCATTCTTAAATGGAAGAAGTTTGGAACCACCAAGACTCTTCCTAGAGCTGGCCGTCAGGCCAAACTGAGCAATCGGGGGAGAAGGGCTTTAGTCAGGGTGGTGACCAAGAACACGATGGTCGTTCTGACAAAGCTACAGAGTTCCTCTGTGGAGATGGGATAACCTTCCATCTCTGCAGCACTCCACCAATAAGACATTTATGGTAGAGTGGCCAAACGGAAGCCACTCCTCAGTAAAAGGCACATTTTGCCAAAAGGTTTGCCAAAAGGTTTGCCAAAAGGTACCTGAAAGATTCTCAGACCATGAGAAACAATATTCTCTGGTCTGATGAAACCAAGATTGAACTCTTTGGCCTGAATGCCAAGCATCACGTCTGGAGGAAACCTGGCAACATCCCTACGGTGAAGCATGATGGTGGCAGGATCATGCTGTGAGGATGATTTTTAGCGGCAGGGACTGGGAGACTAGTCAGGATCTCGGGAAAGATGAACGGAGCAAAGTACGAGAGATCCTTGATGAAAACCTGCTCCAGAGCTTTCCTTCTAAATGCATTTGAGCCAATCAGTTGTGTTGTGACAAGGTAGGGGTGGTATACAGAAGATATCCCTATTTGGTAAAAGATCATGTCCATTTTATGGCAAGGCGCGGGTCAAATAAGCAAGAGAAACGAGAGTCCATCATTATTTTAAGACATGAATTTCAAGAACTTTGAAAGTTTCAAGTACAGTTGCAAAAACAATCAAGCACTATGATTAAACTGACTCCCATGTGGACCGCCACAGGAAAGGAAAACCCAGAATTACCTCTGCTGCAGAGGATAAGTTCATTAGAGTTAACTGCACATCAGATTGCAGCTCAAATAAATGCTTCACAGAGTTCAAGTTACAGACACATCTCAACTGTTCAGAGGAGACTGCATGAATCAGGCCTTCATGGTTAAATTGCTGCAATTGGTCTGATGAGTCCAAATTTGAGATTTTTGGTTCCAACCGCCATGTCTTTGTGAGATGCAGAGTAGGTGAACGGATGAACTCCACATGTGTGGTTCCCACCGTGAAGCATGGAGGAGGTGTGATGGTATGGGAGTACTTTGCTGGTGAGAGTGTCAGTGATTCAAGTCACACTTAACCAGCATGGCTACCACAGCATTCTGCAGCAAAATGCCATCCACTTAGTGGGACTATTATTTGTTTTTCAACAGGACAATGACCCAAAACAAAGGGCTATTTGAAAGAGAGTGATGGTGTTGCATCAGATGACCTGGCCTCCAGAATTACCCAACATCAACTGAATTGAGATGGTTTTGGATGAGTTGAACTGCAGAGTGAAGGAAAAGCAGCCAACAAGTGCTCAGCATATGTGGGAACTCCTTTAAGGCTGTTGGAAAAACATTCCTCATGAAGCTGGTTGAGAGAATGCCAAGAGTGTGCAAAGCTGTCATCAAGGCAAAGGGTGGCAACTTTCAATAATCTAAAATTTGTTTTGATTTGAACCCAAACTATTTTTGGGTTACTACATGATTCCATATGTGTTATTTCATAGGTCTGTTGTCTTCACTGTTATTATACAATGTAGAAAAATGTACAAATAAATAAAAAGTAGGTGTGTTGTTGTGTTCAAAATGTTTATATATATATATATATATATATATATATATATATATATATATATATATATATATATATATATATGTACAGTGAGGGAAAAAGTATTTGATCCACTGCTAATTTTGAGAGACAGAATAACAGTGAGAGACAGAATAACAATAAAAGAATCCAGGAAAACGCATGTCAAAAATGCAAATCAATTTATAACATTTTTTTACATGCATTTTTATGGATTTTTTGTTGTTGTTATCTGTCTCTCACTGTTCAAATAAACCTACCATTAAAATTATAAACTGATAATTTCTTTGTCAGTGGGAAAACTTACAAAATCAGCAGGGGATCAAATACTTTTTTCCTTTTTTTATATACACTGCTCAAAAAAATAAAGGGAACACTTAAACAACACAACTCCAAGTCAATCACACGTCTGTGAAATCAAACTGTCCACTTAGGAAGCAACACTGATTGACAATACATTTCACATGCGGTTGTGCAAATGGAATAAACAACAGGTGGAAATTATAGGCAATTCGCAAGACACCCCCCAATAAAGGAGTGGTTCTGCAGGTGGTGACCACAGACCACTTCTCAGTTCCTATGCTTCCTGGCTGATGTTTTGGTAATTTTTGAATGCTGGCGGTGCTTTCACTCTAGTGGTAGCATGAGACGGAGTCTACAACCCACACAAGTGGCTCAGGTAGTGCAGCTCATCCAGGATGGCACATCAATGCGAGCTGTGGCAAGAAGGTTTGCTGTGTCTGTCAGCGTAGTGTCCAGAGCATGGAGGCGCTACCAGGAGACAGGTCAGTACATCAGGAGACGTGGAGGAGGCCGTAGGAGGGCAACAAACCAGCAGCAGGACTGCTACCTCCACCTTTGTGCAAGGAGGAACAGGAGGAGCACTGCCAGAGCCCTGCAAAATTACCTCCAGCAGGCCACAAATGTGCATGTGTCTGCTCAAACGGTCAGAAACAGACTCCATGAGGGTGGTATGAGGGCCCGACGTCCACAGGTGGGGGTTATGCTTACAGCCCAACACCGTGCAGGACGTTTGGCATTTGCCAGAGAACACCAAGATTGGCAAATTTGCCACTGGCGCCCTGTGCTCTTCACAGATGAAAGCAGGTTCACACTGAGCACATGTGACAGATGTGACAGAGTCTGGAGACGCCGTGGGGAACGTTCTGCTGCCTGCAACATGCTCCAGCATGACCGGTTTGGCGGAGGGTCAGTCATGTTGTGGGGTGGCATTTCTTTGGGGGGCCGCACAGCCCTCCATGTGCTCACCAGAGGTAGCCTAACTGCCATTAGGTACCGAGATGAGATCCTCAGACCCCTTGTGAGACCATATGCTGGTGCGGTTGGCCCTGGGTTCCTCCTAATGCAAGACAATGCTAGACCTCATGTGGCTGGAGTGTGTCAGCAGTTCCTGCAAGAGGAAGGCATTAATGCTATGGACTGGCCCGCCCGTTCCCCAGACCTGAATCCAATTGAGCTTATACAGGTCATACAGGCACGTGGAGGCCACACACACTACTGATCCTCATTTTGACTTGTTTTAAGGACATTACATCAAAGTTGGATCAGCCCGTAGTGTAGTTTTCCACTTTAATTTTGAGTGTGACTCCAAATCCAGACCTCCATGGGTTGATAAATTTGATTTCCATTGATAATTTGTGTGATTTTGTTGTCAGCATATTCAACTATGTAAAGAAAAAGTATTTAATAAGAATATTTAATTCATTCAGATCTAGGATGTGTTATTTTAGTGTTCCCTTTATTATTTTGAGCAGTGTGTATATATATATATGCTGTTGGAAACCACTAGAATGAACCCGGGACCCACCGGCTGAGACGTATGTGACCCACACAGTGAGGCTGTCAGGGACCACAGGGTGGAGGAAGCGCAGCATCAGGACGCAGCCCTCGGTTTCAGGGCAGGGAGACGTCACATTGGCATCATACAGGCTGAGCTCTGGACTCCAGGCCTGTAGGCTGGGCTCACATGGCTGGTATACATCTGGAGGGCCTGTAAACACACACACACACATCTTGTTTTACAATATATATATGCCTTTTGGGAAGCAACTAAAATACGGGCACAGTTACAACTGATCTAGCAGATCAACCCAGTATCACAGATTATTGTGAAATAGACACAAATTGCTTATTGGAAATTTGTGAGAGGCACATGAAAACGCAGTACACAACTTTGTATACAATGCATTTCAATCAAAGATTGAAGACAGAAACGATAGGAGGGAGGTTGGTCAGGGAGGGCAGCTGGGTGTATAACACGACCATCTAGCTACCCAAATGTTGTATGTTCGGATCACGTCATGGACTTCTAATTAGCAACTTTGTAACAACTTACTACTTTTTAACAAATTAGCTAGAATGCTAGCTAACCCTAACCCTACCTCATTAATTACTTAGCTAGCATGTTACCTAACCTTAACCCTTAGCTTACAGTATCTAATGATAGCCACATAGCTAGGCTAGCTAATATTAGCCACCTAGCTAACATTAGCCACAACAGATTGGAATTCATGTAATCTTCCTGAATGTGTTAAGAAGGAAGAAAATTGTGTAATACACACAAAATGTGTTGTGAAGATACATTTTAAATGTAACCTTTATTTAACTAGGCAAGTCATATAAGAACAAAAAACAACTGTCCAGTGAAAATGTCACTTTTAAAAGTTCATATTCTGTTAACTCATACCCAGATAATGTTTTTGACTAGTTCAATACTCATATTTGTGGCCAAAGCATAAATTGGAGAAAAACTTTTTTTTTTTTAAAACCCACCCCAAACTTCTCTCAAACGGACTGTTTCAAAAATGCTTGCTATTTCCTCATAGAGGATGAAGTCATCCAACTGGCCAATCAGCGGTCTACTCACATTAATATTTTTAATGACCGGTATATGCCTACACCATTCTGTTGTTGGGGTATGCAGATACTATTCCAACACAGAAAAGCTGCTTTTTAACATACTTAATTACCATTGTTTGGAAGGAAAACTATTTCACTCATATTGTAATTAATTATAGGGCATATTTTATAGAAATCTGTAAACACTGGACTGTTACCGTTAACTGATGACATACAACTTACATGCCCAATTGGTTTAAAAGGTAGGAACGTTACATTATTCTTTGTCTTTAAATGGGGCATCAGCAGTTGCTACATCCATTTTTGGACATATAAATCAAATATATGTACCCATTGATGTTTGAAGAATATAACTTATAAATGCCTCATGAGCATAGATCAACCGTCGTACTCCATCAGAACCCAAAATAGAAGCTTTTTTTACTCCAATGTTTATAAACAAAATAAATAGGGGAAAAAATACTATACATCCTAACAAAACATGGTTCAAACTATAATGCTGATATCATGAATGATCGGTCTTTGCATCCACAGCTCTAAGCATTTGAGAGTAGTTACAGTTTTTCCAGCCCCATCCCTCAGCTTTTTACCGAAACAGATAGTACACTTAATTGTTTCTACTGCTGATTGACACTTTAAGTAGTGTACTATCTCTCAGTTTGTTTTATGATTTCGAATCACTGAAAAACCATTACTGTACTATTATTAAAGAATAGGGCTACTGGAGAGTACCAGTGACGGGAGAGAGCTTGGGAAAATCACACTACCTGGCTGTGGACTGGACTGGTCTTCCCCAAGCCACCCTCTAGTACACAACATACCCAGGTGCAATTTCGCACAGGAAAGAAATCCATGCCGTAACAATGTATAAAGCATGTTCATTTCCTCTGTGGTACAAATGGGAAAAGTAGCAGGTAGTATGTCTCAGCAGAGCCCTGAACTAAACTGTTGGATGGTGAGAGGGACAGAGCCTGCAGCGGTAGCCCCAGCCAGCCAATGCCTGAACATCCACAACTTCCACAGCTTCTGCTATTTGCACCCAATGTGGCTCCTTCACATGTGTGGATTTTTTCAGGGTAAACATCAGCACGCCAAGTCAAACCATAAAACTAAATTGGTCAGATAAACAGAGAAAGGCCTCAACACACAGGCCCAGATTAATCGCTGTATCAGATGTGGCAAACGGCTCCCACAGGAAAGGCTAGTGCTTCAAGATCTTAGTGTATCATCCTTCCTGCTTTCAGCAACTTAACAATGCCACTACTTTTCCCTTTCTCAAGATGAAATAGACTCCCCAGGTTTGGAAATGCATGCTTGGGTTTCAGTGGAGGAACACATCAAAGGGAAGATCTGTTTCTGTGAAAAGAACGAGGTATACACTATGTTGTATGCATTTTTTATTAATTCAGTCAATGTTTAAAACTTAACTAAATCAATTTTGAGGCCTAACAATTTAGAGGCCTAACAGTTGAATTCATTTGTAAAAGGGTAACAATGGTACTGGGGTGGAACATTTGGACTTGTTTTCATATAGGCTGTGCTCTAATGCAACGTGCGTTGTAGCGAAGTGCACCATTTTAATGGCAATTTACGCTTGAACCAACATGTGCAGCGTTTATCATGAATACAATCCCTGCAAACATCTTCGAAAATGGCTTTAAAAAAATTGCAAAAAGAATTGTCATCTGTATGGTGTGCTGCACTATAACGTGATTGCATTTAATCCCGCCCTAATCAACCTTAACTTATTTTCCTGTTAAACCTAGAATCAGCAGTTATGAGGTATGAGCCTTGAGAAATGTAACCACTCTCAAATTCAGAGTCAGAGCTATGGATGCAAGGACTGACCATTCATGTTATCAAAATTATCGTTTTAACCATGTTTTGAGGTTATAAAGTGTTTGTTTACATTTACGTTGTTTACAAACATTGGAGTATTATATTTTGGGTTCTGATGGGGTACAACAGTTGATCTAAGCTCATGAGGCATTTATAAGTTATATTCTTCAATAATCAATGGGTAAATATAATACATTTGTTTATGTCCAAAAATGGATGTAGCAACTGCAGATTTCCCCTTTAAGGGGAGGGAACACAGCCACCTCGCTCTCCAACCAATTTCCATTTCCATTTTAATCATGTAGCAGACGCTTTTATCCAGAGTGACTTACAGTAGTGTGTGCATACATATTCATATTTTTCATATGTATCATTTAGGGGCAAATTTATTGAATAGGAAATTCAGCAACTCTTAGAGGAACGTTGAAATTGATAAAAATGCTTCTTTATTGTTAAACATAAAACCAACGTATTTCATAAACAGTTTTACAGACTGAATGGCCTCCAATGGGTTCAGGAACCAATCACATGGGAATACAAAACAAAACATAATTTGATTTGATTTGTCAATGAGTTGAATTTATTTTCTTCTTTACAACTAATTTACCAATCACATAATGTTTTGTTTTGTATTCCCATTGTGATTGGTCCCTGAACCCATTTGAAATATACCTAAGCCTCCTTTATTTTTAAATCTATAAAACTCTTAATTTCCTGTTCTAAAATAAGTTCTCAAGACCCACGAGTGAACACCTGGCTTACACATGGACAAGCAGGTAAGATGACTCTCTTCCCCACATAAATTACACTATAGTACACAACAAAAGCCAACAGACTGTGTCTCTTCCCAGAACTGTGGATTCCACTCTCCTTTCCTGGACAATGCTGTAATTGTCTTTATCATCATTAAAGTACAGCATGGAGAATAATCACCACCTCTTTTTTTTCAAAGCACAAATTCCATCTGAGGATTTCCACATATTTGGGTAGAATTTCTAAAACGTTTTATACACGTCATGTCAAAAGAATGGGCTTCTCCACACTCAAAGAATCTTGATTGGAATAATAAGGAACATCTGTTACATGAAGCATAAAGATTCAAAGCACTACAGGATACATAGTTTTTATGACAGTTCAATGTTGGACGGCACCCAACATTACCAAAAATTGACATTGCCAAGCACCCTGTTTTTCTTATGGCCAAAACAAGAGAAGATCTTTTGCCTGGCAACTATTATTTTATGATTTTCATATTTTTCTTCCATACAGTCTTTATCCCTGCACGCACCTTACCCACAGGAGAATAAGGGATCCCCCTTGCAGAAAGGTAAAACTTAAACTGTAAGTAACTGAATGTTTTGTGTATGTTCAGAATGGACATAATAACACACTAAAATCAATGAGATTAAAATAAAGGATTTATCAGATGAGGAGTATGTGCTCACTTTATTATGTTTTTGCAATGTCAGAGACATGTCACTGAGTGTGCAATCTAACTCGGCCTTGAGACTACTATCCTAGACGAGACTGGCTACTAGTGGCTAATGGAATTGTCATAATATAAAGAACATATGCCAGTTAGCCGACACTTTTATCCAAACCTTTTTACAGTTGTGCATGCATTCATTTTTAGTATGGGTGGTCCCAGTGGGAAATAAACCCACAACCCTGACATTGCAACTGGCATGCTGTACTAACTAAGTCACACAGGCCCATGTGTGGTAAAAGAGAAATACTGACCAATAGCCTCTTCAGGTGTCCAGTATCCAGAGGAGTCACAGACCCGGGGCGAGGTGGCCTCATAGGCATACTGATGGAACACACCATCTGCCTCACAGTCCCTGCAGTTTACACTATCCACTGTAGGGGAACTGTTAAGAGAGGTGCTCAGATGTAAGTATCAGAAAATCTTTGAAAATGTCATTATCATTCATGAATATCTGTGTCTGTATCCCAAATGCCACCATGGGGCGGCAGGGTAGCCTAGTGGCTAGAGAGTTGGACTAGGAACCGGAAGGTTGCAAGTTCAAACCCCCAAGCTGACAAGGTACTAATCTGTTCTTCTGCCCCTGTACAGGCAGTTAACCCACTGTTCCCAGGCCGTCATTGAAAATAAGAATTTGTTCTTAACTGACTTGCCTGGTAAAATAAATAAAAATATTCCCTTTATAGTGCAGTACAGGCTCTTTATGGGCCCATCGTTAAAAGTAGTGCACTATATAGGGAATAGGGTGTCATTTGGGATACATATTATCTCATTACTGCATAAAAACTTCAGCTCCACATTTATTCTACCTTTGATGAAGTGGCCCCCTTACAGGTGGCAGCCAATGAATGGAGACCGAGTCTGAGCTTTGTTGAATCACCATGGGCTTGAGAGGGATGGGGGAGGGCCTTCTGTTGTTCAGCCAGTTTTCGTAGACTAGATCCATATAACAATGCATCCGAGCCACTTGATTTGGTGTGAAATGGTTGGTGCAGTTATCGTCTGAGGAAAAGAAGTGAAAGTAGAGTTAATGTTCCCAGCAGAAATCATCAAACGGTGTCATAATCCTTGTGCTTACGTACTCCCTTAAAAATGTGTGTGCTTGCGTTCTCCCTAAAAGACCTTCTCTTTTAAAAAAGCAGCAATCGTACTGTTTGTCCATTTCGGTGGCGACCTATCATTCAGGGCAGGTGGGGCAGAGCCCCACATTTTTTGCCCTTTTTTGGGCTTGCCTATTTTGCATGTTATTTTGGCATTAATACGTGTCACATATCAAATCAAAACAAAATAAAATCCAATTTTATTTGTCACATACACGTAGTTAGCAGATGTTAATGCGAGTGTAGCGAAATGCTTGTGCTTCTAGTTCCGACAATGCAGTAATAACAAACGAGTAATCTAACCTAACTATTCCACAACTACTACCTTATACACACAAGTGTAAAGGCATAAAGAATATGTACATAATTATATATGAATGAGTGATGGTACAGAATGGCATAGGCAAGATGCAGTAGATGGTATAGAGTACAGTATGTACATATAAGATGAGTAATGTAGGTTATATAAACATAAAGTGGCATAGTTTAAAGTGGCTAGTGATACATGTATTACATAAAGATGGCAAGATGCAGTAGATGAACTTTGGCTTGCCTCCAGAAAAAGGCTGTGCCCGAACAGCCGAAAAACCCCTCACTGAAGTCCAAAACAAACCAAAACTTTACAAAATGTTGTCATAATACTACAAGCATGAACTCTTCCGAACTGTTTTGGCTGGGAAGTATGCGGACGCTTTAAAAGAAAGGTTCACCCGTTTTGAATGTAATATTGTTTTTGTGCATCTCTGAGTGATGTTCTTTCGATTCCCTGGGTTATTCAATGTTTTCATGTGTATCTGAGTTATTGGCGTTCAAGCAGGCAGAAATCCGTCCAGTATGACGTAGCACTGTGATAATGTCGCTCTCACTACACTGGAAGTCAATAGCAATACGACTTTTAGATCGCAAAAACGTCTATCATACATGTCAGATTTCAATACCAGCCGATGTCATAACTTGGGAGCATGTCTTCTCTCGAATGAGTCATTGATCATATTTTTGCAATATTCCTACCTAGAGAAATTTGTAATTTAACAGAGGGTCCAGCACATTTTTCCTTTTTGTCTGCCCCTTTAGTCCAGGTTGCATTGCATGGTGCCGTTGCCAGAGATATTATAGAAAGGAGAACGAATGAAGGAAAGTATAACGCCCCACCCAGCAGACTGTCAAACAATGGCGTTCACGTTGTCATACTGCGTCACATGTTTGCTAAGCTAATTGTCACACAATCCATTCTCAAAGTCAGTGTATATGTCGAGAAACATGCTTTAATAATTTCCTCGAAAGTACATCATGTCATGATTCCAAAGCTATACGATATTACAGACAGCAAGTTAAATATTTGTAATTTTGTATTTCTTGAGGAAATTCATGGTAATGTTGGGTTTTTGAGCTAGCACCCAATAGACTCCTATTCACTCCTTGAAGGAGAGCGCTCCTTGTCCCAGAATCACCTAGAATGCACCGCACGGCCCGTTGACGTAGCATGGGTAACATTTCCCATCTCCTCAAAAGTATATCTGCCGTTGTGAACGTCAGACTCCACTCTGTGAACCACATCGATCTGCAGGTTAAGTTTGAGATTTTAGTGAGATTGTAGACTCCTAAATTGAAAGTGCAGTATGTTTAGGTCGGTTGACAGCTAAGTAGCTACTTTACATGCTGGTATTTTCTTTGGTATTATTGTGTGTAGCTACGTTTGCTACTGTAGCTAGCCACCAAGGTAGCTAGCCAGCCAGCCCATAGAGAGATTATTGCATTGTGGATTTTGTAGACTTGAGCTGCAACAGATGTCCACAATGAAATATTGTTCTCACATATTAGTATTATTTAACACTATAAATTAAAGGAATTTGTTTTGGGTGGATTTTTCCTTTAAGAAGCAAGTTAATTTTTATCACTCATTTGACGTGGATGAATTAGGCATACTATGCAATCCATAGTCCAAACGAAATACACTTGGATTTAAGATCACATACACAGTAGACCAGGGGGTATTTAAGTTTTGGTTAAAAAAAAATACTGTAAAATCACCAGGAATTCAGCAAGAAATGTGTTTGTTAGGAAATCTGTTCCCAAGTATTTCCACGAATAAAAAAAATAGACATGTGATTGTCTCTCAATGTAATCAAGGTATGAAATTACTGTTATTTTCAAATAAATGTTTTGGGCTTAGCTGTGGTCAACTTGCAGTGTACAAATTATTCAAATTATTCCCCCCAAAAAATCATCCTGTGGCTAGTTGCCTACCCCTGCTGTAGACATTTGTGGTCTTGCAGTAGGAGTATGGCACCACTGCCTAATATTAGGTATGTGCCCCAAATGGCACCCTATTCCCTATACAGTTCACTACTTTTGACCAGGGCCCATAGTGATCTGGTCAGAAGTAGTGTTCTATGAAGGGAATAAGAGTGCCATTTGGCTAGCTGATGCTGACTGCATTGCAGAGAGGTTACAGTAGACCTACCTGTGTAACTCATGTAGTTGTTGTACGGTGTGTCCTGGTAGAGCGTTATCCCACAGGTGTCATTGACACGACCAGGGTCATGGCAGGCCTTAGACTTGGGTGTAGGGGCCGTGTCTGCACATAGGTCTCCTGTCTCCATGGAGGGAGTGGTCTCCTGACAGGGGTCATCACAGGACTCCCGCTCACTGACCCCCTTGAAGACATGGTACAGTCCAAAGATATGGCCCATCTCATGGATCATTGTGTTATTGTGTCCAATGGTGCCAAAGTAGGATGGATTCATCACCATTCCACCTGTGGATAGGATGATATAGTTATCGAACAGAACTCAACAGGTGGTGAGATTGCTGAAATAGTCTGCCTTTGTTGCTTCTCAAATACTCCTAGAGCCTGTAAATAACTTCCATCCCAGATCTACTCCATGATCACAGTGGGACATGTTTTTTGGGGGGCAAAGATGAATCAGACACAATCTCTATGTCAACTTCTTTCAATGTTTTTTTTGGTGTGTTTATTGATTAATTAGTCAAGCTTGCCATCTCAGACAAACAGTCAAACACATTTTGTCTGACAAGCCCTCTGAGTAATAGCATGTTAACATTTGGATTTAGAACCAACTAATGTCATAAAAACCCTAAACGATGTGCCATTTATAACCACGTAAAGACGAGGCAAACCTTCAGCAGTTTTAAACTCATCATGTAAGAAACAAGTATAGTGCCAACCTGGAAATAATTTGCACAATTTCTTATCATGTAATTTATGGAGTATGGAGGCAGAGGTTATTGCCTGTTATAAACTTTAAGAACTGGAATAGAATAAAAATGCTATTTGTTTTCTAATTAGAAGCACTATTCAATTTGTGAGGACCTCTGCTGGGCCCGTTGAGACAACTTCACTTTAATAGCACATTTAGCCTGTAAGCAATGACAGATGTATGCAGGGCTCTGCTTCAACATTCAATTCGGTGGAGAATATATTCTGGTGCAATTGGGAGTAAATTGGGAGAGGACCTGCTTGTCAGCCCTAGACTTCCTGACTGTAAGGCCTGTTCTCATGGTTTGTTCTCAGACATAAATCATCAGGTCTGATATACAAGCTTAACCGTTAATTACAAAATAAGACTGGGAAAAGTAACTACACAATTGACACTATAAAGTTCCTCTTCTCTCTTACAGTCGTGGCACCACTGCATCTTTCCCTGTATCATTCAACCACTTACTGTCATCATATTGAAAGATGTGGCTTTGAGTGAAATATCCTCACTTCAGGGAGCTGTGGGATTCAAAGAGGGGATGGAAACCTGCAAGACGGTGGTCCATAAGGGACATACTGTATCAGAGAAAGCCCAGCCCAAAACACTGACTGGCTTGTTGATGCAGTTCAACCCTGAGGAAGAAGAAAAGGACATCTGTGCTGGAATGCACCGAACGCCATGCCCAGGGCCCATAATGAATGTGCCAGGAGGTAAGACGCAACCCAGAGGGAGCAAAACAAACCTGATTGAACGGAGAATAATACTTTAAAGGAGTTTCACTCCCCGGCCAAGTACTCTTACTGAGTGATTTACAGCTCTTCAGTAGATGGAAGAGAATACACAGAAGAGGATATAAGATATTTAAGGATAATTTACAAGAAGCAACTTGACTGTAACGCAGTGTTTCTTATTGGGGTAGAACAATTCCATTTGCAATACACAGACAAAATAATACCAGTCCAAACCAATTATAGTAACATTTCCACTTCAGGTAAAGTTGGGATTTATTAAATAACTAGATGTGAGGAGAAAACTCTTAGCTTTAACGAGCGATTGAAAACAGTAACAATGAAAACAGTCAAATGGGCTGAAAGAGATGAATGGCAACAGGGCATTACCCTGGCTTTTCTTGTTTTTGTTTGGTTGTTGTTGGGGTTGTCTTTACAGTGGAAAGTCCTAATGATTCAGAGGCAATCTGCCAGGAAATCTATGCATGCTGCAAGTGTTTTCTACCCAGGATTAAGGCTAATTCATCTTGTTACAGCTAATACTGAGATCAAAGAGTGGAGGGCAAGAGATGAGGAGAGTGATGGGGAGAGTGAAGGATGGAGAGAGTGGGGGAGAGGGGGAGAGAGAGAATCTGAAGACAATACCTACCTTCTCTTCTTCTGCATTTTACTTTGTGTAACTTTTGTGTGTACTTTTTAACCTAATAAAAGTCAATGTAATCCTGTTTGGCATGTTAAAGCATGCATATCATTTTATAGCTCAATGTCTTTTGTGTTTGATTCAGGTGAAGACAGAAGGAAGGGGTGTAGCAGTAGCTTACCCTGATGGTTGAGGGCCTCCTTTGCCCATGGCCAGGTTGCAGCCCCTGCTAACTCTTCACGGGCTGAGTTGTTGGCAAAGAAAACATTTAGGGTGTCTGTGCTGCTCAGGTGTAACAACTCTTTCAGTTCCTTCACACTCATATAGGCTCTGCAGAAAAGAGAAGAAGTATATGTCATTAGTATAAAAAAAATCTTGCATTCCCTGCTTTTAGTCTAGGGCAATTGGACAGTTTGTTCACACAATCCTATAGTAAATAGCAACGGTATACAGTTTCAAATACCCTGTGAAAATATCAGACAACACAGGTGTAGAATCAATGAACTCCCAGATACACACACACAGTCAGGTCCATAATTATTGGCATCAATGATAAAGGTTAGCAAAACATACTGCATGAAATAAATAAAACAAATATTAAGTTATATAGTATGCTACATTTTGGGGGAAATGATTATGTTATATTGCTCGGAGAAAGATATTTTGTTCAACAAGTAATTTTAAAAAATCTAAAAAGATACGGGTAAAGATGATTGGCACCCATATTAACCCCAGGTTTTCAATGTGGTTCAAGTCTGGAGACTGAGATAGACATTGCAAAATGCTGATTTTGTGGCAAATTAACAATTTCATTGTAGATTTTGATGTGCTTCAGGTTATCTTATTGCTGAAAGACTCATTTGCGGCCAAGTTTCAGCCTCCTGGCAGAAGCAACACAGTTTTTGGCTAAAATGTTTATGATGCCGTTGACCTTAACAAGGGCCCCAGGACCACTGGAAGCAAAATAGTCCCTTATTATCAAAGATCCTATGGCCTGGTCCTATGGCCCTTGTTAAAGTCAACGGAATCATGAACTTGACCAGGAAAATAACAGGACATTTTAGCCAAAAACCTGGTTGTCTCTGACAGGAGGCTGAAACTTGGCAGTCCTTAACCGCAGAGAAAGGATATCAAGGATCTGGAAAGATTCTGCATGAAGGAATAGTCTAAGATCCCTACCAATTTGTTCTCAAATATCATCATTTTTTTTAGAAAAAGACTCAGTGTCGTTATCCTCGCATGTGGAGTGTGCTGAAGTATAGGGCTGCCAATGTTATTTAGATTTGTTTGATACATTTTTTAACTAAATATATTACATGTCTTTGAGCATACAAAATAGCTCAATATTTGTATTTATTTTATCGTGTTTTTTTGCTCATCTTTATCAAGGGTGCCAATAGTTATGGACATGACTGTAAATCGGATCCCATGACATCGTAATGAAAAAGTCCTACAGTATGTTGTGGTACTCAACGGAGAAAGTAGACAGTACAATAATTTGTTTGGTAATATTCAAGTCATGTAGTCTAGTCAGAGGAGCTCCTGATGAGAAAGTAGCTCATCTGGGAGTTCATTTCCACTTCTCTCCTTCTTACATCCAATTCTACTACTTCCAAAACAACATTGTTTGAATTGGTTCGGGTAGCTACATGAAACCACTACCTTCCACTTCCCCCCCACTCCCAACTGTGATAAATTGCCATAGAACTGCTTTGATGTGTGAAGTTAACTTTTTTTTAAACGCTAGATTATGTCACATGTCATTTTTCTCTTTTGCTTTTATAGCTGGAAAGCCTTTCCACCTATCACTGGCCCATTCGTTTGAAAAGGTATGAGTGTTAATACTCTTTTGAAACCTGCCAAAGGGTCTAGCCCATTAGTTGAACCACCTACTGTTTCTTGGATGTGTTCCACCCAAGAACTGACCAAGTGTAGTTTGCCTTACATCCAGGTTTCATTAAACAAGCAAACACTGTGTCAATCTGCTTGAGTGCTCCAATTCAGCATTAGGTCAAATGAGTTTCATAATACATATAACATATGAAATATAAACAATGGATTGATCGTTTCTAATAATAAAGTATCGGTTGTTCATTTTGAATTCTACATTATGAAGCAATATTTTGGTTGGTAGAATCCATATCAATATAGCTATGGACACAATTCAGTCAGTTGAGAACTCTAATATTCATAGCCAAACTTCTTGCAACACTGGCCCTTCAAAAAATACACCTGGAAAGGGCTTATTACATTATGTAATACAGTAGGCCTACTTTCTAAAAAATGATTTTCTGCACAAATTTGATAGAATTGTGTTTAACATCTGAACTGGGATGATAGAACTGTACTCAAAGGCCATGTAACTTTTTCCAAATGTCCTTTCATTGTTGGAGAAAAAGGGATTTTTGAGAACCACCTAGTTTGCCTTGCAAACGGATTCAAACCACCAGTTCTGGATCCCCTCAGCGGCAGGGGAATATCCTAGCATTAATGGCTAAAATGTCCTCCTCATTTTTCCTTTCTCTGTCATGTGTGGCCAAAATCTTCATGTACCTGGCCATTCCTCATGGCTGTCTCTCTGTCTGCTTGAACAACAAATTTGTGTAGTGACAGCAATTGGCTAGGGATTGAGTTCTATTGCCCAGCTGCAGATACCTGGACAATAACTCAGACAGAAAAATACCAAAATCCCAGACCCAAACATAAAATTGTACTCTCTACAAATGCCATCAAAATGTCATCCCTGCACTAATTCTCCTAAAACTCTGGATTGCACTCATCCAACCAGCTCAGGTCAGGACCTTTTAAAGACCTAGGCTACACTGCAGATATTCCAGAAAGCCGTGTCTTATTAAGCATTTGCATCTATGGTGGATTCGCAATTCATACAGTTTAAGTGAATGGTCAGAGGTAGGAAAAACTTTGGCAAGTAACTGAGAGAGATTACATCATTGCAAGCTATAAATCAGAAGTCAGTTCTACGCTCATGCCTTCCTGACACTTACTTTTATATCCGTCTCGGGCCTGGCTTTTTAGCTGATGTTGTTGCTCTGTAAAGTACAAATACCAGCCCTCCCTCTCTGTGCAAAACAACACATTGACTGATTGTACTCCAAATGTATTGTTAGTGCCCAATCGGAGGGTATTAATTATGAACAGTTTAGGAACTCTGTCTGAACACTCCCTACCTAAAAGACACACTACCAAAAAGGAAACTACTAATACAGTATGCCGACTTGTGAAGAGAAAGTCACTGGTTCTTTTGGACAGGTACCCCAAACTCATTCCAATATTGCTTCAAATTAAAATGTTTAATTATCTTATCAATAGCATTTACATGACCATAATCACCAGCTATAAGTTTGGGAACGTATCACCAGTACATTTTGATCCTGAAAATAACTTTTAAGTTTATATTACAAAAAAAACATGGCAATAGACTATATATAATCTACAGTAAATTGTATTCTTCAAGAAATTGTAACACATTTTAAGCAGTCTATAATCCTATGCAATGCATCGTAAACTCAAACATGCACAGTATACTGTATATTAGATGGTCGATTGATTTGTATCAGACAATAATCGCAGGTTAAGAATTTCTACCTACATGCTGTGCACAACTAACAAAGAACGACATTATGGCAAGACATCATGCATTTTGTTTGAAACCCAGATAAACCTAGAACAGAGCGGAAGAGACTTCTGGTTTCGTTGTTTCGCAATAATTAGTGTATACTTTGGCTTCTCTCTCAATTCACAGTTTCACATGCTTTCAGAAACTGTTCCAGAGTATCAATGTGTGTGCTTCACATGTTGTCTAATACACATACCCTAACAAAACAAAGTACCCCAAAGACAGACACTTAAGGCCTCTTTAGTAAATCAAGCTTAACGCCTAATTAGGTGTTAAGCTCCCAAAGCCTACGTAGAGCCTCAATATCATTACTGTCATTATCATTAAACTCACAACATCCACAAAGTCCAATAAATCCAGGGGCAAGCAGCACCACTTTTCTGGTTGCAGTAGCTAAGGGAGGCTAAGGATGACAGACCCAGCACTTTTTTATTTGTCAGAACTAGTGAAGAACACCAATATAAACCCATTCATTTAATTGGAAATTAGATAGAAGATGGCTCTGGACCACAATATGCATAAAGGTATTGTTTGTGACTAATTCATACATTCAGACAATTGGGACAATTTCCCAAAGCAGCAACTGTATATACATTTTCAACCATTCAACTGATCTTCAACACCTTGATTAGAGGAATCTGTGTTTCTGTTGGGACAAACACCTGCAGTACTGCTGTGGCTCTCTTGGAGCAGGATTAAGGATCCCTGACAAGAACTAATTGAAAAAAAATGTCTCACCTATCTGGGGACTCTGGATCGAAGCATGTCTTCAGGACATCCGTGACCTCAGGATCACAACAGTCTCCATCATCGTAGTCGTAGTGGATGCTGTTGCACTCTGTGTTGCAGACCCCGTCCCTCCTCTTCCAGTTGTAGCAGGGCCCCAGACGCAGACAGTCCCCACCATCGTGGCCCGTCAGTGGGTGGTCACACTCCGCGTCACAGTGTCTGTTACCAATCTTACTGATCCGGCAGTTGCTGAGGATGAAGCGCTGGCGTACAGATGTGTTCTGGACAGTATGCGTGCTCAGCTCCAAGCTGATGTTGTAGGACTTGAAGGCTTCGACAAGTGCCTGGTGCTGCATCTGGATCTGGGCCTGAGAGACAGTGGGACGACTTCCGTCATCGTTACAGATGTTAACAATGCGGTAGCGGATCCTCTTCTCTGTACGCAGCTGCCAGTGGTTATTGTAGCCTAGGATGATGTCTGTGTTGTCACAGGTTGTTAATCCACAGGGAGGGGGCAGAAAGGGGGACACATGTTCCTGCTCAGGGATAGGGATGATGACTATGGATGGGTGATAGCCCTCCTTATGAGGACTCCACTGTTGCTCTATCTCGGAGAAGTCCGCCCAGAGAGCGAGGTTTGGTTCCCTCTTATCAATCCGAGAAGGCCCTTTAAGGAGGTCCTCGTGAGTGCGGGGGAGCACCCATAACACAATGCCTCCGATGTGCCCTCGGAAGTTGTGCCCAAGGTCTGACTGGTCCCCACCTAGAAGAAGTGTTCGACAGGTCTCCATGAATGGGCTGTAGAGGTTACCAGACTGCAAACTGCTCTCCCCAACCTTGGCACCATCTATGTAGAGCTTCATCCTTCGGCCATTGTAGCTGGCCATTAGGTGAGTCCAGGAGTTAGGGTGGTAGCGCTGATGCCCATAGATAGTCGTGGCTTTGGGAGCTCGGTCTGTACGGAGTGTAAAAAAGAATCTGGCATCTTTTCTTCCACCGGGCTTTACTGTGCGAATACCTACGGACCATCCTTTCTCACTTAAGGAGTGGGAGCAGTTGTCAAAAACCCCTGCACAAAAGGAATACAAATATTATTTTGCAAAAAGACAAACATTGAGCATCCTCTTTCAATGTAATTAAAGCCAGACTACCCAGAGAGTTGTGGGGTTGAAGGTATTTCCCTAAACGAAGGCACTGATTCCCAGCTGTTTCTCAGAAAGAGAAAATCACATCTGGCTTCCAGATGTTCTATGCTGGGAGAGCTAAAGGTCAGGGAACCCCTTCACCCTCATTCCATACACACAGTCCACACAAAAACTCAGAAATGTTTTTGGACATTGAAAACAAATCTGGGTAATTGTAACAAAATATCCCTTAGGAGGATGGGCCAATTTCATGGTTAAAATTTAATTCACTCAAAGTAGTGGTTAGAACACAGCATCTCTGCCAAGTAAAAGTCTTGATACTATAATCTGGCAACAATAGAGGGACGGATTTATAATAGTACAGCATAAAACTAGTCTGTCATGCTTATCTGGTAAATATGATACATTTTTATAGAAATTGTAATAGAAAAACAAATGTGAATAAATAAATGCGGAATACACTAATTGTCAAATAGGGTTCACTAAAGATTTAGGCCAAAGCTTAAAGCTTGTAGACCATGATTAATATAAGTGACATGTAAAGAGGAAAACCAAAAAAAAAGATGTGTAGCTACAGTACTTAGCTATCTCCAGCCCGACTAAACACAACTATATTCACACCTGTTGTGGCTAAGTGTGGATATTTTCAGAATTGCAATGGCATAGATGGGTTGGTAAGGGCTGTTCTATTCTTTATGATTCTCAGGCCGGGATTCAATCCGATCGGCTTTGTCGGCTATGCAACTTTTAAAGTCAATGTTCCCGCATTCGCAGAGACCGCATACACAGCAAACGCCTCATATGCTGCTGGCTCAATTGGAAATTAGCCTTAATTGAGCAATTGATGTCATTGGTCAGAGAATCTAACCACCTGCTTCCTACAGTCCTTAATAAAAGAAAAGGATGAAAACCTACAGGCATTGTACCTCTTGTGGACTTTGTGGTTGCCTAACCCCCTTCACCGGCATGTTTGTTTTACATGTGTAAGGTCCTGGTTCAATCATTGCTCCTGGCTATTTTCTACATCATTCAATAAATGGCATCCCATTTCTGACATCAAACTTCTGTTATTTCAATCAAAATAGAATTGTGATTTCTTTATTGATTTTCTATATTCGTTTACAGTGAACTAATGAATTCATATTGCCTATATCATATTTCCTTCAAACCTTAGCCTTATCCTGCTGTTATGCTGCATTCATAACCAAGTGGGACGGTGGTATTAACCACATGTGACTGGGAAAAATCCACTTGAATGCCCCTCCAACTTGTAATTTCAAAGTGGGAAACCCTGGGAAAACCTGTGCTCCGACTTCTCCCAAATGCATTTTCAGCTGTTAAGTGTAAACAAAAAAACATAATTTATAAAAAGCAATCTATTAATATGGCTTTTGAACAATATAATTGGTTTACAAGCATGATAGCTGTACTTTTAGTTTATGGTTGACGCAGCTTGTGGACCATTAGCACATGAATGCATCCAAATGGTATTTATGACTTCACAACTGGTAATTACCACCTTCCCACTTGGTTATGAATGCAGCAATAGACGAGAGTCGGTATATTGCCTGCAGGATATGAGGAGACTAGGGCTACACTATCAATTACAATTTGATCTATACAGTGGTGGGAAAAGTACCCAATTGTCATACTTGAGAACAGTGGCGTCTGGTAAGACAAGGGGTGGCGGTCTGTGTATTTTTGTAAACAACAGTTGGTGCACCATATCTAAGGAAGTCTCGATCTATTGCTCACCTGAGGTAGAGTATCTTATGATAAGCTGTAGACAACACTACCTACCGAGAGAGTTTTCATCTGTATTCTTTGTAGCTGTTTACATACCACCACAGTCAGAGGCTGGTACTAAGACAGCACTGAATGAGCTGTATTATGCTATAAGCAAACAAGAAAACGCTCACCCAGAGGCGGCGCTCCTAGTAGCAGGGGACTTTAATGCAGGGAAACTTAAATCCATTTTAACAAATTTCTATCAGCAGGCTGGCTGAATGTGCAACCAGAGGAAAAAGAACTCTGGACCACCTATACTCCACACACAGAGACGCATACAAACCTCTCCTGTGCCCTCCATTTGGCAAATCTGACCATAATTCTATCCTCCTGATTTCTGCTTACAAACAAAAATTAAAGCAGGAAGCACCAGTGACTAGATCAATAACAAAGTGGTCAGAGGAAGCAGATGCTAAGCAACAAGACTGTTTTGCTAGCACAGACTGGAATATGTTCTGGGATTCCTCCGATGGCATTGAGGAGTACACCACATCAGTTATTGGCTTCATCAATAAGTGCATCGATGACGTCATCCCCACAGTGACTGTACAGTACATACCCCAACCAGAAGCCATGGATTACAGGCAACATCCGCACTGAGCTAAAGGCTAGAGCTGTCGCTTTCAAGGAGCGGGAGCTTATAAGAAATCCCGCTATGCCCTCAGACGAACCATAAAATAGGCAAAGCATCAATACAGGAATAAGAATCGTACTACACCGGCTCTGACGCTTGTCAGATGTGGCAGGGCTTGCAAACGATTACAGACTACAAAGGGAAGCACAGCCGAGTGCTGCCCAGTGACAAGAGCCGACCAGACGAGCTAAACTTATTCTATGCTCGCTTCGAGGGAAATAACACTGAATCATGCATGAGAGCACCAGCTGTTCCAGAAGACTGTGTGATAACGCTCTCCGTAGTAAGACCTTTAAACAGGTCAACATTCAAAGGGCCGCAGGGCCAGACGGATTACCAGGACGTGTACTGCGAGCATACACTGACCAAATGGCAAGTGTCTTCACTGACATTGTCAACCTCTCCCTGTCCGAGTCTGTAATACCAACATGTTTTAACCAGACAACCATAGTCCATGTGCCCAAAAACCTGCCTAAATAAAGGTAACCTGCCTAAATGACTGCCGACCCGTAGCACTCACGTCTGTAGCCATGAAGTGCTTTGAAAGGCTGGTCATGGCTCACATCAACACCATCATCCCAGAAACCCAAGACCCACTCCAATTTGCATACCTCCCCAACTGATCCACAGATGATGCAATCTCTATTGCACTCCACACTGCCCTTTCCCACCTGGACAAAAGCAACACCTATGTGAGAATGCTATTCATTGACTACAGCTCAGCGTTCAACACCATAGTGCCCTCAAAGCTCATGAATAAGCTAAGGACCCTGGGACTAAACACCTCCCTCTGCAACTGGATCCTGGATTTCCTGACGGGCAGCCCCCAGGTGGTAAGGGTAGGTAACAACTGTAATGTAGCAGTTTGAGAGCTTCAAGTTTCCTGGTGTCCACATCACCAACAAACTAATATGGTCCAAGCACACCAAGACAGTCTTGAAGAGGGCACGACTGTAACGGCTGTCATAGGTGGAAGAAGGTGAGGACCAAGGTACAGCGTGGTACGTGTTCATACTTTTAATAATGGAACTGAACACTGATTAACAAAACACAGAGAACAACCAAAACAGTTCTGTCTGGTGCAGACACAAAAACAGAAAGCAAACACCCACAACCAAAATGGGGAAAACAGGCTACCTAAGTATGATTCTCAATCAGAGACACCGAACGACACCTGCCTCTGATTGAGAACCATAACAGGCCAAACACATATAAATATAACCACATAGACTACCCACCCCAACTCACGCCCTGACCAATCTAACACAAAGACGTAATAAAGGAACTAAGGTTTGGCATGGGTCCTCAGATCCTCAAAAGGTTCTACAGCTACACCATCGAGAGCATCCTGACTGTTTGCATCACTGCCTGGTATGGCAACTGTTCGGCCTCCGACTGCAAGGCAATACCGAGGGTAGTGTGTACAGCCCAGTACATCACCAGTACATGGGGCCAAGGTTCCTGCCATCCAGGACCTCTATACCAGGCGGTGTCAGAGGAAAGCCCTAAAAATTGTCAGAGACTCCAGCCACCCTAGTCATAGACTGTTCTCTCTGCTACCGCACGGCAAACGGTACCGGAGCACCAAGTCTAGGTCCAAGAGGCTTCTAAACAGCTTCTACCCCCAAGCCAAGACTCCTGAACATCTAGTCAAATGGCTACCCAGACTATTTGCAGTGCCCCCCACTCTTTACACCACTGCTACTCTCTGTTGTCATACTACCTCAACTAACCTGGGCCCCAGCACATTGACTCTGCATCGGTACCCCACTGTATATAGTTTCACTATTGTTATTTTACTTCTGCTCTTTAATTACCTGTTACTTTTGTCTATTATTCTTATCCATCTTTTGTTGAAACTGTTGTATTCGGCGCATGTGACTAATACAATTTGATTTGAGTAAAAGTAAAAGTAAAAATACTGAAAAATGAAAATGAATCAAGTAAATGTCACTCAGTAAAATACTGCTTGAGTAAAAGTATAAAAGTATTTGGTTTTAAATATACTTAAGTATCAAAAGTAAAAGTATGAATGATGTCAAATTCATTTTATTTAGCAAACCAAATGGCACAATTTTCTTGTTGTTTTAATTTACCACTAGCTAGGGGCACACTCCAGCACTCAGACATGATTTACAAACTAAACATTTGTATTAAGTGAGACAACCTGATCAGAGGCAGTAGGGATGATCAGGGATGTTCTCTTGATAAGTAAATGAATTGGAAATGTAATGAGTACTTTTGGGTGTCAGTGGAAATGTATGGAGTAAAAAGTACATTATTTACTTTAGGAATGTAGTGGAGGAAAAGTTAAAGTTGTCAAAAATATAAATGTTAATTATTATACACAAAAAAAACTACTAAAGTAGTACTTTAAATCATTTTTACTTAAGTACTATACACCACCACATAACCTTGCACTTCAGTTTACTCCTACTATTTGAAGTTTGTCACTTTTCGTGACCACCAAGATTAAACATCTTTGATTTATCCCACCTACAGTCAGCAGAGGAAATGACAAAACTTCAATGCTTGTCAGAAATACCTAGGAATTTAGTTTTTATATAGATCAAATGATTGGGACAACTTTACATTTATTCATTGAAGTTATCATCACGTGGCTATGAATCTATTTGCTCGGTAGCCGAGAGCATTGAGAGCATTAACCTCTCAAGAATTGACGTCAAAACAACAAGCTTGCAGGTGGTGGCCATTTGTGTCTGTAACATTCCCCCCCATAACTATTTGCATCTCATAATGGCTGATTTCCCAATTTCTCTCATTTTCCCAACCATGCCATTTGTGGTCTATATACTGAATTTGATATTTTTAACACTTTTAACACTTAAACAATGATAGGGAGAGAGAGGTTTTGGAATATCACTCACCTGCTATGATGGCTGGGTTCGTCTGCCCACCCTCTGGGTTGACCCACAGTTCAACACTGAACTTAGCCCGAGGAAGCTCAATGCCAGCTGCTGGGTTGACCCTCAGTTGTTCCTTCTGTCCACTAAAGTACAAAGCAGACATCCACTTAGGGGGGACGTCTGGAATCTGGGCACCCCACAAAATGCTGGCGCGGCTAGGTGGTCCCTCCTGCTCCACAGGGTAGTCCTCAATCTCAGCAGAATAGTCACTGTGCTGCCGAAATGTAGAGAATATCCTGCGGGACTTTACTACGCTCTCAGGGAAAGCTGCCCAACTGTCTTCACCATCTGAGACTGTAAGGGTACGGCGGACCCTTCCAGTCAGAACTCTCTGCTGCTTCTTGAGCAGCAGCTGCTTGTGTGGGCCCTCAGGGCGCCCACCATCAACCTCTGGTTTGTCATTGTCACTACTTGATTCCGCTGTCACATCAGCCTGACTGGGAGGCTTTCTGTTGAAGTTGGGGTGAGGAGAACTGACCATCCCTAGAATCTTAACATGTCTCTCCTCCTTGTCTTTGGGTATCACTGCCTCTGAGTTTCCCCGACTAACCTTCTTCTCACCATTGCCCCAATGAGAGGCACTATCCAGTCCCGGGTTAGAATTAGCATCAGAATTGCACCCACCTGAACAGGAGGACTCCTCAAGATGAGTTATATGATAGAGACCACTTTGCCTTGTGGTGTATCTCCTTGGGTGAGCCACTGGAGGGAGATGTGGAACTGATGCTGAGTATGCTGCTTGTCTCAGTTGTCTGGTGGACCTGCACTGTTCACTTGCTAAGTGAGCCAGTTCACTGTCAGCTCTCTGAGCCATTGCGCGTTTGTATCTTCGGATATGATCTGATTGAGCAGAGTTTAGCAGCCATGTGTTGATCATTATGAGGACAACAGCCAGTAGTCTAACAAGCAACATTTTGGAGTTTAGATTTGGAATTGTTGTTTTGGAATGTTTTCAGTTCTGGAACCCTGCCTTCTTCGATACAAAGTTGAATACAGCAGCACGATCAGATGTGATTAAACCCCCTATTCCCCATTACATAAACTAGTGATAAGTGGGTAACTGTGTATTTCTCAACTAATAGTATTATAATAAATCCAAGGATTCCATTTTTTTAACAGGTATCCTATTTTTTGCAAAAGCAATTGCCTATTTTTGTTTGGACTGGTCTATTTAGTGCAATGCAGTCAATGCCAGTTATGCATTCATCAATTTAATTCACATGTGTTTACAAGGCAGGTGTGTCATGCATACTTTCATCAAGATGGTAGTTTTACTTCCAGACTTCAAAAAGTAGCTAAATAGAAGCCTGTCAGTGCACTCAAATAGAGAACTGTAGCAGTATGTTTCATTGACTGTGTGCAAAATCTCCAGGCTGTTGCATATGGAGGTTCAATGTATATTTAGTTTGTAAAAGCTTCTGGCTATTTCGCCGGTCTAAACAAAACTACAACTTGCCTCTCATCTAGCCTCCACTGCACGCAATCACATCAACTCGCCTTTAAAACCTGCTGCACTGTTAACTGGCCACTTTTTTTAGGGAAAGTGACGGTCAGAGCAACCTACCACAATACCGCCTGTTTGAATAGGATGAAAGTATTGTCATCAGGCTACTGTATTTTGCAGCATCAATTTTGAATTTGGAATGAAATTGTGCAATATGGTTACTTTCAGTCGATCTGCTTGTCCATAGAATTCAGTTGGAAGACTATTGTCCCTGGTTGGATTTCTCTTTTTATTATTTTAAATATAGGATCATTCACGTGATGATTTCAGTGTTTTCATCCATTCCGCGCAAAATAAAGGTTAGTTCATGTCTTGCCTTCAGGTCTTGCCACCAATCTCCTCCTTGTGCGCTATTTTCGATAGTGCCCGTTGTTGTTAACTTAAAATTCACCCTGTGAGAAGGATTCAGGGGTGACCAAAACAATGAACAAGCTGGCTGAGGTTTTTAGTTTTTAAGCCAATATTTCTCATTCAAGGACTATACTATGAAGTCATATAAAGTAAAGGTAAGCTTTATTGAAAGATAAACCTTAAATGCAGTCATAGGCTACACAATGGCAGAAATATAAGTAGCCTAACCATCAACTAATGTCTATTGTTATTTATTTGCATTTCCTTTCACTGCATTTGGTTAAAAAAGTAACAGCAAGGTATGAGACAAGAAGCAAGAGCAAATCAATGGGAATCAGACTAAATGCTCTGCTGGTCCTGTTGAGAGAGACTCCAAATTAAAAAAAGTTCATTAAATCACCTTTAAGCGCGCGTAAAGTCCTCTTGTATGCCCTTTGAAATTGTGGATATATTTTCTGCGCTGATTAACCGCCAGTCTCGCTCTCCTCCATAGCCTATTCAGAAGATCAAACCAACGTGCTGAAACGTTTTATCTATTACTCTCAGACTGACATCACTAACCCTGCCCCTACTACACACATTAGTAACGAAAGGAAAATCTCTATCCAAGGCAGTCACTCTTCACCATCGACGTCGAGTTGTGTGCACTGTCCATACTCCATAACTGTATTTTTCAGGCACTTTTATGAATAGCCAGTCTAGTGCCCCACCACAGCCATTGAACAGAGATTCTGGCTGAGCCTCACACCATACGAACACCACTCTTTCACACACATCTGTTTGACACATGAAAAATGATAAACCTATGTATTTAATTAATTGGAATAAAAACGAGCATGCCATATGTGCAGGTTCCTCCGTAGCCTAAATTGTTATGTATGGGTAAAATTGGTATGGTAAAAAACTAGGGTGCTCATGCTTGGTATCACTAGTGCTTTATCATTTGACGAACCTGCAAACTGAACTCATCAGTGTTGTGGTCAATTCAGTTCAGTTTCTGAATTGAAATTGAATTAATTAATTGAAAATTGCCCATTGTTTCTTATTCTTTTTCAATCCACTTGACCATACCCTGGAGCTAACCAGTATAGAATTTCATCTTGGGGATGCTTGAAAACCTCTTGCTACATCAGTAACCTGAGCTTTTAACAGCATTAAGACATCAAATAAAAAAAAATATTAATTTGTCAAATCAACCCTAATTGCAATTACCTATTGCATTTCGTTATAGCTTGCATGATGAATAACATATCCATCATTTATTCTAAATTATCTTCTCACCACAGTAAAACTTTAAGATGGGCTATAACTTTTATGAGAAACATATGCATCATCCTATGTGGGAACCTCTCTAAAGTAAACTGTGCTGATGACTTTGCCTTTGGACAAAAAATATTATTAGAATATGATAGGATGTTCAACTACAAAAACAGACAGGTAAATCTTATTAAATCTGTCCCAAATGTACATTGCCCCTTAACTTGTTTCCTTCATTTTTTTTCACTGCCATTGTGTGCGGCTGAATTTGTGGGTGCTCTTCTTCTCGTCCACTTTACTACCACTCTTAAAGGAATGACACCACAGGACTGCTATAGGAAGTCCCTGAACCATCTCGCCATGCCTCTTCTAATCGTGGCCTGATCACAATTATCTACCCCACCTCTAACACCAATATCACGTGAGGGTGCGTCTTTAGATTTGAACCAGCTCACGTTGTTACAGTGAGCTAAACACTAGGGTGACAAAATGCAACAAAGACTATTGGTAAAATACTATTTAGCATTTTCATTATTCAATTCAATTTTTTTATTATTACTGTACAGGTGTTCCTGTCTCACAGAGCTCACAGTAATATAATTTGGACGATATCACTCATGTTACTAACTTACTAGACATCATACCTCTTTTTTTGATCAAATGTAGAATTGCAGATGTTATATATGTCTAAACACACCCATTTTCTCACCCCCACTATTTTTGTCAGGCTCAATTTGCAAACAGCCCAGCTTAAAGCAACTGGCATTTTGTGCAGGGGCCCCTTAATGGGTAAAAAGGGTCTTAACAGTGGGAGGCAAGAATTCCGCAACCAGCCTGAGGATCTGCCTGCAAAACATTCCGCTTTTTTATCAAAGTGCTTTGAGATCCTGCTGCAACTTTCGAAAAAAAGTGAATGGCTGCTCCCGGGCCTCACCCCCCCACTGCAAAGGACCTCTAGGAGATTATCCTTCATTTGAGCCTGCCCAACCCCAACCCCTATACCACAATCTGAGTGACCAGAAACAGAATGGGGAAAACCTGATGTGCTGGACAAATGGAGAGAGGGAGGGGGGAAAACACACTTAGTAGAAAATGTAAGAGGGGGCCCACAATTGTTTGAAGGCAAATGTAACTTAATAGGTCATTTACTTAGTCAAATTATAATGTTGTTTCGCAAACTGTATAACACCGTAAAAAAAATACAAATAAACCCATTCAAATCAACAGTATAGGGAAAGAAATGTATAGCAGGTATTGGCTACTTTTTGTTGTGTGAGTAGTGAATCCTTTCTGTCTGTATGTTGTAATTGAAAATTGTCTACTAAAAGAGAGTTGTACTGTCTCAGTTGTGTTTCACATGTGAATTATGGAAGAAAGAAGGACACAAGATTCATAAATCTGTTCCACAAGTGAAAACATTGGGGAAATAATTTACTGTGAATGCTGTGCAGACCTACATGCACAACTAATATTCCAATTTGACTGAGGTAGGGTAGATATGGGGAAAAAAACAGGTAATCCAATGTATATTTATGTGTAAGAAAATATATGAATACATAAATACATTTTGTAAAGCTTGACTAGACAGCCTGGTTTACTTGCCACTTGAATGAGCCTTGGTGAGGAGTGTGGCAGAGGTGATCATGCCCTCTGCTGTGTGCTGTCAGAACTTCATGAGGCCGGTATGGTCAACATTACCAACACCACAACTTGCCCAGGTTACTTTCATACAAAAAACATATCTGTCAATATCTATCCTTTGCATATTTTTATAGCCTGAATTTTGGGGGAAATGTTATTATATACATACAGTACCAGTCAAAAGTTTGAGTTTTTTTCTTCTAGTTTTACTATTTTCTACATTGTAGAATAATGGTGAAGACATCAAAACTATGAAATAACACATGTAGAATCATGTAGTGATAAACAAATCAAAATAGATTTTAGATTCTCTAAAGTAGACACCCTTTGCTTTGATGACAGCTTTGCACACTCTTGGAATTCTCTCAACCAGCTTCACCTGGAATGCTTTTCCAACAGTTTTGAAGGAGTTCCCACACATGCTGAGCACTTGTTGGCTGCTTTTCCTTCACTCTGCGGTCCAACTCATCCAAAACAATCTCAATTTGGTTGATGTCGGTTGATTGTGGAGGCCAGGTCATCTGATACAGCACTCCATCACTCTACTTCTTGTTCAAATAGCCCTTACACTGCCTGGAGGTGTGTTGGGTCATCGTCCTGTTGAAAAACAAATGATAGTCCCACTAAGCGCAAACCAGATGGGATGGTGTATCGCTGCAGAATGCTGTGGTAGCCATGCTGGTTAAGTGTGCCTTGAATTCTAAATAAATCACTGACATTTTCACCAGCAAAGAACCATCACACCTCCTCCTCCATGCTTCACGGTGGGAACCACAGATGCTGAGATCATCCTTTCATCGACTCTGTGTCTCACAAAGACATGGCGGTTGGAACCAAAAATTTGGACTAAGTCCATTGCTCCTATTTCTTGGCCCAAGCAAGTCTCTTCTGATTATCGGTGTCCTTGAGTAGTGGCCTGATTCACGCAGTCTCCTCTGAACAGTTGATATTGAGATGTGTCTGTTTCTTGAACTCTGTGAAGCATTTATTTGGGCTACAATCTGAAGTGCAGTTAACTCTAATGAACTTATCCTTTGCAGCAGCGGTAACTCTCGATCTTCCTTTCCTGTGGCGGACCTCATGAGAACCAGTTTGATCATAGCGCTTGATGGTTTTTGCGACTGCAGTAGAAGAAACGTTTAAAGTTCTTGAAATGTTCCGGATTAATTGACCTTCATGTCTTAAAGTAATGATGATGGACTTCTCTTTGTTGATTTGAGCAGTTCTTGCCATAATGTAGACTTGATCTTTTACCAAATAGGGCTATATTCTGTATACCACCCCTACCTTGTCACAACACAATTGATTGGCTGAAATGCATTAAGAAGGAAAGTAATTCCACCAATTAACTTTTAACGAGGCATACCTGTTAATTGAAATTAATTCCAGTTGACTACCTAATGAAGCTGGTTGAGAGAATGCCAAGAGTGTGCAAAGCTTTCATGAAGGCAAAGGATGGCTACTTTGAAGAATCTAAAGTCAAAAATATATTTTGATTTGTTTAACAATTTGTTGGTGTTATTTCATAGTTTTGATGTCTTCACTATTATTATACATTGTAGAAAATAGACAAAATGAAGAAAAACCCTCGAATTAGTAGATGTGTCCAAACTGTTGACTGGTACTGTATATAAAACATTCAGCAGAAAAACTACTCTGCAAAACACAACCAAACCTGATATAAATTAGTTTCAACGTTTTGTTGCATCTACAATTGTATTGGTGTGGGTGCGTTCATTCAGTGCAGGCATAGGATTTAGTTACGACTCCGGTGCAGTAGGGGGGAGTAATTAATTTTTGCTAGTAATTTCGTTTGGGTAAGCGAAGATAGATTCGAGAGATTGGTTTCTAATTCCCAAAACGTAGACAGACTTTGCGCTGAAGATTTTATTAATCTTGCAACGTTGTTATGATCGACTTGTTGACAAAAGCCTACAATTTCACCTAAAGAAGCAAACAAGCTTTTATGTGTTCGTACATTGTTGTTTTATCTTAGCTAGCGCATTGCCATTAGCTGGTAAGCTAACATTAGCTAGCCAATAGCTCAGCACGGATGCGGTGAACTACAACAAGCTTTGGCCTTGGAAGAGTTGAGCATCAGGCTTGAATTATGTCAAGCAACCGTCAACCGCAAACTAGCGGTGGAGCGGGTCCTGGGCCTGGAAGTAGCAGCAGTACCGGTGGCATTACCAATGCTAACGGTGCTACCAGTGTAACGTTAGGCGGCAACGATAGTGCGAATGTGAACAATTCTCCAAATGTTGTGCCCTCGCGGACTCTGGCAACAGCTGGCGAGGGGTTGCTTGTACCTGGAGTGGCTGTACAGTCTCCAAGAAGCTTAGCCCCACTAAACAGATCCAGTTCATCCTCCTCTGGCACCAGCAGAAAACGTCCTCTCCACCAAGCACCTCTCTACAATGGTCTCTTGAATTCCTACGAAGATAAAAGCAACGATTTTGTGTGGTGAGTTTTCCTGCAAAATGCTAACTTAGCTTGCTAACTACTTGGCTAACTTTTAGCTAACTGCCGTAACGAGCTTGGTGACTAGGTGTTGTTAGTTACATGTAGGTATTGCTAGAGTTCAACTTTGGAGTGCATTCTTGTTTACAATGTCCATTTGGCAGTTGGTTAGCCAGAGTTACGTAACGTTGTCATTTAACCAGACTCACTGATGTTTCCATATCTGAAAACTGTCAAAGTAAAGTTAATGTTGTTGCATTACATTTCCTTTTCAGCCCAATCTGTTTTGAAATGATTGAGGAGGCACATATGACAAAATGTGGACATAGTTTCTGGTAAGCATTCTAATTCCTATAGCACCGTTCCATATTAGCTACCGCTAATTCCTTTTGTATCGCCCACCAATGCACCATTCATTTTTTTCCTATGCTGGTTTTCTTGAACTAACATACCCCATTCTATTTCTGGGTTCAGCTACAAGTGCATTCGCCAGAGTTTGGAGGACAGCAATAGGTGCCCAAAATGTAACTACATCATTGACAATGTGGATCAGCTCTATCCAAATTTTCTTGGTAGGTTTGTCTCTTAACAAAACATTTCTTAGATAGGTATATGGGTGCATTACTTATCTGTGATGTAGCTACAGTTGAAGTCAGAAGTTTACATATACTTAGGTTGGAGTCATTAACTCGTTTTTCAACCACTCCACAAATTTCTTGTTAACAAACCATAGTTTTGGCAAGTCGGTTAGGACATCTACTTTGTGCATGACACAAGTATTTTTTTCCAACAATTGTTTACAGATTATTTCACTTATAATTCACTGTGGCGGCAGGGTAGACTAGTGGTTAGAGCGTTGGACTAGTAACCGGAAGGTTGCGAGTTCAAACCCCCGAGCTGACAAGGTACAAATCTGTCCTTCTGCCCCTGAACAGGCAGTTAACTCACTGTTCCCAGGCCGTCATTGAAAATAAGAATGTGTTCTTAACTGACTTGCCTGGTTAAATAAAGGTAAAATTTAAAATAAAATAAAATAAAAAACTATCATAATTCCAGTGGGTCAGAAGTTTACATACACTGTTGACTGTGCCTTTAAACAGCTTGGAAAATTACAGAAAACTTCTGATAGACTAATTGGCATAATTTGAGTCAATTGGAGGATGTATTTCAAGGCCTACCTGTGCGTCTTTGCTTGACATAAAAAAAATAATAAAAAAAATTCAACCAAGACCTCGGAAAATAAATTGTAGACCTTCACAAGTCTGGTTCATCCTTGGGAGCAATTTCCAAATGCCTGAAGGCACCACGTTCATCTGTACAAACAATAGTATGCAAGTATAAACACCATGGGACCACACAGCCCTCATACCACTCAGGAAAGAGACACGTTCTGTCTCCTAGAGATGAATGTTTGGTGCCAAAAGTGCAAATCAATCCAAGAACAACAGCAAAGGAACTTGTGAAGATGCTGGAGGAAACCGGTACTAAAGTACTGATATCCACTGTAAAACGAGTCCTATATCGACATAACCTGAAAGGCCGCTTAGCAAGGGAAAAGCCACTGCTCCAAAACCGCCATAAAAGGCCAGACTATGGATTGCAACTGCACATGGGGACAAAGATCGTACTTTTCGGTGAAATGTCCTCTGGTCTGATGAAACAAAAATATTACTGTTTGGCCATAATGACCATCTTTATGTTTGGAGGGGAAAAGGTGAGGCTTGCAAGCCAAAGAACACCATCCCAACCGTGAAGCCCGGGGGTGGCAGCATCATGTTGTGGAGGTGCTTTGCTGCAGGAGGGACTGGTGCCCTTCACAAAATAGATGGCATCATGAAGGAGGAAAATGATGTGGATATATTGAAGCAACATCTCAAGACATCAGTCAAGAAGTTAAAGCTTGGTCGCAAATGGGTCTTCCAAATGGACAATGACCCCAAGCATACTTCCAAAGTTGTAGCAAAATGGCTTAAGAAGGACAAAGTCAAGGTATTGGAGTGGCCATCACAAAGCCCTGATCTCAATCCCGTAGAAAATGTGTGGGCAGAACTGAAAAAGCGTGTGCGAGCAAGGAGGCCTACAAACCTGACTCAGTTACACCAGCTCTGTCATGAGGACTGGGCCAAAATTCACCCAACTTATTGTGGGAAGCTTGTGGAAGGCTACCTGAGAAGTTTGACCGAAGTTAAGCTATTTAAAGGCAATTCTACCAAATACACTCAATTCGTATGTAAACTTCTGACCCACTGGGATTGTGATGAAAGAAATAATATCTGAAATAAATCTTTCTCTCTACTATTATTCTGACATTTCACCTTATTAAATAAAGTGGTGATCCTAATTGACCTAAGACAGGGACTTTGTACTAGGATTACATGTCAGGAATTGTGAAACTGAGTTTAAATGTATTTGGCTAATGTTTATGTAAACTTCCGACTTCAACTGTAGCTTCTCTACAGCCTTGTCACAGGTTTTGTCCCAAATGGCAACCTATTCCCTATTTAGTGCAGTACTTTTGTATGGGCTCTGGTAAAAAAGTTTTGTTTCTTTCTAATACATCACTCCTCAATAGTAATACTAACTCTTGTTTTGATTTGATACAGTGAATGAACTTATTCTCAAACAAAAACAGAGATCAGATGAAAAACGCCTGAAGATGGACCATCCGGTAAGTGCTTCAGCAAATCAGGTCACACACACACCCTTGCAATGGAAACCAGACCTTGGTCAAATATTACAACATGAGAACATAATGCAGACAACAAAATTGTGGTCTGGTTTTCCGGACACAGATTAAGCCTAGCCTTGGACTAAAAATCAAGCTCATTGGAGAATCTCCTTTGAAAAAGCTTTTTAGTCCCAGAGATGCAAACTCGTCTCTTTTCAGATATATTTGCCATTTTGATCTCAAAATAGGTCATCCAGGTGAATCATGTAGATCTGTAAAACAACATTTGGAGGGGTGTCTGACAAAAAGTGAGCATATCGAAATGAATGTGTGAGCACAGAATGCATCCCTACGTGTCCTACAAATAGGATATCAGAGTTCAGTGTGCTGTCAGATATGTCATATCAGAATGAGTGCTTCATCCAATATCACGTGTGACAGCTGTGAGCAGCCAGCTGCATCCCCTAACCAGCCATTTGTCTACTCAGCTGCTTCTCGCCGTCTGTTCTTTCTGCGCATCTACATCCGTTTTTAAAATGTTATATACCTGTGATAGTGAGCTGAGGTGTACAGACACCGATGGGGTTTCTGTTACATTTGTTTAATTTTTGGGGCAGCACGCCCCAACATTATATTCAAATAAAGTAGAAAAATAACACACACACACACAATTGTACCTCTGTACATTTCTTGTGGTCAAGTTTCAGTACAATAACTTGTTCTCCAATGTAGATGTTTTTTTTTACCTGTAAGAACCTGCAGGCCAGTCTGACTAGGCTTTGCTGGGGAAAAACATTGCAGCAGAAAGGAAGAGGCAAAGCAAGAGGTTTCACACGCCAAAATCTGTCAAAAATAAGCCCTGTGCGTTTCTATGGACTTATTTTGGACCTAAGCTTGTCGTTATATAGAGATCTCTGAGCACAGTGGCAGTAAAATACTTCACTGAAAACCCGAGTGTCTAGCCCAAACCATATTACCGGAGCAACCATCTCCTCTCTACCTCGAATTGAGGCACATTTTATATAATTTTATAAATCATGTCGTGGGCTGTTTTAAACTACTTGCGGGACAGTTTTTGGTTTAATTACAAACTACCTTGTTTAGTCATGTTACCTTGCTGGCTGGCGAGCTTACGTACAACCTTGGCTATGCACAAATGTGGATGGCACAGGAAAAATGGAAAAGGGATAGATAACCTACTCAAAGAGATGCTTCAAAGGTAGGATGCATATGCCTACTCAATGTAATTCTAAGCTAAATCTGAATAACCAAATCTATTTTTCTGGTGTTCCTTAAATTCTGTTTGGTACCTAACCTTTGGGAGGGGGGTATATGTGTGAGTGAGAAAAAGTGTGTGTGTGTGTGAGGGAGAGTAGGATGTGTATAAAGTGGTTTGAAGAGTAGGCTAAAGATGGTTTCATATAGGCCTAGTGCAGGGTTTCCCAAACTCTGTCCTCTGGTCCCCAAGGGATTCACATTTGAGTTTTTTGCCCAAGCAAAAACCAGCTGATTCAAATAATCAACTAATCATCAAGCTTTGATCATTTGAATCAACTGTAGTGTTAGGGCCAAAAACCAAAACGTACATCCTTTGGGGTCATGAGGACCGAGTTTGGGAAAAGCTAGTCTAATGTGTTTTCCCCTTACTGCCACATTGAAAATGCAGATCAGTATGCATTTCTATTCCTTACTACATTCCTCCTGCCCAATCATAGGTAGGCCTTTGGAAATTAGCGAATCAGTTGTTTTCTGCAGTAGCCTTTTCTATTATACAGTAAAAAAAAAATCAAGGCGTGAAGTCCAGGACTAGGCGTAGTCTGTGTCCAGGAAACTGCTCTTTAAGGTAATAGTGAAGGAACCCAACAGTTAACTTAATTTACCAAAAGTATGTACATATTTCATTGTGTATTTCTCATGTTTTAGAATGGGTCAAGATGGCAAGTGTTTCAAGATGTCCTGGGCACAGACCAAGAGAACCTAGATCTTGCTAATGTCAACTTGATGCTGGGACTCCTTGTACAGAAAAAGAAACAGCTGGAAGCGGTATGTATATTTTGTTTAGGCAGTGCATATTTAACCAGCATAAAATGAATGGCGTCGGGCGGCTTTACCCTAACCGAATGTGAACTTGTATGCTTTACCCTAACCCTTACCTTAACCTCACTGAAGCTATACCACATTAACCTTAACAACCCCTTGTCAATCCCTATGCTGTTTTTTTCTGCCAGTCAAATATACACTTTTGTTTATTCTTAACATAAAATTAATCATATTAAGTAGGGATGGTCATTTAAAATATCAGTTATCAAATAATTTCATGATAATTTTTCAGATATCTCGATAGTTGAAATACGTGTGTTAATTAAGTGGAACTGTTTTTAAAAAAACTTCCATGGAGACCTGCTCTTGCGACATGAGCCGCTGCCGGTGAGAGAGGAGCAGAGGCCGGTGTGTGTGACAGTCTGTATGTAGCACGGAGGGAGAGAGAGAAAACAACCAAACCAACTCAACCTATGGTAGCAACATGTTTGTCCAACAAGCGTATCTATCAAACCATCTTATAGTACCTATCTTGACTGCATCAATTTGTTGTAAAGAAGCAAGGCTAATTGAGGCTATTATGCTGTGCTACTCAACCAATGTCTACAACTCCATTCATATAAAACAATAGCCTACCTGATGTTTGATCATTGTCGCCTGCTCCTTTTCATTTGTGTGTAGGCGTCTTTATGGGGCGGATTCGTAAAAGTTGTCAAACTTTGGTCTATGTAGCAATATCACATAGATAATTTAAAAGAAATGGGCTTTATAGTCATACCTTGATTGATCGACCATTAACTCTCTGTTTATTCCCATAGGAATCACAAGCTGCTCAACGTCAGATCTTAATGGAATTCCTCAAAGAAGCAAGAAGAAATAAAAGAGAGGTGTACCCCATCTCTGTTTAGGATTGCATCTCAATATATTTCCATGTTTAAGTACAGTATTAATCTGTGAGGAAATAACCATTTGTTATTGTGTTTTATCAATCAGCAACTGGAACAGTTGCAGAAGGAGCTAAACTTTTTGGAGGAGGATATCAAACGTGTTGAGGTAAAATAATGTACATAGCTATCTATCTTAACATTTCTGTACTCCTGAAATGGATTAGAATTCAGAGGTCTAGTTTCCTACACACAGATTATGGCTAGTTCTGGAGTAAAAAGCATCTCAGAAACCACCTCAGAATTTGACAAATGTACTCCTCCACTGTGTTTTTTTTGGTTTTCATGTACAGTTATGCAGGTTAAGCCTGTCTGTTGGAGTTTTTAAATCGAAAAAGATTGTACATTTTCTAGGAATTGAGTGGACTGTACTCACCAGTGAGTGACATGGATCGTAACTTGGACAGCACTGTACCTAATTTCGAGGCTCCCTCACCTGCACCCAGGTAAAACAAAATGTCATGTACTTCAATTAGTCTTGTGAAGGGAACAAAGTAAATATCTGACTCAGAATATATCCATCTTTCTATGAATATCCTTTAAAAGTTGTGAAAAAGTTAAGGTTTGACAGGAGACCGACACAGTTGAAATTTACATACACCTTAGCCAAATACATTTAAACTCAGTTTTTCACAATTGCTGACATTTAATCCTAGTAAAAATTCAGTTAGGATCACCACTTTATTTTAAGAATGTGAAATGTCAGAATAGTGGTAGAGAATATAATATTATTTCAACTTTAATTTCTTTTATCACATTCCCAGTGAGTCAGAAGTTTACATACACTCAATTAGTATTTGATAGCATTGCCTTTTAACTTTTTTAACTTGGGTCAAACATTTTGGGTAGCCTTCCACAAGCTTCCCCCAATAAGTTGGGTGAATTTTTGGCTCATTCCTCCTGACAGAGCTGGTATAACAGGTTTGTAGGCCTACTTGCTCGCACACGCTTTTTCAGTTCTGCCCACAAATCTTCTATAGGATTGAGGTCAGGGCTTTGTGATGGCCACTCCAATACCTTGACTTTGTTGTCCTTAAGACATTTTGCCACAACTTTGGAAGTATGCTTGGGGTCATTGTCCATTTGGAAGACCCATTTGTGACCAAGCTTTAACTTCCTGACTGATGTCTTGAGATGTTGCTTCAATATATCCACATAATTTTCCTCCTTCATGGTGCCATCTATTTTGTGAAGTGCACCAATCCCTCCTGCAGCAAAGCACCCCCACAACATGATGCTGCCACCCCCGTGCTTCACGGTTGGGATGGTGTTCTTTGGCTTGCAAGCCTCCCCCTTTTTCCTCCAAACAATACGAAGGTCAGTATGGCCAAACAGTAATATTTTTGTTTCATCAGAAGAGAGGACATTTCTCCAAAAAGTACAATCTTTGTCCCCATGTGCAGTTGCAATCCGTAGTCTGTCTTTTTTATGGTGGTTTTGGAGCAGTGGCTCCTTGCTTGCTGAGTGGCCTTTCAGCTTATGTCAATATAGGATTCATTTTACTCTGGATATAGATTATTTTGTACCTGTTTCCTCCAGCATCTTCACAAGGTCCTTTGCTGTTGTTCTGGCATTGATTTGCATGCGTCTCCTTCCTGAGCGGTATGAAGGCTGCGTGGTCCCATGGAGTTTATACTTGCACACTATTGCTTGTACAGATGAACGTGGTACCTTCAGGCATTTGGGAATTGCTCCCAAGGATGAACCAGACTTATGGACGTGTTCAATTTTTTTCTGAGGTCTTGGCTGATTTCTTTTGATTTTCCCATGATATCAAGCAAAGAGGCACATATTTTTAATTTTTTTATTTCACCTGGTAGGCTCGTTGAGAACAAGTTCTCATTTGCAACTGCGACCTGGCCAAGATAAAGCATAGCAGTGTGAACAGACAACAACACAGAGTTACACATGGAGTAAACAATTAACAAGTCAATAACACAGTAGAAAAAAAAGAAAAAAAAGAGAGTCTATATACATTGTGTGCAAAAGGCATGAGGAGGTAGGCGAATTATTACAATTTTGCAGATTAACACTGGAGTGATAAATGATCAGATGGTCATGTACAGGTAGAGATATTGGTGTGCAAAAAAGCAGAAAAGTAAATAAATATAAACAGTATGGGGATGAGGTAGGTAAAATTGGGTGGGCTATTTACCGATAGACTATGTACAGCTGCAGCGATCGGTTAGCTGCTCAGATAGCAGATGTTTGAAGTTGGTGAGGGAGATAAGTCTCCAACTTCAGCGATTTTTTTTTTTTTTTTGTGGATTTTTTTTATTTATTTTATTTATTTTTTTGCAATTCGTTCCAGTCAGAAAGGCGGCCAAATGAGGTGTTGGCTTTTGATCAGTGAGATACACCTGCTGGAGCGCGTGCTACGTGTGGGTGTTGCCATCGTGACCAGTGAACTGAGATAAGGCGGAGCATTACCTAGCATGGACTTGTAGATGACCTGGAGCCAGTGGGTCTGGCGACGAATATGTAGCGAGGGCCAGCCGACTAGAGCATACAGGTCGTAGTGGTGGGTGGTATAAGGTTCTTTAGTAACAAAACGGATGGCACTGTGATAAACTGCATCCAGTTTGCTGAGTAGAGTGTTGGAAGCTATTTTGTAGATGACATCGCCGAAGTCGAGGATCGGTAGGATAGTCAGGTTTACTAGGGTAAGTTTGGCGGCGTGAGTGAAGGAGGCTTTGTTGCGGAATAGAAAGCCGACTCTAGATTTTATTTTAAATTGGAGATGTTTGACATGAGTCTGGAAGGAGAGTTTACAGTCTAGCCAGACACCGAGGTACTTATAGATGTCCACATATTCTAGGTCGGAACCATCCAGGGTGGTGATGCTAGTCGGGCGTGCGGGTGCAGGCAGCGAACGTTTGAAAAGCATGCATTTGGTTTTACTAGCGTTTAAGAGCAGTTGGAGGCCACGGAAGGAGTGCTGTATGGCATTGAAGCTCGTTTGGAGGTGAGATAGCACAGTGTCCAAGGACGGGCCGGAAGTATACAGAATGGTGTCGTCTGCGTAGAGGTGGATCAGGGAATCGCCCGCAGCAAGAGCAACATCATTGATATATACAGAGAAAAGAGTCGGCCCGAGAATTGAACCCTGTGGCACCCCCATAGAGAAGGCCAGAGGACCGGACAGCATGCCCTCCGATTTGACACACTGAACTCTGTCTGCAAAGTAGTTGGTGAACCAGGCAAGGCAGTCATCAGAAAAACCGAGGCTACTGAGTCTGCCGATAAGAATATGGTGATTGACAGAGTCGAAAGCCTTGGCAAGGTCGATGAAGACGGCTGCACAGTACTGTCTTTTATCGACGGCGGTTATGATATCGTTTAGGACCTTGAGCGTGGCTGAGGTGCACCCGTGACCGGTTCGGAAACCAGATTGCACAGCGGAGAAGGTACGTTGGGATTCGAGATGGCCAGTGACCTGTTTGTTGACTTGGCTTTCAAAGACCTTAGATAGGCAGGGCAGGATGGATATAGGTCTGTAACAGTTTGGGTCCAGGGTGTCTCCCCCTTTGAAGAGAGGGATAACTGTGGCAGCTTTCCAATCCTTGGGGATCTCAGACGATATGAAAGAGAGGTTGAACAGGCTGGTAATAGGGGTTGCGACAATGGCAGCGGATAGTTTCAGAAATAGAGGGTCCAAATTGTCAAGCCCAGCTGATTTGTACGGGTCCAGGTTTTGCAGCTCTTTCAGAACATCTGCTATCTGCAATTGGGTAAAGGAGAACCTGGAGAGGCTTGGGCGAGTAGCTGCGGGGGGGGCTGTTGGCCGAGGTTGGAGTAGCCAGGAGGAAGGCATGGCCAGCCGTTGAGAAATGCTTGTTGAAGTTTTCGATAATCGTGGATTTATCGGTGGTGACCGTGTTACCTACCTCAGTGCAGTGGGCAGCTGGGAGGAGGTGCTCTTGTTCTCCATGGACTTCAGTGTCCCAGAACGTTTTGGAGTTAGAGCTACAGGATGCACATTTCTGCCTGAAGAAGCTGGCCTTTGCTTTCCTGATTGACTGCGTGTATTGGTTCCTGACTTCCCTGAACAGTTGCATATCGCGGGAACTATTCGATGCTATTGGAGTCCACCACAGGATATTTTTGTGCTGGTCCAGGGCAGTCAGGTCTGGAGTGAACCAAGGGCTATATCTGTTCTTAGTTCTGCATTTTTTGAACGGAGCATGCTTATCTAAAATGGTGAGGAAGTTACTTTTAAAGAATGACCAGACATCCTCAACTGACGGGATGAGGTCAATGTCCTTCCAGGATACCCGGACCAGGTCGATTAGAAAGGCCTGCTCACAGAAGTGTTTTAGGGAGCGCTTGACAGTGATGAGGGGTGGTCGTTTGACTGCGGATACAGGCAATGAGGCAGTGATTGCTGAGATCCTGGTTGAAGACAGCGGAGGTGTATTTGGAGGGCCATTTGGTCAGGATGACGTCTATGAGGGTGCCCTTGTTTACAGATTTAGGGTTGTACCTGGTGGGTTCCTTGATGATTTGTGTGAGATTGAGGGCATCTAGCTTAGATTGTAGGACTGCCGAGGTGTTACGCATATCCCAGTTTAGGTCACCTAACAGAACAAACTGATGGGGGGCAATCAATTCACAAATGGTGTCCAGGGCACAGCTGTGAGCTGAGGGGGGTTGGTTGCAGGCGGCAACAGTGAGAGACTTATTTCTGGAGAGAGTAATTTTTAAAATTAGTAGTTTGAACTGTTTGGGTATGGACCTGGAAAGTATGACATTACTTTGCAGGCTATCTCTGCAGTGGACTGCAACTCCTCCCCCTTTGGCAGTTCTATCTTGACGGAAAATGTTATAGTTGGGTATGGAAATCTCAGAATTTTTGGTGGCCTTCCTGAGCCAGGATTCAGACACTGCAAGGACATCAGGGTTAGCAGTGTGCTAAAGCAGTGAGTAAAACAAACTTAAGGAGGAGGCTTCTAATGTTGACATGCATGAAACCAAGGCTTTTTCGATCACAGAAGTCAACAAATGAGGGTGCCTGGGGACATGCAGGGCCTGGGTTTACCTCCACATCACCTGCGGAACAGAGGAGGAGTAGTATGAGGGTGCGGCTAAAGGCTATCAAAACTGGTCGCCTCGAGCGTTGGGGACAAAGAATAAAAGGAGCAGATTTCTGGGCATGGTAGAATATATTCAGGGCATAATACGCAGACAGTGGTATGGTGGGGTGCGGGTACAGCGGAGGTAAGCCCAGGTACTGGGTGATCATAAGAGAGGTTGTATCTCTGGACATGCTGGTTGTAATGGGTGAGGTCACCGCATGTGTGGGAGGTGGGACAAAGGGGGTATCAGGGGTATGAAGAGTGGAACTAGGGGCTCCATTGTAAACTAAAACAATAACTAACCTGAACAACAGTATACAAGGCATATTGACATTTGAGAGAGACATACAGCGAGGCATACAGTAATCACAGGTGTTGATTGGGAGAGCTAGCTAAACCATTAGGTGAGACAACAACAGCTAATCAGCTAGCACAACAACAGCAGGTAAAATGGCGTTGACTAGGCAGCGAGGGTCGGATTAACTACACACAGAGCCTGAGTGCGGCCGACAGAGTTTGAAGGTTGGCCTTGAAATACATCCACAGGTAAACCACCAATTGACTCTAATGATGTCAATTAGCCTATCAGAAGCGTCTAAAGCCATGACATCATTTAATGGAATTTTCCAAGCTGTTTAAAGGCACAGTCAACTTAGTGTATGTAAACTTCTGACCCACTGGAATTGTGATTTAGTGAATTTATAAGTGAAATAATCTGTCTGTGAACAATTTTTGGAAAAGTGACTTGTATCATACACAAAGTAGATGTCCTAACCGACAAGCCAAAACTATAGTTACCGTAATTTCTGGACTATTAAGCGCACCTGAATATAAGTCGCACCCACTGGAAAAAAAAGAAAGATGCGCAGCTTATTTATGTACAAAATGCATGTCTATAAGCCGCAGGTACCTACCGGTACATTGAAACAAATTAACTTTACAAGCCGCGTTTTGTTTAAAGGCTGTGTAACAAAAATAAATCGGCTTTAACGAAACACGGCTGGTAACAAAAATAAAAAAATTAGCAGTAAACAGTAGCCTACCAAGAAAGTCATTGGTCACCATCTTCCTCCTCCTGTGCACTGAAACCACTGAAGTTATCTCCTTCGGTGTCGGAGTTGAATAGCCTCAGAAATGCTTCATCCGATGTTGGATCGTTTTCATTGTCGCTCTCTTCACTTTCATCCGGAGGCAAATTCCCCGCTGAGCTCATGCTGCCCTCTTCAACACGCAGCAGTCCAGCCTTTTGAAACCCGTTGATGATAGTGGATTTTTTGACAATGCTCCACGCTGTCAGGACCCACTGGCAGACTTGACCATAAGTTTCTCTTCACATGTGGCCCGTTTTAGTGAAGGATTTCTCACCACTTGTCATCCAAGCCTCCTGACAAAATGACTACTGTAATCAGAATGATGAAGTTTGAGCGCGCTCGATTTACGTCACATTATGTGACGGTGCTCAGTTTTTTGGCGGCATGAATCTTGTGAAAGCGGGAAATATCCATAAATTAGTCGCGTCATTGTATAAGCCGCGAGGTTCAAAGCGTGGGAATAAAGTAGCGACTTATTGTCCGGAAATTACGGTAATTAACAAGAAATTTGTGGAGTGGTTGAAACACTTAGGTTTCAGTCATTAAAACTAGTTTATGTAAACTTCCGACTTCAACTGTATATATTCATAGTACCGGTCAAAAGTTTGGACACCTACTCATTCAAAGGTTTTCCTTTATTTTTTACAGTTTTCTACATTGTAGAAAAATGGTGACTACATCAACTATGAAATTACATATAGAATCATATAGTAACCCAAAAAGTGTTCAATCAAAATGTATTTTTGATTTTAGATTCTTCAAAGTAGCCTCCCTTTACATTTACATTTACATTTAAGTCATTTAGCAGACTTGACTTGATGACAGCTTGATGACAGCTTTGCACACTCTTGGCATTCTCTCAACCAGCTTCACCTGGAATGATTTTCCAACAGTCTTGAAGGAGTTCCCACATATGCTGAGCACTTGGCTTGTTCCTTCACTCTACGATCCAACTCATCCAAAACCATCTCAATTGGTTGAGGTTGGGTGATTGTGGAGGCCAGATCATCTGATGCAGCATTCCATCACTCTCCGTCTTGGTCAAATATCCCTTACACAGCCTGGAGGTGTGTTGGGTCATTGTCTTGTTGAAAAATAAATGATAGTCCCACTAGGTGTAAACCAGATGGGATTGCATATCGCTGCAGAATGCTGTGGTAGCCATGCTGGTGAAGTGTGCCTTGAATTCTAAATAAATCAGTGTCACCAGCAAAGCAACCCCACACCATTACACCTCCTCCATGACGCACGGTGGGAATCACACATTGAGATTTTGGACCAAAAATGTCAAATTCAAACTCATCACACAAGGACAGATTTCCACCAGTTCAATGTCCATTGCTCTTGTTTCTTGGTCCAAGCATTGCTCGTGTTTCTTGGCCCAAGCTCCTCTTAGTAGTGTTTTCTTTACAGCAATCCGACCATGATGGCCTTATTCATGCAGTCACCTCTGAACAGTTGATGTTTAGATGTCGGTTACTTGAATTCTGTGAAGCATTTATTTGGGCTGCAATTTCTGAGGCTGGTAACTCTAATGGACTTATCCTCTGCAGCAGAGGTAACTGTGGGTCTTGCTTTCATGAGAGCCAGTTTCATCATAGAGCTTGATGGTTTTCAAATAAAAAATCAAATAAAACTGTCATATGCGCCGAATAGTACACCGTGTAGACTTTACCATGAAATGCTTACTTAACCAACAGTGCAGGGTCTATCCATACCTGTTAATTCCAGGTGACTACCACATGATGCTGGTTGAGATAATGCCAAGAGTGTGCAAAGCTGTCTTCAAAGCAAAGGGTGGCTACTCTAAGGAATCTTAAGTTGTTTGCCACTGCTAGCAGCCTTTACCTTTTGCACAGACACCAGACGCTTTTCGCCTGGATAATACTTACCAGTATCGGACTGTTTTCTCCACTTTCTCCGCTTCCTGCCGTAAGCCCTGGACCATTACCCCTGATCATCACAGCCAGCTAGCTGCCACCGAGCGGCCCAGCCCCGAAGCTAGCTTGGTGCCAGGCCCACTTCCCGGCATGTTAACATCAGAAGCCTCCTCCCTAAGTTTGTTTTACTCACTGCTTTAGCACACACCGCCAACTCTGTCCTTGCCGTGTCTGAATTCTGGCTTAGGAAGGCCACCAACAATTCTGAGATTTCCATCCCCAACTACAACATGTTCCGTCAAGATAGAACTGCCAAAGGGGGAGGAGTTGCAATATACTGCAAAATGAGCCAGCAAAGTTCTGTCATACTTTCCAGGTCTATGCCCAAACAGTTCGAGCTTCTAATTTTAGAAATTAATCTCTCCAGAAATAAATCTCTCACGGTTGCCATCTGTTATAGACCCCCCCCTCAGCTCACAGCTGTGCCCTGGACACCATATGTGAATTGATTGCACCCCATCTATCTTCAGAGTTCGTTCTGTCAGGTGACCTAAACTGGGATATGCTTAACACCCCGACCGTCCTACAATCTAAGCTAGATGCCCTCAATCTCACACACATTATCAAGGAACCCACCAGGTACAACCCTAAATCCGTCGGTAGAGGTTGCATGGTCTTTCTTTAAAAGTATTTTCCACACCATCTTAAATAAGCATGCCCCTTTCAAAAAATGTAGAATTAAGAACAAATATAGCCCTTGGTTCACTCCAGACTTGACTGCCCTCGACCAGCACAAAAACATCCTGTGGCAGACTGCATTTGCATCGAATAGTTCCCGCTATATGCAACTTTTAAGGGAAGTCAGGAACCAATACACACAGTCAGTCAGGAAGCAAAGGCTAGCTTTTTCAAACAGAAATGTGCATCCTGTAGCTCTAACTCCAAAAAGTTTTGGTACACTGTAAAGTCCATGGAGAATAAGAGCAACTCCTCCCAGCTGCCCACTGCACTGAGGCTAGGAAACACTGCCTCGCCTGGATCACCAACTACTTCTCAGCTAGAGTTCAGTGTGTCAAATCGTAGGGTCTGTTTTCCGGACCTCTGGCAGTCTCTATGGGGGTACCACAGGGGTTCAATTCTCGGGCCCACTGTTTTTTTCTTCTCTTTATATATCAATGATGTCGCTCTTGCTGCGGGTGATTTCCTGATCCACCTCTATGCAAACGACACCGTTCTGTATACATATGGCCTTTCTTTGGACACTGAAAGAGCTCCAAACGAGCTTCAATGCCATACAACACTCTCTTTCTGTGGCCTCCAACTACTCTTAAATGCTAGTAAAACTAAATTCATGCTTTTCAACCGATCGCTGCCCGCACCTGCCCTCCCGAGTAGCATCACTACTCTGGATGGTTCTGACTTAGATTATTTGGACAACTACAAATACCTAGCTGTCTGGCTAGACTGTAAACTCTCTTTCCAGACTCACATTAAACATCAATCCAAAATTAAATCTAGAATCGTCTTCCTATTTTGCAACAAAGCATCCTTCACTCACGCCACCAAACATACCCTTGTAAAACTGACAATCCTCCGATCCTTGACTTCGGCGATGTCATTTACAAAATAGCTTCCAACACTCTACTCAGCAAACTGGTTGCAAATCTATCACAGTGCCATCCGTTTTGTCACCAAAGCCCCATATACCACCCACCACTTAGACCTGTATGCTGTCATCGCCAGACCCACTGGCTCCAGGATATCTGTAAGTCTTTGCTAGGTAAAGCTCTGCCATATCTCAGCTCACTGGTCACGATAACACCCACCCGTAGCATGCGCTCCAGCAGGTATATCTCACTGGTCATCCCCAATGCCAACACTTCCTTTGGCCGCCTTTCCTTCCATTGACTGCTGCCAATGACTGGAACGAATTGCAAAAATTGCTTAAGTTGGAGACTTATATCTCCCGTACCAACTTTAAACATCAGCTAACCGATCGCTGCAGATGTACACAGCCCATCTAAATAGCCCATCCAATCTACCGACCTCATCCCCATATTGTTTTTATTTACTTTTTGCACACCAGTATTTCTACTTGCACATCATCATCTGCACATCTCACTCCAGTGTTCATTTACTAAATTGTAATTACTTTGCTACTCTGGCCTATTTATTGCCTTACCTCCTCACACCATTTGCACACACTGTATATTGTTTATTCCATGTGTAACTCTGTGTTGTTTGTGTCGCACTGCTTTGCTTTAACTTGGCCAGGTCGCAGTTGTAAATGAGAACTTGTTCTCAACTGGCCTACCTCGTGAAATAAAAAAATGTAAAATATATGTTTTATTTAACACTTTTTTTTGGTTACCACATGATTCCATATGTGTTATTTCAGAGTTTTGATGTCTTCACTATTATTCTACAATGTAGAAAATAGTCAAAATAAAGAAACACCCTGGAATGAGTAGGTGTGCCAAGTTTTGACTGGTACTGTATATATCTTACGGTAACTAAGTCTTGTCTTTGCAGCAGTCTTATAGATTCTACAGAGTATGTGAGTCAACCTCCAGGTTTTGGTGGAACTTCACAGGTAAGTCTGACCCACTGTAATTTTCTTAGAGGCATAAGCTGCATCCCAATTCTCCACCCTTCTAGTCATCATGGATTTAAATGCATAGGATTGGTGTAAGCATTGGCTGGGGTGATGTTCCACCATTGTTAAATCCATGCGACAAAGTGTGCAAGTTTACACTGGGAGAAGGGTGGTAAAATTGGAACACAGCCATAAAGAACCATTGGTTTTGGTGTTTCAGGTTCACGATCTGCAAATGTATGTGTTTAGTGTCTCATGTTTGTCATTTTAAGTCTTCTATTTCACCGTCAGGGAAAGAGACAAACATGGTACAACAGCACTCTGGCTTCTCGGAGAAAGAGGCTCACAGCACACTTTGAAGATCTGGAGCAATGCTACTTCTCTGACCGGATGACCCGGATAACAGGTAACCTTTAGGTTTCAGTAGAATTTGGATTATACAGCGCTACTTAAGGGCTTTTCTGGAATGAGGTCCATATGTGGGTGAAGTCATGTACTTGTATTCCAAAAGAAGAAGGTTGACAGCATCTCCCACAAATGACCACAACAAGCCACAACAACTTTTAGTTGACTAAACTACATTATCTTGCAGAACATATTTTAGGCTTGAGTTTCCTGCCAAGACATGAGGACAAATACCATAATAAACAACTAAAACATTATTCAATTTCTAAGTGTGTTCTGGATTCAATATTAGTTTGTCTTGTTTTAGATGACTCCAGGAACTTAAATCAACTGGATGATTTCATGGAGTGTCTCTCAAAGTTCACACGCTTCAACTCTGTGCGGCCGTTGGCGACCCTGTCTTATGCTAGTGATCTCTACAACGGCTCCAGTATTGTCTCTAGGTAATGTCAACTGTCAAACACAACACCTTTTAATGGCTTAGCTTATTAGTTACTGTCATAGGGCCGGTTTCCCAGACCTTGACTAAGCCTAGTCCTGGAATAAATCAAATGTTATTTGTCACATGCGCTGAATTCAACAGGTAGACCGTAGTGAAATGCTTACTTACAAGCCCTAACCAAGAGGTAATATGTACATGTAGGTAAAGTTATTAAAATGACTATGCATAGATAATAACAGAGTAGCAGCAGGTTAGATTCTCCATTGAGCTTTGTTTTTCATCCAGGTCTAGGTTTAATTAAGGTCAGAGAAACCAGCCTATTGAGTCCACCAGCTTTCTGATTCTACTCGTTAGATTTAGCTCCATCCTAATGGTTAGTATGTACTTTGACCTGCGGAGGGTGCTCTTGTATCACAATACATCTTCTATTTGCCACTGGAGTGTAGCAGAAGGTACTGCAATGTAGGTTGCTGCCTCTATCTCTATGGAAAAATTGCAATCAATTGGGAGACATGGTGTTTTTCCCAATAGGAGTCCCATTCCCTATATAGTGCAGGTCAAAAGTAGTGCACTGAACTATATAAGGAATAGGCTACCATGCTTTACAGATCATTAAATATTGCTTCATTGCACCTACATTTACCTTTTGTGTTACTCGTTTGATGTGACCTCTTATTGGCTATTGAGCTTGATGTTTTGCGCGCTCTCTCTGCAGTATTGAATTTGACCGTGACGGCGATTACTTTGCCATCGCCGGCGTCACCAAGAAAATCAAGGTGTTTGAATATGGAACTGTGATCCAGGATGCTGTGGACATTCATTACCCTGTCAATGAAATGACGTGCAACTCCAAAATCAGGTGCCCTTTAACCCTGTTTTAACGTTGAGAATTACCAACTATGTATTATAATAGAAACTATACACTTTTAACAATTTGGGGTTTTGTTTTAAAAGCTGGCATAGATTTCTGTATATGTTTTCTAAATCTAGCGTAGTCATTAATCCTCCTAGAAACATGGAAGAACAGTTCTCTTACATCCCCATGCATTTTGTGTTTCAGCTGTATCAGCTGGAGCAGCTACCACAAAAATCTGTTGGCTAGCAGCGACTACGAGGGAACAGTCATCCTGTGGGATGGTTTCACTGGCCAAAGGTCAAAGGTCTATCAGGTATGCACCAGGTGCCTCCTTTATAACCACATTTCTGTCGAGCTGTGGGCAGAATGTTTAGATATTTCGCAGTGACTTTTTCAAACTAAACTTGCATGCTGCCTATAGCGAGTGCCTGTCCCCGCATCCTGCAAGATTGACTGTATATTGGAAAAATGTAAAATTATTCTTCAGCCCACACTTCTATTCAAAGGATAATTGTTGTTCAATATTTTGTTTATCAATAGATTGTGTTTCTATCGGACAGCCACACTGTAGCCTCCCCTTACTGTCAAGCATTTTAAATAAGCTACCGGTCTATTTCCTGTGTTGGCAGAATGTTATATTTTTTGCTGTAATTTATGCTGTATCTGGCAAAGGATTGTCCTTTTCTGAAAGAGACAATGATGGCAAATTGTTGTGGACCTGTCAGCAGAACATTTGAATTCAACAATGCATTAATATGGAGTTGGTCCCCCCTTTACTGCTATGACAGCCTCTTCTGGAAAGGTTTTCTGCTAGAATGTGGAACATTGCTGCAGGGACTTGCTTACATTCAGCCATGAGCATTAGTGTGGTCGGGCACCAAATTTGGGCAATTAGGCCTGGCTCGCAGTCGGTTTTCCAATTCATCCCAAAGGAGTTCGATGTGTTTGAGGTCAGGGCTCTGTGCAGGCAAGTCAAGTTCTTCCACACCGATCTCAACAAACCATTTCTCTATGGCAATGTCATGCTGAAAGGGTCTTCCCGAACCTGTTGCCACAAAGTTGGAAGCACAGAATCGTCTAGAATGTCATTGTATGCTGAAGCATTAAGATTTCCCTTCACTGGAACTAAGATTTCCCTTCACTGGAACTTGCCCAAACCATGAAAAACAGCCCCAGACCATTGTTCTTCCTCCACCAGACTTTACAGCTGGCACTATGCATTCGGGCAGGTAGTGTTCTCCTGGCATCCGCCAAACCCAGATTCATCTGTCGGAATGCCAGATTGTGAGTGTGATTCATCACTCCAGAGAACACGTTTCCACTGCTCCAGCTGACGCTTGGCACATGTTGATCTTAGGCCGGTGCGTGGCTGCGCGGCCATGGAAACCCATTTCATGAAGCTCCCGACTAACATTGCTGATGTTGCTTCCAGAGGCAGTTTGGTTGTGTGAGCTTGTGTGTCCTACCACTTCGCTGTTGTTGCTCCTAGATGTTTCCACTTCACAATAACAGCACTTACAGTTGACCGGTGCAGCTCTTGCAGGACAGAAATTTGACATTTTGGCATCCTATGACAGTACCACATTGACAGTCACTGAGCCCTTCAGGAAGGCCATTCTACTGCCAATGTTCGTCTATGTAGATTGCATGGCTGTGTGCTCGATTTTATACACCTGTCGGCAACGGGTGTGGCTTTGAAGGGGTGTCCACATACTTTTATTTATATATGCTGGACTGCCTACTAATTCTGAGACATTGTCTAGGCTTCTCAAAACAAATTGAAATTACTGTAAGCCACACACAGTAATAGTATCCATGCTATAAACCACACTGCCTAGGGGATTACATACAGCAAAACGTGAATATACTGAACAAAAATATAAACGCTACATGCAGAGTTAGTTTTTATAAAGAAATCCTTCAATTGGAATAAATTAATTTGGCCCTAATCTATGGATTTCACATGAATGGGCAGGGTCACAGCCATGGAGCCAGGCCCAGCCAGTCAGAATTAGTTTTTCCCCAATAAAGTGCTTTATTACAGACAGAAATACTCCTAGGTTTCATCAGCTGTCCAGGTGGCTGGTCTCAGACAATCCCGCTGGTGAAGAAGCTGGATGTGGAGGTCCTGAGCTGGCGAGGTTACACATGGTCTGGGTTGTGAGGCCGGTTGGACATACTGCCAAATTCTCTAAAACAGCGTTAGACGATCTTGCTTCTGTTGCCTGTTTGAGTGTTTAATAGCCTACTGGTTCTGTGAGCACCAAGCCTCATGCAATGACAAAATGTTGGAGAAAGCAATTTCACAGATTCAGCTGTTTTTTAAATATTTGCTATGCTGTGAGAAAGGCATTCCAATTAATTTTCAGTTAGGACAGACTGGTATTACTTAAGTTTAGTGTTGTTTACACTGTTCCAAACAGGCAGAAAAATTATATTGTAGTATTAACAGCACCTGTTTGTCACACATAATATACACACAGCTCTTGTTCCTATACCCTCCTTTTTCTTGATCTCATCTTGTTATTATGATCATTATAATAATAAGTAATGTTATCATTAGGTTTTGTAAAGTAGCCTTGTATAACCATCAACCTGTAGGCCTCAGAGCGCATCCTGTTTAGTCTGAATACCGTAACTTACTTAGGCCTATATTACAAAACGTATATAGGCTACTGTATCTATCAATCAATATTTTATTCATTCATGTCATCACACAGCATACAAGACATTCATGCTTTGAAATGCAATCAAGCAAAATTAGCTTAAACAATAAATACACCTCAATTCATGAATGCATGCAACAGTTTTTAGTGTGCTGTAATAAAGGTTTTATTACAGCCTAACTTTGTTTACACTGTTCCAAATTGTCCGAAAAAGTGATTATCTAACCACAACTGTTTGGCACACACAATATTCACGCAATGCTTGCTCCTCCTATACCCTACTAGTTTCTTGATCTCCAGTAGTTTCCACAACTAAGTAAAATGTCTTCCACAGATCCCTGCTGAGCAACCAGTAAACATTTGCCAGTTTCGAGTTTCTTTTGCATGTCTTCCTCATCAATTTCGGAGAATAGTGGGGGAAAAAAATCCTAAACACATAAGGTATTTTGATAACTGAACTTTTTAGTCAGAAACAATTAAACTAAATGTCTGAAATTATGTTGCAGTTTCAGCACAGACCGCACAATAAACACTTGCTGTGGTGCCTTTTCGCTGGCATTCATTTTTTTTAAACACCCTATTACCATCGGGCTCTTGAGTCATGTGTGTGCTTAAAGCATCAGACAAGCTCAGTGCTTGTAGTTGTCACACAATACCTGCAGGAATGTCCACCAGAGCTGTTGCCAGAGAATTGAATGTTAATTTACCAACATAGTTTTAGAGAATTTGGCAGTACATCCAACCGGCCTCACAACTGCAGACCACGTGTAACCACGCCAGCCCAGGAACTCCACATCCAGCTTCTTGAGCTGTGGGATTGTCTGAGGGGCTGCTGAAGCGTATTTCTGTATGTAATAGATCCCTTTGTGGGGAAAAACTTGTTCCGATTGGCTCGGTCTGGCTTCCCAGTGGGTGGGCCTATGCCCTCCCAGGCCCACACATGGCTGAGCCTTTTCCCAGTCATTTGAAATCTGTAGATTCGTGCCTGATTCATTTATTTAAATTGACTGATTTCCTTATATGAACTGTAACTCAGTCAAATCTTTGAAATTGTTGCATGTTGTGTTTTATATTTTTGTTCAGTATAGATTCCTGTGTAATTATTTTTAATTCCAGAAATAAAACACAGTTTTCGGTCTTCTCACTAACGACAAATGGCTGCATCGTATTTTGTTTTTATGATTTTTATTTAATTTAAACTTTTTTATATTTAACTAGGCAAGTCGTTTGAGAACACATTTCTTATTTACAATGATAGCCAAACCTGGTCGACGCTAGGCCAATTGTGCACCACGTCCTATGGGACTCCCAATCACGGCCCGGATGTGATACAGCCTGCATTCGAACCAAATCAAATCAAATTTTATTTGTCACATACATATGGTAAGCAGATGAAATGCTTGTGCTTCTAGTTCCGACAATGCAGTAATAACCAACAAGTAATCTAACTAACAATTCCAAAACTACTGTCTTATACACACAAGTGTAAGGGGATAAAGAATATGTACATAAAGATATATGAATGAGTGATGGTACAGAGCAGCATAGGCAAGATACAGTAGATGGTATCGAGTACAGTATATACATATGAGATGAGTATGTAAACAAAGTGGCATAGTTAAAGTGGCTAGTGATGCATGTATAACATAAAGATGCAGTAGATGATATAGAGTACAGTATATACGTATACGTATGGGATGAATAATGTAGGGTATGTAAACATTATATTAGGTAGCATTGTTTAAAGTGGCTAAGTGATATATTTTACATCATTTCCCATCAATTCCCATTATTAAAGTTGCTGGAGTTGAGTCAATGTGTTGGCAGCAACCACTCAATGTTAGTGGTTGCTGTTTAACAGTCTGATGGCCTTGAGATAGAAGCTGTTTTTCAGTTTCTCGGTCCCAGCTTTGATGCACCTGTACTGACCTCGCCTTCTGGATGGTAGCGGGGTGAACAGGCAGTGGCTCGGGTGGTTGTTGTCCTTGATGATCTTTATGGCCTTCCTGTAACATCGGGTGGTGTAGGTGTCCTGGAGGGCAGGTAGTTTGCCCCCGGTGATGCGTTGTGCAGACCTCACTACCCTCTGGAGAGCCTTACGGTTGTGGGCGGAGCAGTTGCCGTACCAGGCGGTGATACAGCCCGCCAGGATGCTCTCGATTGTGCATCTGTAGAAGTTTGTGAGTGCTTTTGGTGACAAACCGAATTTCTTCAGCCTCCTGAGGTTGAAGAGGCGCTGCTGCGCCTTCTTCACGATGCTGTCTGTGTGGGTGGACCAATTCAGTTTGTCTGATGTGTATGCCGAGGAACTTAAAACTTACTACCCTCTCCACTACTGTTCCATCGATGTGGATAGGGGGGTGTTCCCTCTGCTGTTTCCTGAAGTCCACAATCATCTCCTTAGTTTTGTTGACGTTGAGTGTGAGGTTGTTTTCCTGACACCACACTCCGAGGGCCCTCACCTCCTCCCTGTAGACCGTCTCGTCATGGTTGGGACTGTAGTGACGCCTCTTGCTCTGAAATGCAGTGCCTTAGACTGCTACGCCACTTGGGAGCCCATGAATAAGGGTGTCATATTACTCATTTGCACAAAATACTTAGCCCTAATTGCCTGCTTGCAATACAATACTTGAACCACGCATGGTCTTATCTTTGCGTGGAGGAAAGGACATTCTCCCGTCAAGTTTTTATAAATGTCAACTATTGTGGAAAAACTTGCACACACACACACATTTTGGTGTATTTTTGTACGTATGCATGGTTTATAAATGGTTCCCCTGGCGCACTCATTTCCCGAGGTTCCCCACATACCACTGCTCCAATACAATCGAACAGACCACAGCTGTGGATATTGTTGCTGCTAATGCCCCCTACTATACCCTGAAGCTTTTACCTTTTGTTTGGTTCTTTAGACACTACAGTATATCCATTACTAAATGGAAATGTCCACTTTGCAGATGTATTCTATTAAATACATATTTCATGCACTCTGTCTTGAAAGTAAACCATTGCTAAAATATACAATGTTCTCTTGGGCTAGAGATTTTTGAGGGGGTTGAATGCTCTAGATTTGAAATCTCTTATGTTATAGAAGTCAGTTATGTTTGTTTCACACCTGTGATGTTCCTTCAGGAGCATGAGAAAAGGTGTTGGAGTGTCGATTTCAACCTCATGGATCCCAAGCTTCTAGCCTCTGGTTCTGATGATGCAAAAGGTAATGTTGAAACAATGCAATTGTTTGTTTGCTCTTCTCCCTGTGTCCTAATAAACAAGATGCCTGCTGGATTTAAAGTGAACATAGTGCTAGTTTCAACACTTTGGTGTTTTTGTTATTGATCTAGGATTGCATCTGTTTTTTGTTTCATCTTTCAGTGAAGTTATGGTCTACCAACCTTGACAATTCAGTCGCCAGCATCGAGGCCAAAGCAAATGTGTGCTGTGTAAAGTTCAGTCCAACGTCGCGGTATCATCTTGCTTTTGGTTGTGCAGGTAGGTTCATCTGTGACGCTACAATGCATTTGGAAATTATTCAGACCCCTTGACTATTTCCACATTTTGTTATAGCCTTATTCTAAAATTAATTAAATCAAATAAATCCTCATCAATCTACACACAATACCCCATAATGACAAAGCGATAACAGCTTTTTAGAAATGTTTCTACATTTTAGTTTAAAAAAAGCAGAAATACCTTATTTACATAAGTATTCCGAACCTTTGCTATGAGAATAGATATTGAGCTCCGCTGCATCCTGTTTCCATTGATTATACAACTTGACTGGAGTCCACCTGTGATAAATTAAATTGATTGGACATGATTTGGAAAGAGGCACACCTGTTTATATAAGGTCCCACAGTTGACAGTGCATGTCAGCAAAAACCATGCCGTGAGGTCGAAGGAATTGTCTGTAGAACTCCAAGACAGTATTGTGTCGAGGTACAGATCTGGGGAAGGGCACCAAAACATTTCTGCAGCATTGAAGGTCCCCAAGAACACAATGGCCTCCATCATTCTTAAATGGAAAAGGTTGTATTTAATTTTATTTTTACCCCTTTTTCTCCCCAATTTCGTGATATCCAATTGGTAGTTACTCGGGAGAGGCAAAGGTTGACAGCCGTGTGTCCTCCGAAACACGACCCATTCAAGCCGCACGGCTTATTGACACACTGCTTGCTTAACCCGGAAGCAAGCCGCATCAATGTGTCAGAGGAAACACCATCCAACTGGTGACCGAAGTCAGTGTGCATGCAAATCCTCCTCAAACCCAGATGATGCTGGGCCAATTGTGCGCTGCCTTATGGGTCTCCCAGTCGCTACCGGCTGAGACACAGCCCGGGATCAATCAAGTGCCTTAGACCGCCGTGTCACTCGAGAGGCCCTAAATGGAAGAACTTTTGGACTTCCTCAATCAGACCACCCGGCCAAACTGAGCAATCGAGGGAAAAGGGCCTTGGTCAGGGAGGTGACCAAGAACACGATGGTCAATCTGACAGAGCTCCAGTGGTAAGTGTTGGGCCAGTAACCGAAAGGTTGCTGGATCGACTCCCCGAGCTGTTCTGCCCCTGAGCAAGGCAGTTAACCCACTGTTCCCGGGTGCCGAAGACGTGGGTGTCGATTATGGCAGCCCTCTGCACCTCTCTGATTCAGAGGGGTTGGGTTAAATGTGAATGTTGAATGCATTGTTGTACAACTGACTAGGTATCCCCCTTTCCTCTGTGGAGATGGGAGAACCTGCCAGAAGGACAACCATCTCTGCAGCACTCCACCAATCAGGCCTTTATGATAGACTGGCCAGACGGAACCCACTCCTCAGTAAAAGGCACATAACAGCCCGCTTGGAGATTGCCACAAGGCACCTAATGGACTTTCAAACCATGAGAAACAAGATTCTCCGGTCTGAAAAAAACAAGATTGAAGTGTCACGTCTGGAGGAAACCTGGCACCATCCCTACGTTGAATCGTGGTGGTTGCAAGCATAATGCTGTTTTGAATGTTTTTCAGCGGCAGGGACTGGGAGACTAGTCAGGATGAAGGAAAAAATTAACGGAGCAAGTACAGAGCGATCTTTGAAGAAAACCTGCTCCGGAGTACTCAGGACCTCAGACCGGGGTGAAGGTTCACCTTCCAACAAGACAATGACCCAAAGCACACAGCCTAGACAACGCAGGAGTGGCTTCGAGACAAGCCTCTGAATGTCCTTGAGTGGCCCAGCCAGAGACCGGACTTGAACCCATTCCAACATCTCTTTTAGAGACCTGAAAATAGCTGTGCAGCAATGCTACCCACCCAATCTGACAGAGATTGAGAGGCTCTGCAGAGAAGAATGGGAGAAACTCCCCAAATACAGGTGTGCCAAGCTTGTAGCTACATACCCAAGAAGACTGGCAGCGATTTCAGCATCGAATGGTGCTTCTACGAACTACTGAGCAAAGGGTCTGAATTTATGTCAGTGTGATATTTCAGTTTTATATATATATATACACACACACACACACACATTTTCGAACATTCCTTAAACCTTATTTTTCACTTTGTCATTACCGGGTATTGTGTGTAGATTCACGAGGAAAATAAATAAAGTTGGGGTCTGAATACTTCTCCGAATGGGTGGGTGATTCTCACAATTTTGATTTCTTTGATTTCAAACATGAAATCTTTAAATACTTGAATCAACAAATGTCATTTTTAGGCATTAATGACAAGGTCTGAAGTGTTTGTGAGCATTCATTTATAAACATTTACTGACAATTTAATACCTTTTGAACATATTTTCCAAAACAAGTCCTTAAAAATCTCATTAGGGCAATGGTCTGAAAACATCAAGACCATTAGGAAAGCTAATACATTTTCAAGATTAATAACAGTCATGCAAAGTTACTTGAAACTCTCTGAAATAATATATTTTTAAATTAACATTTTTATTTGATTTTGACTGACATATTTTCAAAATGTGGCAAGCCTGAAAGGGCATAACGTAGATATTCTGCACATGCATTTTACATTTACATTTACATTTAAGTCATTTAGCAGACGCTCTTATCCAGAGCGACTTACAAATTGGTGAATTCACCTTCTGACATCCAGTGGAACAGCCACTTTACAATAGTGCATCTAAATCATTAAGGGGGAGGGGGGGGTGAGAAGGATTACTTATCCTATCCTAGGTATTCCTTGAAGAGGTGGGGTTTCAGGTGTCTCCGGAAGGTGGTGATTGACTCCGCTGTCCTGGCGTCGTGAGGGAGTTTGTTCCACCATTGGGGGCCAGAGCAGCGAACAGTTTTGACTGGGCTGAGCGGGAACTGTACTTCCTCAGTGGTAGGGAGGCGAGCAGGCCAGAGGTGGATGAACGCAGTGCCCTTGCTTGGGTGTAGGGCCTGATCAGAGCCTGGAGGTACTGCGGTGCCGTTCCCCTCACAGCTCCGTAGGCAAGCACCATGGTCTTGTAGCGGATGCGAGCTTCAACTGGAAGCCAGTGGAGAGAGCGGAGGAGCGGGGTGACGTGAGAGAACTTGGGAAGGTTGAACACCAGACGGGCTGCGGCGTTCTGGATGAGTTGTAGGGGTTTAATGGCACAGGCAGGGAGCCCAGCCAACAGCGAGTTGCAGTAATCCAGACGGGAGATGACAAGTGCCTGGATTAGGACCTGCGCCGCTTCCTGTGTGAGGCAGGGTCGTACTCTTAAAAGCAACATTAACATCAAATGAACACCTGTTGCGGTAATGATACATATGTTTTGAAAATTAGGTTGAGGATTTCGGTAATGATAAGTATACTAAGACTGCGGTATGGTTAAAAACATACAATTTGATGTAGAACATAAATGAGATAATATTGGCACAATCATGGATTCAAGTTCAATCAATTTCATTTTGCAGTGCTTCAAAAGTACAGAACAAACAATACAGTGCCTTGCAAAAGTATTCACCCCCTTGGTATTTTTCCTATTTTGGTGCATTTACAACCTGTAATTTTAATTGATATTTATTTGGATTTCATGTAATGGGCATTGACAAAATAGTCCAAATTGGTGAAGTGAAATGAAAAATTATTTGTTTCAAAATATTTTAAACGGAAAAGTGCTGCATGCATATGCATTTACCCCCTTTGCTAATGAAGCCCCTAAATAAGATCTGGTGCAAACAATTTCAGAAGTCTAATAATTAGTTAGATTCCACACAGGTGGACTTTATTTAAGTGTCACATGATCTGTCAAATGATCTTAGTATACAGTTGAAGTCGGAAGTTTACATATACTTATGTTGGAGTCATTAACTTGTTTTTCAACCACTCCACAAATTTCTTGTTAACAAACTATAGTTTTTGCAAGTCGGTTAGGACATCTACTTTGTGCATGTGTAGCCGATGTGAAATGGCTAGCTAGTTAGTGGTGGTGCGCGCTAGTGGTGTTTTCAATAAGTGACGTCACTTGCTCTGAGACCTTGAAGTAGTAGTGGTTCCCCTGGCTCTGCAAGGGCCCCAGCTTTTGTGGAGCGATGGGTAACGATGCTTCGAGGGTGACTGTTGACGTGTGCAGAGTGTGCCCAGGTCGGGGCGAGGCCTACCTGAAACATTTGACCCAAGTTAAACAATTTATAGGAAATTACACTCAATTTGTTTTTGGTAGATGTACATGTCTGACCCACTGGGAATGTGATGATAGAAATAAAAGCTGAAATATAATTCTCTCTACTATTATTCTGACATTTAACATTCTTAAAATAAGGTGGTGATCCTAACTGACCTTTTAGACAAGGCAATTTTTACTAGGATTAAATGTCAGGCATTATGAAACTGAGTTTAAATGTATTTGGCTAAGGTGTATGTTAACTTCAGACTTCAACTGTTCTGAAAGGCCCCAGAGTCTACCATACCACTAAGCAAGGGGCACCACCAAGCGAGTGGCACTATGAAGACCAAGGAACTCTCCAAACAGGTCAGGGACGAAGTTGTGAAGTGCAGATCAGGGTTGGATTATTAAAAAAATCTAACTTTGAACATCCCATGGAGCACCATTTTAAATCTGTTATTAAAAAAATGGACAGAATATGGCACCCCAACAAACCTGCCAAGAGAGGGCCGCCCACCAAAACTCACGGACTAGGCAAGGAGGCCATTAATCAGAGAGGCAAGAAAGAGACCAAAGATAACCCTAAAGGAGCTGCATAGCTCCCCAGCGGAGATTGGAGTATCTGTCCATAGGACCACTTTAAGCTGTACACTCCACAGAGCTAGGCTTTACTGGAAGAATGGCCAGAAAAATCCATAGCTTAATTTTTTTTTTAAATAAGCAAACACGTTTAGTGTTCGCCAAAAGGCATCTGGGAGACTCCCATAACATATAGATGAAGGTACTCTGGTTAGATGAGACTAAAATGTAGTTTTTTGGCCATCAAGGAAAACGCTATGTCTGGCACAAACCAAACACCTCTCATCACCCCGAGAACGCCATCCCCACAGTGATGCATGGAGGTGGCAGCATCATGCTGAGGGTATGTTTTTCATCGACGGGGACTGGGAAACTGGTCAGAATTGAAGGAATGATGGATAGTGCTAAATACAGGGAAATTCTTGAGGAAACCTGTTTCAGTCTTCAAGAGATTTGAGACTGGGTCGGAGGTTCACCTTCCAGCAGGACAATGACCCTAAGCATACTGCTAAAGCAACACACGAGTGGTTTAAGGGGAGACGTTGAAATGTCCTGGAATGATTTAGTCAAAGCCCTGACCTCAATCCAATTGAGAATCTGGTATAATTTAAAGATTGCTGTACACCATCGGAACCCATCCAACTTGAAGGAGCTGGAGCAGTTTTGCCTTGAAGAATGTGCAAAAACCCAGACATACCCCAAGAGACTTGCAGCTGTAAATGCTGCATAAGGTGACTCTACAAAGTATTGACTTTGGGGGGTTGTGAATAGTTATGCACTCTCAAGTTCTGTTTTTTGTTGTTGTCTTATTTCGTGTTTTAAACAATAAAAAATATTTTCCATCTTCAAAGTGGTAGGCATGTTGTGTTAATCAAATTATACAATCTCCCCAAAAATATATTATAATTCCAGGTTGTAAGGCATCAAAATAGGAAAAATGCCAAGGTGGTGAATACTTTCGCAAGCCACTATAGTCTAAAATCAGAGAACACACAAAAACAATACATGCATAAACATTAGAATACTATGTCATCATCACTACACACACTGGCCTGTAAAGTGTCTCTTGGGGATGTTTCTGTGACCCCAAGCTGATGCAGCGTCTATCTTCAAGCCAAAGTTTTAATCTGTTTTGCAAGCACATGTTTTTCTGTCTGACTCTTTGCTGGCCAATCCAAAATGACTTAAGTTTAATTAATTAAGGCTTGGAAAGGTTGTGCCATAACAGACAAATCTTCTATGAAGATATTCCGTAAGAGAGCCTTAACGGACACTGTCTGGCCCTTTTTTCTAATTTTTCCGGATTTCCCATTTATTATAGTGGAGATCTTGATGAAGGAAGTGGCTAACAAGTTTGCGCATTAGTCTTCTCTGGCTGTTATTGAGTGATGTTCTCTGACCTCTCTTAGTAGTATTCTTCTGGACCTCTCTGCCTTCCATGATGAGAATTACCTGCTTCCTCTTGACCATCATCTCAAGTCTTTCAGTCTTTTCTTTTGGTTGACCATCTCTTTAGGTTGACCAGAAGCTTCTTTTCTGTGTAATGCAGCTTTGACCTCAATTTTGATAGTGTTTTCTTTCTTCTGTTCCTCTTTTTGGGTGATTCCTTTGGGGGTAGATGTCTTCATTGGTCCTGGTGTCTGTAGAGATGTCTCTCTTCTTTTATGAGTTGAGGTGAAAATGGCTGTTCTCTTGGGGAGGCTGTGTCTTGAAGATTTTGAATAACTTAATTTGCTTCTTGGACATGTTGAAGTGTATCATCTTCCTGGCTTGATGATGTCATGTCCAATACAGATGTAGTGTCCAATACTTTTAGCTGTTTCTTTCTTCTGTAATACCTCTGAGTTTACCTGCTACTGTTTTCTGTTTTCTTCTTTTCATGTTGCTTCTTTGTCAGATCTAGAGTTTTCTTGATTTTACTATTTTGATTTCGTTTTTGATATCTGGAACTGGAAAGGTAGCTGGAAATGAGCATGTCTCAAACATGAGAAAAATGTACTGTTATGGACACGTCATCCTATAGTAGAGACTGAATGGCTTACAGACTGTGTGTGTGTGCATCCTACAGTAAGGAATGAATGCTTACAGACGGTTTGCGGAGGATGAGAAACCTTAGCATGTTTTGCTAACAATAGAAAAGACATGATGACTAAGCAAATGTTTACTCAATGTACATAATTAGACATTAATGAAGTATATTTTCATAGAAAATGTTAAATCATATTTTTCTAAACGTGGAAACCTACCGTTATCTGTAATGATAATTAATTATGTTGGGTATGCAGTCTGACGAGGATCTTAACTTTTAACTGGAGAAATACAGAGATCTGCTTACCTGGTAGCCATCTTGAAGGTACTGACAGATGTTTTGCTTCATTCAAAATCACACTTTATTTAACATTCTCTGTGTAAACAGTCCTTCAAAATGTTGTGGAGGATGAGAACATCAGTCATAGACACTTCATTTTTCCACAATTTTTTCCATTTATTATTATACATGAATCTTCAGTTCATATTTTCTGTCATTTGAAAACGTCTAGAACATCCATTTATTTTTTTCAGAATATTTTGATTTTACTCTGTTTTTAAATTACAACATAACATACATTCAGACAGCTGGAAGGTTGCAGTAATGAGAATTTTAGCAGAAAATGCAATAAAATATAAAAATAATTACTATATTGAAATCACTCTTTGTGCAAGGTAGAGAACACTATCTTATGATATTTTGTTATATTACCAAATTACATGTTTTAAATTTAAAATCATTACTGCCATGGTATTTTAATGGTTTCATGAGAATGACCTGAATGCGCTGCTACTTCTTCCAAACCCCCTCCCCCAAATTACAACTGTGTCCTTTTCTGCGTTTTCTCCCAGACCACTGTGTCCACTACTACGACCTCCGCAACACTAAACAGCCTATCATGGTGTTCAAAGGCCACAGGAAAGCTGTGTCCTACGCTAAGTTTGTCAACGGAGAGGAAATTGTATCTGCGTAAGTCACCTCAATCAAATTAAGTTTGGGTTGTCACAGTTTGACATTTTGAATGACTGTATGGTAAATGTTCCCCAAATTAATACAGCATTTGCCTTTTAGGTCACTGATCTTAATTCTTTAGAGCCTAAGACGTTGGGTGGCGCTAAACTGACGACTTATGGAATTGTTTAAAGATGGTCATACTATGGACCATAGAAATACATTGAATAACACATTCATGAATGTCAAAAAGGACAAAAAAAATAAATCATGAGAAACAAGGATTTGAATAGTGTGTCCTACATCTAGGATGTGATGTGTGTGTGTGTGTGTGTGTGTGTATACTGCTCAAAAAAATAAAGGGAACACTTAAACAACACAATGTAACTCCAAGTCAATCACACTTCTGTGAAATCAAACTGATCACTTAGGAAGCAACACTGATTGACAATACATTTCACATGCTGTTGTGCGAATGGAATATACAACAGGTGGAAATTATAGGCAATTAGCAAGACACCCCCAATAAAGGAGTGGTTCTGCAGGTGGTGACCACAGACCACTTCTCGGTTCCTATGCTTCCTGGCTGATGTTTTGGTCACTTTTGAATGCTGGCGGTGCTTTCACTCTAGTGGTAGCATGAGACGGAGTCTAGAAACCACACAAGTGGCTCAGGTAGTGCAGCTCATCCAGGATGGCACATCAATGCGAGCTGTGGCAAGAAGACTTGCTGTGTCTGTCAGCGTAGTGTCCAGAGCTTGGATGCGCTACCAGGAGACAGGCCAGTACATCAGGAGACGTGGAAGAGGCCGTAGGAGGGCAACAACCCAGCAGCAGGACCGCTACCTCCGCCTTTTTGCAAGGAGGAGCACTGCCAGAGCCCTGCAAAATGACCTCCAGCAGGCCACAAATGTGCATGTGTCTGCTCAAACGGTCAGAAACAGACTCCATGAGGGTGGTATGAGGGCCCGGCGTCCACAGGTGGGGGTTGTGCTTACAGCCCAACACCATGCAGGACGTTTGGCATTTTCCAGAGAACACAAAGATTGGCAAATTCGCCACTGGTGCCCTGTGCTCTTCACAGATGAAAGCAGGTTCACACTGAGCACGTGACAGACGTGAAAGTCTGGAGACACTGTGGAGAACGTTCTGCCTGCAACATCCTCCAGCATGACCGATTTGGCGGTGGGTCAGTCATGGTGTGGGGTGGCATTTCATTGGGGGGCCGCACAGCCTTCCATGTGCTCGCCAGAGGTAGCCTGACTGCCATTAGGTACCGAGATGAGATCCTCAGACCCCTTGTGAGACCATATGCTGGTGCGGTTGGCCCTGGGTTCCTCCTAATGCAAGACAATGCTAGACCTCATGTGGCTGGAGTGTGTCAGCAGTTCCTGCAAGAGGAAGGCATTGATGCTATGGACTGGCCCGCCCGTTCCCCAGACCTGAATCCAATTGAGCACATCTGGGACATCATGTCTCGCTCCATCCACCAACGCCACGTTGCACCACAGACTGTCCAGGAGTTGGCGGGTGCTTTAGTCCATGTCTGGGAGGAGATCCGCCGCCTCATCAGGAGCATGCCCAGGTGTTGTAGGGAGGTCATACAGGCACGTGGAGGCCACACACACTACTGAGCCTCATTTTGACTTGTTTTAAGGACATTACATCAAAGTTGGATCAGCCTGTAGTGTGACTCCAAATCCAGACCTCCATGGGTTGATAAATTTGATTTCCATTGATCAGTTTTGTGATTTTGTTGTCAGCACATTCAACTATGTAAAGAAAAAAGTATTTAATAAGAATATTTCATTCATTCAGATCTAGGATGTGGTATTTTAGTGTTCCCTTTATTTTTTGGAGCAGTGTATAGATAGATATAGTACCAGTCAAAAGTTTAGACACACCTATTCATTACAGGGTTGTTCTTTTCACTATTTTCTACATTGTACAATAATACTAAAGACATCAAAACTATGAAATAAAATGGAATCATGTAGTAACCCAAAAAGTGTTAAACAAATCAAAATATATTTCATATTTTAGATTCTTCAAAGTAGCCACCCTTTGCCTTGATGACAGCTTTGCACACTCTTGGCGTTCTCTCAACCTATCTTCATGAGGTACTCACCTGGAATGCATTTCAAGTAACAGGTGTGCCTTGTTAATTTGTGGAATTTCTTTCCGCTAGTGGCCAATCAGTTATGTTGTGACATGGTAGGGGTGGAACACAGAAGATAGCCATATTTGGTTAATTTAAAAAAAGGTCTATATTATGGCAAGAACAGCTGAAATAAGAAAAGAGAGATGACAGTCCATCATTACTTTAAGATATGTAGGTCATTCAGCCTGGAAAATGTCAAGAACTTTGAAAGTTTCTTCAAGTGCCGTCACAAAAACCATCAAGCGCTATGATGAAACTGGCTCTCATTAGAACCGCCACAGGAAAGGAAGATCTAGAGTTACCTCTGCTGCAGAAAATTAGTTAGTTACCAGCCTCAGAAATTGCAGCCCAAATAAATACTTCAGTGTTCAAGTAGCAGACACATCTCAACATCAACTGTTCAGAGGAGACTCTGGGAATCAGGCTTTCATGGTTGAATTGCTGCAAAAAAAGCACTGCTAAAACACACATTTGAGATTTTTGGTTCCAACCGCCGTGTCTTTGAGACTCAGAGTAGGTGAACGGATGATCTCCGCACGTGTGCTTCCCACCGTGAAGCATGTAGGAGGCGGTGTGGGGGTGCTTTGCTGGTGACACTGTCTGTGATTTATTTAGAATTCAAGGCACACTTAACCAGCATGGATACCACAGCATTCTGCAGCGAAATGCCATCCGCTTCGTGGGACTATTATTTGTTTTTCAACAGGACAATGACCCAAAACAAAGGGCTATTTGACCAAGAAAGAGAGTGATGGTGCTGCATCAGATGACCTGTTCTCCACAACCACACGACCTCAATCCATCCAGCGATGGTTTTGGATGAGTTGGACCGCAGAGTGAAGGAAAAGCAGCCAACAAGTACTCAGCCAATGTGGGAACTCCTTCAAAACTGTTGGAAAAGCATTCCTCATGAAACTGTTTGATAGAATGCCAAGAGTGTGCAAAGCTGTCATCAAGGCAAAGGGTGGCTACTTTTGAAGAATCTAAAATATATTTTGATTTGTTTAACACATTTTTTTTGCTTACTACATGTTTCCATGTGTTTTTTTCACGGTTTTGATGTCTTCACTATTATTCTACAATGTAGAAAATGGCAAAATAAAGAACACCATAGTGTTTGTGAGAGGCTCATCTTCTTTCCATAGTTTATTGGCCAAGCCGTTCGGGCGCTACAGACAAATCTGCAAGAAAAACAAATTTAGGGATGTCTCATGGTCTAACATACATGCTCTCACCTTTCACCGCAGATGTGGAAGGGCGACATCAGAGGATGCAGTGCGTTGATATGTGGCCGATGCAAGAAAAACATATCTGTAGCTGAAGTGCATATTCTGCTGACATATTTCCTCTTCTATACCACACAGCTCAACAGATAGCCAGCTGAAGCTGTGGAATGTAAACAAGCCCCACTGCTTGCGCTCATTCAAGGGCCACATCAATGAGAAGAACTTTGTTGGCCTTGCCTCCAATGGAGACTATGTTGCTTGTGGTAAGTGGGACCGGACCATGTTGACAGCTGCATGCTGTGTGGTGCTGGAAAAGTCCAGTGCCACACATTTGAAAATGCTTTTACTCAGATTGACACAATCAGATTGACATTCATATGTGGCTTAAGAATTCATGCTGTTTGGAGACTAAATGACCAATTGTGCAGTTGTTTCACAATTCCTTTTGGGTGCTTTTAAATGTAGTGTACTTTTATTTGATGAGTACTAAAAGAACTGATGAAATGCCAGATTTTGGAGTCCAATCACTGACAATGATGTGATTATTTTCTCTGCAGGAAGTGAGAACAACTCTCTGTATCTATACTACAAAGGCCTGTCCAAGACACTGCTGACATTTAAGTTTGACACTGTGAAGAGTGTGCTGGATAAAGACAAGAAGGAAGATGACACCAATGAGTTTGTCAGCGCTGTATGCTGGAGAGCTATGCCTGACGGGGTAAGAGTGTGTTTGTCAGACCATTGGAGATTCGTATGTCTGATATCCAGTGTATATGTCTGCTTTACGGTTAAGCCTTTTGAATCGGCTGCAAACAAAATATTTACCAACAACAAATGCCTGTCTTGTGACCTTAATGATGCTCCCAGTATAGGGAGTATAAGAAGCTAGCGTATTCCTCGAGGCAGACTGACACCACTGTCCAGTGGAGCATGTTATTACTCTCTCACACAAGGACAAGTAACTGCCACAAGAATGGCTCATTACACAAACAGTTTGGTCTAAGATAATGGTCACTATCTCAAACACATAAAACCACCTACAATTTCCATGGTTGGTAAATACAAGAGCACAGGGTTGAACTACCTGGCAACACAGTCATACACCATGGTGTGTCACTACCTAAATGACCCCCTTGTCAATGCTTAAATGACCCCCCCCCCCCCCCCGATGAAGTCTATGGGCCAAAATGCATCGGTTTCAACAATAAATAATAATTTGTATTAAGGCCACTGCATATTTTCCAAAAGTTACTGAATTTCCTCTCGTGTTCAGTTTGCTTCTCAATTCATGCTCCTTGGTTGTAGAGCGAGGTATCAACATTGTTCCTTTCTCTTTTCACTGAATTTCCTTGAGCAGCATAGCTCAGTTTTCTACCGGTTTTGCACCATATGAAGTTGATAACCTGATGACATTGTTTGAATATTATAGATACATTTATATACACTCTTTGAGGCCACATTGTTGTTATTTAGTAAAAGCATAATTAGGGAAATAGAGTAATGTTGGTGTCAATCAACCACAAGTACTAATTTAACAGTTTCATGGTTTGTGTTTTTCTGACCTCTCTTATAGGACTCCAATGTGCTGATTGCTGCAAACAGTCAAGGAACAATCAAGGTTTGCTTTTTTGATTGTATTTGTCTACTTATGTACTTAGCATTTACAGTCTTTCTCTTGTTGGGAACTCACAATGACCATCTTATTGCAGGCTATGTCAATTGGGGTCTATGTAGGGTTTTCAGCCTTGATAAAATGTAGACAACAAAGGCTGCCCATTTCTGATATTTTCTTACCACTAATTGGTCTTTTGACCAATCAGTTCTTTTTCAGAGCTGATCTGATTGGTCATAAGATCAATTAGAGAAAAAAATATCAGAATTGGGATGCCTGTGTAAATGCAGCCATGGTGTTTCCTTCCTGCTCACATGTATTTTTCTCTCATCATAGGTACTTGAACTTGTTTGAAGGTCCATCAGATCTTCTTATCAAAGCCTCTGGAAACTACTGCTCCATTTCATGGCCAGTCTGAGTCCGGGGATTGGAGCATAGTGGCTTGGTTGAATGGAAATTTCGTCATTCAGGATCTGAGGAACTGACCAGGTTGGAAAAATGAACTAAACCGAAGTCCTTTGATTTTAATGAGCAAGAATACTTTGGAATAGACTTTGAGCGGATCGTACACTAGTATAGTGGATGTATATAATTCAGTGACATTGAGGGCCTTTCTGCACAAAAGTGGAAGATGAATCTTTTGAAATCCTCTTTTTGAATAAAGTTATTGACCAATAGAACATTTTAACATGATTTGAGGTTGAATTGAAATGTGTTATTTTTAATAAGAACTTGTACAAATGTATTTCAATAGAGGTACATCCAGCAAGAAGCTACATTTTAAAGGCCAAAGCACAAGTCAAAACAGAAATAAAATGCAAAATGACTCATCTTTGTATGAATGCTTTTTGAGCCCATTGTGTCATCTTCAATAGTCTTTGTTTTACCCCTATGTTTGGCCTATGTGTTTGATGATTCGAGGAATGGCAACTCCTTTAAACTGGACTTGTTTTCGTTCTGCAATGAAGTTTTCAATGGTGTGGCTTTGCATTAAGAATGTTGTTATGTGTTGACAATGTTTGAAAACTCAACAGAAGAATCAGTGACTGAGACATTTCACTCATGGTACAGTATATTTCTCTTATGTCACATTAAACTAAACATCTATTCGATAATACAAATCCTGTCTCAAATACTTTCATTTTGTATTAAGTCATGATGCATGTTGCAACCAGTACACATCAACACATGAAATCAATTGGATTTGCTAGACAGCCAAGACTTACAGTACTTACCTATTATCTGATAAACGACCAAGAGATGTTTTTTATTTGTATATATTAATAAATTATTTGCAGAGAATTGTCTTTGCAGTGAGTTATTCTTGGTTTTAAAAAAGAGCAACGTAACACTGAAATTGAGTAGTGTAATGCCAAATTATAGAAAGGTTCTGACTTCGAAGTAACTTCTGTGATCTTGATTACTTTGATACTGTATCTTCCCAGTTTGTACAGGACCGCCTCCTTGAACAGTCAATTTGCCATTCATTATTTATAGGACGGTTTTCCTTGTTAACCCTTGAGTTCCTAAGTATTATTTTTTATAATTAGACATACTGGTATCTGAAATATATTCAGAAAATCCTCTCCTTTTGACTATTACACAATTATTGTAATTTGTACGTGTTTAATTGTACCCCTCAATTTCCATGACTTGTAACTGAAATAAATAAATAAACTGAATTAACAGCTTTCTTTTGCTGGTATACATGTCAGCAATTGTCAAAGTTAGAAGCTGATGAGAATTATTTATTTTTTGCTCCAGCACACCACCTCCAGCTTAATTTTCTCCCCATGCAGTACCATGGTAACAGACATCCTCTTCTCTTACTGCAACCCTTTGGAGTGGATCCTGTGCCTGAGGACGCTACTCAGAAGCCCTTCATGTAGCAGCTCCTCTCTGTGGGTTAGCTTGCAGTGTCCCACTCGTAGTCAGCCTGAGAGCATCATTATAGTCCAGCTGAGGGAGAGAAAATAGGACCCAACTGTCAATCACATCAGGAGGCACTCTCACTCTGTCTCTCTTTATCTCGGTCTGTCTCACGCTCTGTCTCTCGCTTTCCCATACAAATAGTGTATTCTAAAGTTGGTGGAGCCTGGGCATTGGAGTTTGTGTGTTTTGATTAATTTCTGACGTACTGCCTCAGTTGTTTACTATGATCTGCACAGCACATCCACTGAGGTGGCATCTCTTTATCAGATAACGGATCCAGGCATTTTTAAGATGCCGATTAAAAGACAAGAACTGCTCTATGGAAAGAAATCTAGACTTCAACATGTTAATGACTGATCTAGATTGGTACTTCAACACTGAGTAAATTACCAGCTTCCTCAATAGCTTATTAGTGTGATTGAAGCCTAAGATACCATTAGTTCTGTTTTTATGCATTGATGTGAGAAGCTTTTTACACTTAGTACCCTCAAAGTTGAATGTTTTCTAAATGGATGAATTTGAGTGTTGTGCTATTTATTAATCTATTTCATAAGACAGTAAATATGACTTCTGAAGGAGGAAGGTTATCCATGTACTCTGTCAGTGAAAACAATATTCAATAAGATCAAAGGTTATCGTAAAATGATACTCCCCCACACACACACACACTACTTACATTTACAAAAGTGTTTAAGCAGCAGGGTAAGTAGTCAAGAAGTCTGTCATTTGACTTGTAAACAGACAGGTTCTATTTGACACCTTTGATTCTGATGTGGAGATTTCTTGTCTTCCCACCTGTAATCAGACTGTCTGTTCTGCTACCATACTCTGTCATTTCCACCCCAATCTCACTATCTATTTTACACTTCTGTGAAGTAGATGTGTTTACTGCAATTTTCCTGAGCTTGTATTGTCACCCATTGACTTCAGAATTCACAATGAACAGAACAGCAGAGAGCTGTCATTGTCCGTCCTTTTTTTATTTTTTATTTTAGTGTCAAATTTGTACCCCCTTTTTCTCCCCAATTTCGTGATTACAATATTGTCTCATCGCTGAAACTCCCCAACGGGTAAAGCGAAGGTTGAGTCATTAGTAGCGTGATGAGCCAAGTAAAGCCCCCTCCCCGGCCAAACCCTCCCCTATCCTGGGCCAATTGTACACAGCCCTATAAAACTCTCACGACAGCCGGGATTGAACCCCACACTGTAGTGACGCCACAACACTTCGATGCAGTGCCTTAGACCACTGCGCCACTTGGGAGGCAGCCATTGTCCTTTCTGAACAGCCTTTGTATTCTGCTCGTGGATGCAAAATTACCACCACCCCTGTCTCCAGCAGTCTCCTCAAAATTGCCTTGACAAAATACCTGCCCATTAGTAACGTTGCTCCCTTTGTTACTGCAAGCCACTCAAATCAAAACAGCTGGATTTGAAGAGTGTGTCAAGGAAGGACATACTTTTCTTCTACCCCTAGAATTTTGTGTAAGTTAAGGTTAGTTTTGAGGTCAGGATTATTGTTGTTTAAAATGTTGGCTTTACTTTAAATTGCATAAAGTCATAAGCTTCTATTGGGTATTGAATATGCCCTCAATAATCTTGTTGGTGAAGTAAAGTTATTAAACAAATAATGTATTACCATAATAAGCACATTTCTGTTGGTCATTTATACTAAACTTTTGACTACTGTTATACACATATAAGTACATTCGTCCCATTGTACATTCGTCCCAACATACAAAAGTGCTGCAATTTCTAAACGGTTCACCGTATATGGAAGAAAATACCCTCAGCTGACAAAATGCACTTTAACTTCATAGTTGTTGTATAATTTCAACATTTGTCACTGTCCCAGTACTTTTGGAGCTCACTGTAGTAGTACACTGAACAAATGCAACATGCAACAATTCCAAAGATTTTACTGATTTACAATTCATATAAGGAAATCAGTCAATTGAAATAAATAAATTAGGCCCGAATCTATGGATTTTACATGACTAGGAATACACATATGTATCTGTTGGTCACAGATACCTTAAAAAAAAACAAGGGGCGTGGATCAAAAAACCAGTCAGTATCTGGTGTGACCACCATTTGCCTCATGCAGCGCAACACATCTCCTCCACATAGAGTTGATCAGGCTGTTGATTGTGGCCTGTGGAATGTTCACTCACTCCTCTTCAATGGCTGTGCAAAGTTGCTGGACATTGGTTGGAACTGGAATACACTGTCGTACATGTCGATCCAGAGCATCCCAAACATGCTCAATGGGTGACATGTTTGGTGAGTATGTAGGCCATGGAAGAACTGGGGCATTTTCAGTTTACAGGAATGGTGTACATATCCTTGCGACATGGGGACATGGATTAACATGCTGAAACATGAGGTGAGGACGGTGGATGAATGGAACGGCAATGGGCCTCAGGGTCACGTCACGGTATCTCTGTGCATTCAAATTGCCATTGATAAAATGCAATTGTGTTCATTGTCCATAACTTATGCCTGCCCATACCATAACCCCACTGCCACATGGGGCACTCTGTTCATAACATTGACATCAGCAAACCGCTCACCCGCAAGATGCCATACACTCTACGCTGTCTGCCATCTGCCCGGTGCAATTGAAACCGCAATTAATCTGTGAAGAGCACACTTCTCCAGCGTGCCAGTGGCCATTGAAGGTGAGCATTTTCCCACTGAAGTTGATTATGACACCGAACTGCAGATGCACAAATATCATACCCTGAAGACATGCTAACCTCTCACTGTAACAATAACCAGGGAGGTTAGCTTTTTGGTGGGCGTTGATATTTATGCCTCTGTAACTTTCTCACTCGTCATTATTCACGATTCATTCAGGACTATCCGTTATCATGGTAGCATCCTCATTAATGTAGAAGTGTTTAGAAACATGTTCTATTTTTGTTTACAGTAGAATTGGCTCCAAAATGATACAATACATTATTAACATTTATTTCTATTGGGCACAAAATAATCTGAAACACAAGCAAAACAAACAGTAAAGGCATCCAACAAGTTTGTAGATTCACAAGCTTGATATAATCATTGTGTGCTAGGAATATGGGACCAAATGCTTAACTTTTGACTACTTCAATACACATATAAGGGAATTTGTCCCAATAATTTTGGTCCCCCAAAATGAGGGGACTATGTACAAAAAGTGCTGTAATTTCTAAATGGATGAAAATACCCTCAAATTAAAGCTGATAGTCTGCACTTCAACCTAGTCATTGTATCATTTCAAGTACAAAGTGCTGGAGTACATAGCCTAAATAACGAAAAATGTGCCACTGTCCCAGTACTTTTGGAGCTCACTGTATTTCACACCATACCACATGCACATCATGGAATAATCATGGTAGTGCACCATGGAATAGTAGAGGAAGAAAATTAAATAAACCACTCGTACAATATGGCTGTGAACTTTGAGAGCAGCTTGAAGTTAAATACTTGAAGCTATTTGGTCTCCTCTCCTCTCCTAGTAGTCTCCTCTTCCCTTCTCTTATATCTCAGATGCAGGGAGATACTCACTGACCCTCAAATGAGAGAACAGCTCAGGGATCTCTGACTTCCATTCCAATTATTGGGTGGAGGTCATTTGGATCAAAACTGTAATTGTTATCACCCCTCAATCTAAAAGTTAATGAAATGCTGGAAATCAGGAGTTTGACATGATCTTATTTGTTTCGTTATTGCAGGCTGAGACAAAGAACTAGGACTCAAGGCAAGTGAATCTAACTTCTCCTCAGACATTCAGTACACTACTTCCCTATGGAGCATGGTTCCCCTGAGCTGTTCTCCCTCTTTCTGTCCCATGACAGCGTCAGTGAGTCGTACATCCCAAATGGCACCCCATTCACTATTTAGTGCATTACTTTTGACCATGGCCCATAGAGAAATATGTGCTTCATCAACTCTCCAGGGTTTACGCCACTGGGGTGTTCTAACATAGTTTATACCATATCTGTGACACATTGACATTAGGAATTACTGCAGCAGAAATGTGCTGCATAATATTGGTCTTTCTGTGCTAGAATTGTTGGCACTCAATGCACAGGTGTGACGGGGGAAGAGATCTTTTTGAGTTTATAATGCATTTTTAAGTGATAATAACACTTCTTAGAGTAATATCCCTGATATTTTCGAGCATAATTTGATCAGCATTTTTTTTGTTAGTTTCAGAACACAGTGTGATACTTTTTTCATATTGACATCAAGAGGACTTTGATGGAACTTTCCTTCAAAACTGGAAGGGGAGTAAACAAGAATCCATGTGGGTTTGATGTTTGGCCATATGTGTTTGTCTCAGGTCTCCATGGCCTGTGGCTGTTTGTAATTTCCAGTGGCTTTGGCAGAACAGTGTGAACCAGATGAGTTGGAGCCCTGATGCACATCTGACAGAGCCTGGAGCTGCAGCCAGGGTACATCCCAAATGGTACCCTATTATTTATACAGTGCATTACTTTTGACCAGAGCCCTTATAGGCCCAGGTTAAAAGTAGTGCACTATAAAGGGGAATAGGGTTCCATTTGAGATATGGCCCAGTCAGCCACAAACTGCTGGGTACTGTAGTCAGCTGGAGGTGGCCTTGTTTATGCATCCCTGCCCTCCTCCCGCTCTCTGCCGCTCTCCGAGCCAAACAAGTAATTGGATTTGATTGAAAAAAAACAGAGACATGCAGGCTCAATTGCCCTCCGCTGCTCAGTGCTGGTGTGCTTAACAGATTGAGGCCTTATCTGATGGGACATGCTAAATACCGCAAGAGCTTTTTAGCTATGGCCTCCTTTTCACATCTACAACATTGTTCGATTTCACATTTTTATAGAGTGATGTACTGCAAACTCAGGGTGATGAACGAGCAGGAGGATATATGGTGTTCATGAATAGCTTGATGGTTGTGTCCCAAATGGTACCATATTCTTTAGTGCACTACTTTGACCAGGGTCCTGGTCAAAAGGTGTGCACTAAATAGGAAATTTAGTGCCATTCTTATGTTGTTAACCAAGGTCAATGTCAGACATTGTCCCTCAGTGATGTCCTTAACCACAGGTCATGAAAACAGCATAACTACATCCTCTTAACATTTGTACCAGCTCTGGCGGGACGTGGCGGGGGGCTTTGTCCCAAATGGCACTCTGTTATCTAAGTAATGCACTACTTTTGACCTATAAGGCTTGGGTCAAAAGTAGTGCACTAGATAGGGAATAGGGTGCCATTTGGGACACAAGCCAGTCAGCCACAGTGTACCTACTCTGCATGGGGTTATTAAAGCATGGGGAGATCATGTTGGAAAGCTTAATTGAGTTCTCCCCATACGTCTGTACCGCTCTTTCTGAGCTTTGCTGACTTTTCCCTGCAATCTGTTTGATAAAGTAGTGATGTTTGTTGCTCAGTGAGACTGTAACTCTTTCGTTGCAGTCATCTGATGATAAACCCATAGCCTCTCAACAGACCCAAAAGCCCCTCCACCAACGATTGTTTAGGAAGGCAATATCAGAGTAATTCATTTTCTATTAGTTTTTTTTTGCTAACCAGGAGTACCAGAAGTTGAACATCTCTGACAATCCTTCACTTGTACAGTTTCAGGTTAACTTGGAACAAGTGATCTCTTCATTTTTTAAATTTGGATCTCTATTAACTTTTGCAGAAGCAGCAGCTTCTCTTCCTGGGGTCCACCAAAAAGCACTAAACACAAAATGCTGATACACTGGATAAACAAGGACAGTCACACAAGTGTTAAATGCAACGATATACAAACAATACAAAAACAACAAAAAGTACAAACAATACAACAAAACAGTATGTGTCTTTGTGTCTCCTCACAGTCCCTGCCGTTCCATGAGTTGTTGCTTAATCTGTTTTTAAAGATAGTTTTGCTGTTTGCTTAAGTAATTGGGAGTTCCATGCAATCATGGCTCTGTATAAATTGCTCTGTGTTTTGCTGTGAATTTGTTTGAGTTGGGAACTGTGAAGAGACCCCTGGTGGCATGTCTTGTGTTGTATGAGTGTCTGAGCTTAATGTTATTTGATTATGCAGACAATCTAGAATATTTGTTACAGTAATATTTATCATAAAAATAGAAGATAAGCAATTAATATCTTGTCAATCCTCAACTAGGAAAGACTGTGTGTTGTTGATGTTAGTTCTGTAGGGTAGCCTAGTGGTTAGAGTGTTGGACGAGTAAGTGAAAGGTTGCAAGTTCAAATCCCCGAGCTGACAAGGTACAAATCTGTCGTTCTGCTGCTGAACAGGCAGTTAACCCACTGTTCCTTGGCCGTCATTGAAAATAAGAATTTGTTCTTAACTGACTTGCCTAGAAAAAAAAGGGAAGTTAAGGGCAAGGCGTGCTGCTCTGTTTTGAGCCAGCTGTAACTTTGCTAGGTCTTTCTTTGTTGCATTTGACCATATTACCGGACAGTAATTAAGATGGGACAAGTACAGAGCCTGAACAACTAGTACAGAGCCTGAACAACTAGTACAGTAGATTTTTGTGTCAAAAACACAGAATATATTTTTATAACAGACATACCCCTCCCCATCTTCACAAAAACTTTGTCAATATGACTTGAGCATGATAATTGACCATCCAGTGTTATACCTAGGAGTTTAGCTTCCTCAACTTCCTCAATGATCACCAGTGGTGGAAAAAGTACTCAATTGTCATACTTGAGTAAAAGTAAAGATACCTTAATATAAAATGACTCAAGTAAAAGTGATAGTCACCCAGTAAAATACTTCTTATTAAAAGTCTAAAAGTATTTGGATTTCAATATACATAAGATTCAAAAGTAAAGGGAATTGCTAAAGTGTACTTAAGTATCAAAAGTAAAAGTATAAATAATTTCACGACTTAAGTAGTTCTTTAAAGTATTTTTACTTAAGTATTTTACACCACGGATGAGCACACCCTTTATGTATAACTCCAGTTGAGGTTTAGGTCTTAGAGAATGTTTTGAACCACAGACAATGCTTTTAGTTTTAGATGTATTTAAGACCAGTTTATTATTAATCACCCATTCTGATTCTGACTGTAACTCCTTATTTGGAATGTCAGTAAGCTCACTGGCTTCAGGTGCTGACATGTAGAGTGTGGAATCATCCGCATACATAGTCATTCTAGCTAGCGTAGAGTAGTGGCCAAGGGCAACTGCCATAAGGGACTCCGCAGTGTACATACAGTTGAAGTCGGAAGTTTACGTAAACCAAACATATTTAAACTCAGTTTTTCACAACTCCTGACATTTAATCCTAGTAAAAAATTCCCCTTCTTAGGTCAGTTAGGATCAACACTTTATTTTAAGAAGGTGAAATGTCAGAATAATAGTAGAGAGAATGATTTATTTCTGTCACGCTCATGATTAAAGACTGACCAAGGCGCAGCGTGTGTAGAGTTCTGCATCTTTATTACAGTGAAACTTTAAACAAAAACAATAAACCAATAATGAAACGTGAAAGTAGTGGTGCACATGCACAAACACAAAACAATATCCCACAAACACAGGTGGGAAAAATGGCTACCTAAATATGATCCCCAATTAGAGGCAAGGATTACCAGCTGCCTCTAATTGGGAACCATACAAAACACCAACATAGAAATATTGAGCTAGAACACCCCCTAGTCACACCCTGACCTAAGGGCTCTCTATGGTCAGGGCGTGACAATTTCAGCTTCTGACCCACATTCCCAGTGGGTCAGAAGTTTGCACTTCCCCTCAATTAGTATTTGGTAGCATTGCCTTTAAATTGTTTAACTTGGGTCAAACATTTCGGGTAGCCTTCCACAAGCTCCCAGCAATAAATTGGGTGAATTTTGGCCCATTTCTCCTGACAGAGCTAGTATAACTGAATTAGGTTTGTAGGCCTCCTTGCTCGCACACGCTTGTTCAGTTCTGCCCACATATTTTCTATGGGATTGAGGTCAGGGCTTTGTGATGGCCACACCAATACCTTGACTTTGTTGTCCTTAAGCCATTTTGCCACAACTTTGGAAGTATGCTTGGGGTCATTGTCCATTTGGGAGACCCATTTGCGACCAATATTTAACTTGCTTGGGGTCACTGTCCATTTGGGAGACCCATTTGCGACCAATATTTAACTTCCTGACTTATGTCTTGAGATGTTCCTTCAATATATCCACATCATTTTCCTACCTCATGATGGGAACTATCATCTATAGTTGTGGCAAGCCGGTTAGGACATCTACTTAGTTCTTTCAACAAGGTAACATGCCTGAAGGTAACACGTTCATCTGTACAAACAATAGTACGCAAGTATTAACACCATGGGTCCACGTAGCCGTCATACCACTCAGGAAGGAGATGCGTTCTGTCTCCTAGAGTTGAATGTATTTTGGTGCGAAAAGTGCAAATCAATCCCAGAACAACAGCAAAGGATCTTGTGAAGATGCTGGAGGAAACATGTACAAAAGGCACAGTCAACTTAGTGTATGTAAACTTCTGACCCACTGGAATTGTGATACAGTGAACTATAAGTGAAATAATCTGTCTGTAAACAATTGTTGGAAAAATGACTTGTATCATGCACAAAGTAGGTGTCCTAACTGACTTGCCAAAACTATAGTTTGTTAGCAATAATTTTGTGGAGTGGTTGAAAAACGAGTTTTAATGACTCCGACCTAAGTGAATGTAAACTTCTGACTTAGAAGAATACTCTCTGGGTTCTATTAGATAAATAACGCTCCAACCATGTCATGGCAGGTAATGTAAAGCCATAGCAAGTATGTTTTTGTAATAACAATTTATGATCAATAAATTCAAAGATTGCACTGATATCTAGCAACACAGATCCAACTGTCATCTTATTATCCATTTATTTTAACAAACCATCAATCATCTGAGTCAGTGTTGTACAAGTTGAGTGGCCTTCTCTATACGCATGCTAAAAGTCAGTAGTGAACTTGTTCTCTGACAAAATAGCATTGTATCTGGTCAAACACAATCCTCTCCATCAAGTTTACTAAGAACAGGCAGCAAACTGATTGGGTGGCTGTTAGAGCCAGCAAAGGGTGCTTTACTATTTTTAGACAGTGGAATTACTTTAGCTTCCTACCACGCCTGTGGACACACACATTTTTTGTCTTTGATTAAATATATAACACATAGGAGTGGCAATACAGTCTGGTACCATTCAATAGTTTCCCATCAAGATTGTCTATACTTGGTGGCTTATCATTATTGATGGATATCAATCGTTTTTCCACCTCCCACACTAACTTGACATTTCAAAACAGCTTCTCCTTCATTATTAGATGTTTTATACAAAGTTTGATGGTTCACCGTTCAATATTGTCATTTCACTTTGGAGGTTTTCCACTTTACTAGTGAAATAGTAATTGAAATGATTAGCAATATTGAAAGGTTCAATGAAGGTTCAATGAACGATAGAGAAGAATTGGGTTTTCTGCACATTATATTTTTAAGGTTATCCAAATACTTTTTTCATAGTGAGTTATGTAATTTATTTTTATTTGGTAATATCATTCCTTCTTCTTTTTGTTAAGTTTAGTTACAAAATGTCAAAATGTATAGAATGTCACAAATCAGTTCAATTCATCATCAATCCAGGGAGCTCTAACAGTGAGTTTCTTAACTTGTGAATGCTTATCAACAATTGGCATGAATAATGTAATATACATACCTCCAGTGCTGCATCTGGATTCACTTCCTCACACACATCATGTACACATAAATGTTTTACATCTTCAACAAAAGAGTCCTGAAAAAACATTTGTATGATTTCTTATAAATTACTTAAGGACAAACCTCTGGCACTTTGGCTTTCCTTGTCATTGGCACAATGGAATGGTCTCCACAGACAATGGAATGGTCTCTACAGACAATGGAATGGTCTCCACAGACAATGGAATGGTCTCTACAGACAATGGAATGGTCTCCACAGACAATGGAATGGTCTCCACAGACAATGGAATGGTCTCTACAGACAATGGAATGGTCTCCACAGACAATGGAATGGTCTCTACAGACAATGGAATGGTCTCCACAGACAATGGAATGGTCTCTACAGACAATGGAATGGTCTCCACAGACAATGGAATGGTCTCTACAGACAATGGAATGGTCTCTACAGACAATGTAATGGTCTCCACAGACAATGGAATGGTCTCCACAGACAATGTAATGGTCTCCACAGACAATGGAATGGTCTCCACAGACAATGGAATGGTCTCCACAGACAATGTAATGGTCTCCACAGACAATGGAATGGTCTCTACAGACAATGGAATGGTCTCTACAGACAATGGAATGGTCTCTACAGACAATAGAATGGTCTCTACAGACAATGGAATGGTCTCTACAGACAATGGAATGGTCTCTACAGACAATGGAATGGTCTCCACAGACAATGGAATGGTCTCCACAGACAATGGAATGGTCTCTACAGACAATGGAATGGTCTCTACAGACAATGGAATGGTCTCCACAGACAATGGAATGGTCTCTACAGACAATGGAATGGTCTCTACAGACAATGGAATGGTCTCTACAGACAATGGAATGGTCTCTACAGACAATGGAATGGTCTCTACAGACAATGGAAACTGATAATGTTTTGGAGCAAAAGATACTGTATGATCAATAAAATTGGATATCACAGATCCAACACTATTGATGTTGGTACCTCTCAAGATCTTGGCTCTCTCCAGAACAGCCATATTGCCCTTAAACCTCAGGAACTTGATTGACCACTATCGGCCTGGGCCTGTCGCCTGGGCCTGTCACCTGGGCCGGTTACATGTTTTCCAGACCTGTGGGTGCGCTCCACTTCAATCTTTGTATGATCCATCCGCAGCTTTTCAGTGATAATTTGTCTTACTTTCTCCTCAGACTTGGACCAGTTTCCATGTGAGGACTCGATGATGTTATTCCTCCTGGATTTTCCCTCGAGATAGTCTGTTTTCTCAGTCCTTGTTAATAATAATTCACAGACAGTCATCACGAGAGGACTTACAATGTGTTGTCATCTTGCTGCAAGTCTCTTTCAGGACATCCACCTCTCCCTGGGAGAACTGCAAACTGTTCTTAAGGTCCTGGACCTCTTTGGTCAGATCATCCATTCTTCTGTCAGTTGAGTCCATCAATATTTGAACAAAGCTCTTGAACCTATTTTCCTGTTCTTGTCACAACTGCTTGTAGAACCCTTTCTGTTTGTTTTAAAAATATCCTTCACCTGTGATAGAGAAACACTGTCCTCTCCATTACTCCCACCTTCAGCTTTGGATACCATGGTAGTGACGAAGGCTAACGCTGGAACTCAACGCAGTTCCAGACAGGGTATGTCGCAGGGCTGGTTTATTAAACAGAAACAAAACAGAATGGATTTAGACAGCCAACTATGAAGGACATTGATTAGAGGTTACTTATAATGGGAAACAAGCAGAGGTAGCTGCATATTAACTGTTTTCATATTTCAGTGAAATTAGTCGTTTACGTTCACAAGCAAAACAGGCTTAAACAACAGAACAATCTTCTTTGAATTTAGCGTATCCTGAAGGAATCTGTCAATGTTGTTTTTCTGTTCAGTCGCTGTGCTTTGCTAAGCATTAATTATATAGTAGCCTGGCTGTCAGTAAGGCATCTCTGCTTCAAAGGGCACCTCTCTGGACTAAAGAGCTGAGAGATCCCCATCCCCATTATAACATACTACTCGCCTCCAGGAAAGGACCCCCAAGACATGCCCTCTGCTAATGACTAACTTTCTGCCTGTCCGCCCTTTAAATCTATGGTGTCATTACTCAATTCCCAGCTCTCTGCCTGGCCACAAGGTGTCAATGCTTCCCTATCTCTGTCTGTCAAAGAGACGGGCAGCCCAAAGCACATGATTGATGGAGTCCTTTTAAAATCCATGGGATGAGGGGTGGCATCGAGGGCACAGTGTTGGATTTCTCTGGGGTGGATTTGACTCGATCTACCATATACCAGATGTGACCATTATCCTAATGGCTCAAGCACTAAAGGGAGACACAAATTGTACATGATACAGGAGAGTGGAGATGCTGGGGATGCTTATCACAGCTTTTCAAGATCACTCTAGCTAACTAAAATAACATTAATAGTGTCAGTCAAGAGCTCAAGTTCTCTTTGAAGACGCTTGACAAGTGGTGCAGGAAATAGTTTGAACATTTATTGTATAAGTCCAGATGTGATTGCAAAGTAAACCATATATTCAAATACATCTTCTACCTAGAAATGGAATCAAATCTCTCACCATGCCTACTGACATGACAACATAGGCACGATACAGTTGATGAGTTTTGGTAGTTCGTCAAAATTATATATTTTCAACCCTAATTCAGCATATTGCAAAGCTTCGAAACTTTGAAATAGAAAATAACATTGAATAAAAGTGTACATTTAAATGTGATATCTGCATGGTTTCTCTTTTCATCCAGGTTACTGCAGTAAATTCAAAGCTACTGTAGCTAGGTGTTAGATCACATGTGCTGCAGTGCAACACGTTTTTTTTAGGCTTTACATTTTACAAAAAGTTAATTACTGTCCTATCAGCTTCAGTGGATCAATATGAAAGGGCAGTTTCAAATAACACTCATTAACTGACCTTCAGCCCCCTCATCAAGGACAGAGCCATGTCCGCAGGCAGGCCGGCCTGCTGTTGCTAGCCGTGTGCACATGACTGTAATTCAATTTGCAGATGTCAAGCACTGATCACGAAAGCACCCTATCTAGGACAAGTGTGTGTGTGTGTGTGTGTGTGTGTGTGTGTGTGTGTGTGTGTGTGTGTGTGTGTGTGTGTGTGTGTGTGTGTGTGTGTGTGTGTGTGTGTGTGTGTGTGTGTGTGTGTGTGTGTGTGTGTGTGTGTGTGTGTGTGTGTGTGTGTGTGTGTGTGTGAGACAATTGACATAGGCACAAGGCACACTCCCACTGTTCTGAAAATCATAGCCGAATCAATTTGGATTGATCTTTTTCGGAAGTGCCTGGCAGTAAAGCCACCACCAGGGGGCAATATAAATGCCTGTGGAGAGTGACGTGTTGTTCTTCAGTTTTAATTAAACATTATATTGTAATTTACAATCAAGGAGACATAAAATATCATTCAATTATCCCACATCTATCCAGTACTCACTTTGTATCCTCAACTTATAGACACCCTTATCATGTCTTAGAGATATTTTTAGGTAACTGACAGTTAAAGAAAATTACCAAGTCTTGTGTCATTCAACCATCACTGACACATGTTTTGAGTTAGCTGTCTCGTATAAACAATATGACCAGGCAGTTACATGACCCACGGCCACACAGTTCCATCACATTGTCTGTCAAACACAACAGTGACACTGCACTTCCAGCTTATGAGCCATGACAATGATGATTATGCAAATAGCCACCTCAAGGGCACTGTGCAGTAGGAGGGTGGAACATGTCAGACCTGATGCCACCCAGCTTCTCACTGTCCAAATTAATTATCAAAGGCCCCACATGAGATCAGAAATGCTGGCATGTCTGGCATGGCCCTGGTTCTGTCTGTCACCAGTGGTGTAGTGGTGCCTGGAGAAGTGGGTAGACTCTAATTTGCCCATAATTTGCCAAATGGCCCACCCAGCAAAGGAAAAGTGCCCTGTGTGAATAATTCTATGAGAGACATATCTGGGATATACTCTGAATGACCTAAAATGATAAATCCCATATTGGTCTTTCACAGTCACGTCAACCCAAGCTGTACTTAGCAAGTAGGCTAATAGTAGGAGGAACCCTGTTGTTCTTAGGGACCATTCCATAACGCTTCCGTAGCTTTTCTAGGTTGCTTCGATGAGTGCATTTTCTTCTATCAGATATATATTTTTTTGTTTATTATTTCATGGCACTTAAACTGTACTGAGCAAGTAGGCTAAGAGTAGGCCTACTATTGAAATAGATAAATGAGGCTCTCAACAGAGTCAGATTAGATATTTCATTTTGTTCTCTGTTTTTTTTCTCTTAGATAAATGAGGCTCTCAACAGAGTCAGATTAGATATTTCATTTTATTCTGTTTTTTTCTCTTAAATATTTTTTTTTTAGGCTTTACATAGGCTTTACATTTTTTAGGCTTTATATTCTTAATATAAAAACAACTAAATTGGTTGTCCTAAATCCCTAACAATTCTTAAACCATGTCAGGAGACTAGTTTTGAGGTTTGGGCAAAATCTAATAAATGTAATTTTATTTGTGTTTTGACCCTTTCATTCAAGTCCACAGGCACCTAGCACTGTTGTTTTATTAGTGGTGTTTCTGTAGCACATGAGATGGAGTTTGCAAAACAAATTGCCACCAAATTGATTCAAATAACCATGAAATCATTCTGCCAGGTAGGCCATAGGCCACTTTTTTTAGCTAGTTAACATTTATTTGAGAAAGCTTTTCCATCTACCAGAAGACCTTAAGAAGTGAGTATATGCAGTGCTTAGTGAAAAATGTTTGGGTATACCAGCATATACCAGCGTATACCGTCCACTACACCACTATCTGTCACCCTGTATGCCCTCGTTCTATTATGTTACTGAGTTACTTAGTCACACTCTGCACATCACCATCATTGATGGATTTCATTAATAACACAGAGACAAGAACTATTCCGATTGCTAATACGCTTGACAAACCGACAAACTCTAAGTACACATAGCCCCGATTTGTTTATGTTTGCTTTTGAAATTGTGATTCGAGTGTTTTCATGCGCAGCCCATTAGGAAATAATAGGACGTTGCAGAGAGATCATACCCCTAGCTCCATCTTCTTATGAGAGATGTTTGTTTTTGTTTTACAGTGAAATATGCAGCAGTTATCTCTCTATTCTCTGCCCACACTCGTGTCATTATAGTCACAGGAACCCTGTTGTTCTTAGGGGACATTCCATAACCCTTCTGTAGCTTTTCTAGGTTGCATCACTGAGTGCATTTTCTTTTTTTGCTTATTATTTCATGGCACTTTGGCAAAAACTTTCATACAAACAATGGTACCTTAGATTTTTGATTACCGTTGTCTTGCCTCATCTTTTTACTGCCAGTAATGACAGCTAATTGATGGTTCCAGACTTCAGAGTGTCACACCGTGATCTGGTTCACCTGTCCGTGTGATTGTTTTCACCCCCTCCAGGTGTTGCTTATTATCCCCGGTGTATATATCCATGGGCTTCCTGTCTCTCTGTGCCAATTTGTCTTGTTTGCCAAGTCAACCAGCGGTTTTCCCTGCTCCTATTTTTCCCAGTCTCTGTTTGTTTCTAGTCCTCCTGGTTTCAACCCTTGCCTGTCCTGACTCCAAACCCGCCTGCCTGTTCTGACTACCAGCCTGTCTATCCTTGTACTGTTTTGGACTCGGATATGGTTTCTGACCCCTGCTTGGCCTGACCTTGAGACTGCCTATTGTCTGGTACTGTTTGGACTCTGACCTGGTTAATGAACTCTCACCTGTCCCCGACCTGCCTTTGCCTCCTCCCTTTGTTATAATAAATATCGGAGCTCTACCATCTGCCTCCTGTGTCTGCATTTGGGTGTCGCCTTGTGCCTTTATACAGACAGTTTGGCTTGACAGGCTTTAAAATAGTAGGCACATTACTGTCAGTATAACAATGGCAAGTGGGACTGATTTGATGGTTAACGAGGGGGAACCACATAAAACAGAGTTTGACCCACCACCAGTATTCTGTAACTGTAATGACACGTCAACCACTCTCCTGCTGAGAGGAAAAAGGCCCCAGGTGACTCATTTAGGACAGCAGTGTCCATCTCATCACATCAGTGTCCATCTCATCACATCAGTGTCCCTCTTATCAAAACTCTGACTGCTGCTATACCGGACGGTCAGATTGGCATTTCACTCAAATGGCACTGATGGCAGTAAGGAAACAGACATAAGTAGCTAGTATAAGGTCCAATCTGTCAAAATGTGTTAATGCTAATGAGGGGGGGTTTACCTCATGCTTTCCACACACGGTTTTACCCTTGGGGGTAAACAAACCTTGTGGGTTTGTGGGGGAATGATTTGGGGGTTGGTAGGTTGAGGTTTGTGCTCCTGTGGTTGTGGGCTTTAGTTATGTTAACTAGGATAAATGAGATTTATGGGGGTTGTCTGGGATTGATGGCTGTTTATAACATATGATGTCATGTCAGGTACAGTGGCGACCCCATCTTTGAGCCCCACCTGTTTAGCAAAATAAATAAATAATTGGGCGTTTTGCATTTTATTTTGGACAGTCATCCAACTCAGGAACTCTACCCTCTTTCTAGAGCTCCAACCTGAAGATCACTGACATCATGATTTGATCTTGTTTTATTCAGAGTTCCCAGTTTTCTTGAAAGCACCATAAATCGAGAAAATGCCAGACTATGAAGACAAAGTGTGATGACACAATTTGCCCACGAAGTACCGCCGCGCTACCTTCCTGTTCAAGTGAGCACAGCACAACAAAGTGAGTCCAGAAATGTCTTATATGCTGCTGCATTTTTTTTATTTAACCTTTATTTAACTAGGCAAGTTAGTGTATGTAATATGTCAGGAAGATGTATATGTATACTGTAACTAAAAAAGTAATACTAAGTGTATGTTGTGTAGTAAGCTGTTAGCCTCTCTAGGGTATGTGGGACGCTAGCATCCCACCTGGCCAACATCCAGTGAGATTGCACAGCGCCAAATACATAAATACTCATTATAAAAATCCAGAAAAGATACAACTATTTTACATAGGTTCATATATTAACTTCTTGTGAATCCAACCACGGTGTCAGATTTTAAAAATGCTTTACAGTGCAAGCAAACCTTACAATTATTTGAGAACATAGCCCAGCAGACAAATCATTACAAACAGTAACCAGCCAAGTAGAAGAGTCAGAAATAGAGATAAAGTCAGAAATAGAGATACAAATTAATCACTTACTTTTTATGATCTTCATATGTTTGCACTCAGAAGACATTTATTTATTCAATAAATGTTCCTTTTGTTCGATAAAGTCTCTCTTTCTATCTGAAAACCTCCATTTGTTCGCATGTTTTCGTCAGTAATCCACAGGCTCAAACGCAGTCACAACAGGCAGACAAAAAAAATCCAAATTGTATCCGTAAAGTTCATAGAAACATGTCGAATGATGTTTATATTCACTCCTCAGGTTGTTTTTAGGCTAAATAATCAATAATATTTCAACCGGACAATAACGTTGTCAATATAAAAGGTAAACAAGAAAAGCACTCCCTCGGTCGCGCGCATTAAAAGGCTCTGTGACACGGCAGGGTCCACTCATTCAGACTGCTCTTACTCCCTCATTTTTCAGAATACAAGCCTGAAACCATTTCTAACGGCTGTTGACATCTAGTGGAAGGCATAGGAACTGCAACTTGAGTCCTAAGTCAATGGATACTGTAATGGCATTGAATAGAAAACTACAAAAAAACAGACATTATATTAACAGTTTTGGAAACTTTAGATTGTTTTCTATCCAAATCTACTAATTATATGCATATCCTATCTTCTGGGCCTGAGTATAAGGCAGTTTAATTTGGGCATGCTTTTCATCCAAAATTCCAAATGCTGCCCCCTACCCTAGAGAAGTTAGTAACCCATGTGCCTCACCCTATTAATTTGGTCCCCATTCCCCTCATAACTTATTCTACTGTTCTGACTTGGTGGTGCACATGTAGCCTATAGCCTGTTTTAGATAAATGTCATCATCAAATATTGTAAGGGCTTTCATTGTCAGCTTATATGCCCCCTTTATTTATCCTATGGTTCTGACTTGGTGTACAGGGAGAACACTGTACGAACGGCCCATGTTCTTAATTCTGTCGCTGTACATTTCAAAAGTGCTGAACAAATAGTTATTGACTACGTCCGCCCTAGCTCGCTTATTATTGTCTTAATCTAAATTACGGATTGCCTCTTATCCGCTCCTCGTCCCCTTATGCCATAATTTCAATTGTCAGTATGAACCACATTTGTTTAAGCAAGTCAGCCATATCAGCTATGTTTTTTTAAAGGAAGTAGATGAGGTGAATTAACTGTTTAGCTGCCAGGCAAGGCTCTGCTGATCACCAGGTGTAGCAGTAGTAAGGTGTTGGGACTGCTTTATGTAGGCCCTAACAGTTTGTGGGCACTGTTTGTCACCATTATAGTGCAATGAATGTATTGTGTAGTGGCTTTGCTGACATGCATCTAAAACATTTTTGGGGAGATTGCCCCACCAAGATGTACATGCTAAAATCGCCACTGGTCAAGTAGAACCTGACCAAGGAGGTGTGATTTATGACCACAGATTAAACTCTGTGATTAGAGCAGTGTGTGTACTTTCAAGTACAATGTAACATTTCAATTGTTATTAGGCCAAAAATGTGTATGTGTAACGCCTGTTGTCGGAAGGTGTGGACCAAAGAGCAGCTTGAAAAGTGTTCATGATTTTTTTTTATTATCAAAAAAACACTTGAACAAGGTAACAAAACGAAAGCGAACAGTTCTGTCAAGTAACAGAGACAAAACAGAAAATAACTACCCACAAAACACATGTGGGAAAAATGCTACCTAAGTATGGTTCCCAATCAGAGACAACGATAGACAGCTGCCTCTGATTGGGAACCACACTTGGCCAAAAACAAAGAAATAGGAAACATAGAATGCCCACCCTTATCACACCCTGACCTAACCAAATAGAGAAATAAAACGGCTCTCTAAGGTCAGGGCATGACAGTATGATTATATAAGATCTCTTATACACATTTTAGTTAGACCAAATGTTCTAATATCATTGAAGATCTCTTGCATATGAACCTAACTATATTCACTGATGCTGCAGACATCAGTTTTCTAGAAATGACATTGCTGATGGAAAATGTCTGAAGTTCAAGACAAACAAAATCACATGTCTCTCTGTTCACCAGCAAATGACTGGACCACTTATCCCAAAAGAGGTGGGGGGAAAATTGCAGAGAAATTGGTATAGGGGAGGTGGCATAGTTTTTTGAATGGTCTTTTCACTCATGAGATACAGTAGATCACACACAGATGACTTTGCAAGGATTAATCTGCATAAACATTGATGATTCGCTGTAACCTTTAAACAAAATGCCACCTCTCTAGAGTCTAGACTGTTTGTATATGGTGGTGGTGTCAAAGGATTTGTAGCTGTAGCCTGGTTGTGAATAATATGAATATGAAACAAATATTATTTCTAAATTGAGACCATTTGAGAAGGTCTGTGAGAGAGATGTGTGCCCCCAGGAACACTCATGTAATATACACTGAGTATACCAACACCTTCCTAATATTGAGTTGCACCCCCCTTAGTCCTCAAAACAGACTCAATTAGTCTGGGCATGGACTCTACAAGGTGTCGAAAGCGTTCCATAGGGAAGGCCCATGTTAACTCGAAAGCTTCCCACAGTTGTGTGAAGTTGATTGGATGTCCTTTGGACCATTCTTGGTATACATGGGAATCTGTTGAGCATGAAATACACAGAAGCGTTGTAGTTCTTGACACAAACCGGTGCGCTTGGCACCTACTACCATAACCCGTTCAATTGATTAGAAACGTTGTTTGACTTGTTTGTACGAAGTTTACCGGTAACGTTTGGGATTGCAATGTCTGCATGTTGAACGAGTGGAATGGGTGGATTACTGAATCAAATGCTCCAACTAAACTGACTTTTTTGGGATATGAAGAAGGACTTTATCGAACAAAACGACCATTTGTTGTGTAGCTGGGACCCTTGGGATTGCAAACAGAGGAAGATCTTCAAAGGTAAGTGATTTATTTTATCGTTATTCCAGATTTTTGTGACGCCTCTGCTGGTTTGGAAATATTTTTAATGCTGGTGTATGCGGGCCACCGTCCTCAGATAATTGGCGTAAAGCGTTTTTGAAATCTGACAAAGCGGTTGGATTAACAAGAAGTACTACCATATATGGGCATATTAATTTATAAGTGTAGGCCTAGCCAATGACCTCATTTCAAGAGGTCATTGCGGTTAGTGTTGCTAAGCATCAACGAAATAAACATGGAATACGTTGATACACACTGAAAGCTGGGACTCCACAGATCATGCGAATATCTTAGTTGTCTGCCTATGGCCTACCGTTATTGATCACCAGCCCCGAGACTCTAAATGTTTGTTTTACATTAAGTTTTCACCAAACAGCAAACATGTCACAAGGTAAGCTTCGATTAAGTCTGTGTTTGAGCTATAGCTACATGGGGGGATATCAAATTCTAGCCTATGCCAATGTATCTGATGATGTATGACTTAATGGCAACATCGAATGTCTACCGAGTGACTATATCTTTGCGAATCAAAAATATGATGTTGCCTGCTTACACAGTGTAGGCATCCATTTAATCTGCATGTCCCCTGACACCACTACAATGTTTGAGAGAGGTTGGTTTTGTGGAGATTTCGTTTTTATAGTGAACAATAACTTTTAGGCACATCCAGTGTGCAAAAACAGTGCAATTACCACATTCAGACACTTTGGAGAGGTTGAAAGGACACTTGAATGTACCCTGGATACCGCATAACATCACCACAATGTTTGAGTGAGGTTGATATGGTGGAAATTTCATTTTTATACTGAACAAATTGCATTTAAGGATTCACAATATGTAATAGCACTGTAATTGTCTAATTTACAGACATATGCCACTTTGGAGAGGTTTAGGGACACTTGGAAATGTCCCGTGACCACACCTGACACCACTTACTAAAACCTCTGCCCATTTCTAGTTGTTAGCTCAATCAATCCCATTTTTTTCTGATATTGTTCACATTTTGTGGAAGCCCTCTGATGTGTTTCCAGCTCAAGTTGATCTTCTGATCATTTCCTCATAATCTCCCAGATGTCTTCTTTCCAAATATACCACGTTTTTCCATGTCAGAATCATGTAATTACACACGAATAGCAGTTACTTTTGGGTATGTCTACTTAGGAGGAAATATATGTTTTGCCATTACATTTATGAGGTTAAAAGCAATGATAAACTGATATCACAATATGCCTTGCTCATATCAATATCCACTAACAACTAGGGTGAAAAATGTAATCCTTAATTCTAGAAAACTGCATGCCTTGCTCATATCGTTATCATATTGAATTGTCAATAATAGTGCCCACTACTGATATCTAGGATTAGAAATGTTTAATTCTAGAAAACTGATGTGTGCAGTATCAGTGGATATAATTATGTTTTAGTGTGTGTGTGTGTGTGTGTGTGTGTGTGTGTGTGTGTGTGTGTGTGTGTGTGTGTGTGTGTGTGTGTGTGTGTGTGTGTGTGTGTGTGTGTGTGTGTGTGTGTGTGTGTGTGTGTGATCCTTAGTGATTAAACAAATCAGATGTAATAATATATTTTATTATATTCACAGATCCTGGTTACAGCTACAAGTCCAGAGACACCAGCCCCGTGTACAACTGGGATACAAAAGGGATACTTAGGATTTTGGCAGATAAGCCATTTATCTACTTCCCTGGAGTCAGATGAACTCGTGGACCATTTTATGTCTCTGTGTGCAGTTTGAAGGAATACAATAACTGACGTTAGTGGAATTGCTAACTAGCATTAGCACAATGACTGGAAGTCTATGGTAACTGCTATCATACTAGTAGATAGACTTCCCGTCATTGTGCTAACTTCCCCCACTTCTTCTGGGATAAGTGGTCTATTCACTTGCTGGTTAACAGGATGCCAAGTAGGATTATCAATTGATCACTGGCAGGACTGGATTCCTATAAGCTTAACTGGCTGCAATGTGAAAGGACTTGCACTGGACTTGCACTGGAAACCACATATGAGGCTGCTTTTATTGTAGCTGGGGATTTTAATAAAGCATATTTGAGGAAAACGCTACCAAAGTACTATCAACACATTGCCTGTAGTACTCGCACATCAAAACTCTCAACAATTGTTGCTTCCCCTTTCGGGATGGCTACATGGCCCTCCCTGTCCTCCCTTCGGAAAATCAGATCACGACTCCATCTTGCTCCTCCCTTCCTATAGGCAGAAACTCAAACAGGAAGTACCCGTGCTAAGTTCTGTTCAACGCTGGTCTGACCAATCGGTATCCATGCTTCAAGATTGTTTTGATCATGCAGACTGGGATATGTTAAGGGTTGCATCTGAGAATAACATTGATAAATACACGTACACTGTGACTGGGTTCATAAGGAAGTGTATAGGGAATGTTATTCCCACTGTGACAATTAAAACCTACCTAAACCAAAAACCGTGGATAGATGGCAGCATTCGTGCAAAACTGAAAGTGTGATCCACAGAATTGAACCATATCAAGGTGACTGGAAATATGGTTGAATACAAACAGTGTAGTTATTCCCTCCGTAAGGCAATCAAACAGGTAAAACATCAGTACAGAGACAAAGTGGAGTTGCAATTCAACGGCTCAGTCACAAGACTTATCTGGCAGGATCTACAGACAATCACGGATTTCAAAGGGAAAACCAGCCCCGCTCCCAAGGAGTGTGGGTTCTCGTTCCCTGTGGCTGACATGAGTAAGACATTTAGGCGTGTTAACCCTCACAAGGCTGCCGGCCCAGACAGCATCCATATCCGCTTCCTCAGAGCATGTTGGCTGGAGTGTCACAGGTAGGCCAAAAAGATCAACCACCCGGTCCACGGCCTCTTCACCCTGCTGTCATCTAGAAGACGAGCTCAGTACAGGTGCATTAAAGCTGGGTCCGAGAGACTGATGTTTTTTGTTGTTGTGATTATGAGACTATTTCCATCACCAATGTAATTTCTATAAAACCCGATGTCTGCAGCATCAGTGGATATAATGACTTTCCTATGTGCAAGAGATCTTCAATATCTTACAAAATTTGGTCTAATTGAAATGTTCATGTGTGTAAGAGATTGTTAAAATCGTACACATTTTTGGCCTAATACATGTTTTGTGTTACATCGTACTTGAATGTACACAAAACATTCTATTGAAATTGACCCTTAATCACAGTTTAAATCTGTGGTCATAAGTCACGCCTGCTGTGTCAGGTTCTACCTGACACTACATCATATGTTATAAACAGCCGTCAATCACAAACAACCCCATCTTTAAATTACCCTATTTCAAGATATTATGAGCTCTTGGGATTATTAGGATGCATTCATTATTCAAAGACGAATGTACCATATTTATAAGTCCCCTGATTATACCACAAAATGAAAAATATAATTTCCCAAATGGACACAGTTAATAGAGACGTATTTACTTGTACATCAATGTTTATGAATACCATAAACTCTCACATTAAATATTTATGGTAGGCCTTCATCAAAAAGTACTAACTAGAGTATTTTCTTTCCCATGTTTACTCATGAAAATATCGAGACTATTCCTCTCAGGTTGTTGGAAGCTTACAGCAGAGTTTCCTCTATGCCTTTTATGCCAGCAGGTTAAATAGAAATCCCTGCAGTGGCTTAGCAGTCTTGCTGTAGCTGATACCTCCAGTGTGGCTCAGGGAACACATGATACATTTCATATTGTCCAAACTAAAATCCAATTATTTGCTCAAAGCTTTCTCCCTTAGCACTTTCTAAGCAGTTCAAGAATTCAATGCTAATTCATTTTTTTTTTCTCTGACCCTTTTTGGGGAAGTGTCCAAAGTCTCCAACAGGGCCGCTTGGTGTCCTTCAGGTCTGTAATGGAAGTAACACCTGTGGATTTATACAATTTTGAAAATGTCTCTGTCTATTGGAGCTGGGCTATACAGGATCAGAGAAGAGTGAACTGATTCCTAAGACTTTGAATGACTGTAAAGAGAGATTTACATTTTACAGCATTTTTCAACAAATTGGCCAGTACATAATACTTTCATAGAAAACTATTCTTATTCTGTTGAGGTCTGTTGCGTAAAACACATTTCCTATACATACACCAGATAAGGATTCTTTCAAAGCCACCTGGTGCTGGTACTCCATGTGTAAATACTATTCAGGGCTGTTTCTAGAATTTCAGCCCCCCCCCCCCCATTTATATGGCCCCCTCTTGGCAGGTGTGACTAAATTGGCAGCTTTAAAGCAAAGTTCTTGCAGTTCTACACATTTTGTCAGACCATGAGACATCCTGAAAATTGGTCTTCTCACAAAATCATCTGTAGCGTCCGAACGGTTTGGCCTACAAACTGTTATTGAGACTATGACCACTCTATGGAAAGGTGAGACTCTCATGAACATGTACATGTTGGTTGTTTTCCCCACAAGCCTCACAACTCTAATCTGAAGGTCCCCCGGTACCAGTTGAAAAGATTTATGGAAGTACCGTATATACGGAGACTGTTTAGTACCAGAAATTAGGGGTTAAATACAGTACAAGTCAAACAATGAATGTTTCCTGATCTTTCTTATATCTCTCAGATATAGGACAGACAGTTCAGAACAAACGTCCTTTTGATATTTTTTGGGGGGCACTATCTTGTTCCATGTAGTGAATCTGTAATTCAATGCATTTGCATGGGCTGATAGCCTCCCTCCAAAAAAATCATCAAATCATTTTTTTATACAGCACTGTGCAAGAGATTTAGGAAGGTGTGAAAAAATGCTGTAAAGTAAGAATGCTTTGAAAAATAGACATGTTAATAGATTATATGTATGGGGCGGTAGGGTAGCCTAGTGGTTAGAGTGTTGGACTAGTAACCGAAAGGTTGCAAGTTCAAATCCCCTCGCTGACAAGGTACAAATCTGTCATTCTGCCCCTGAACAGGCAGTTAACCCACTGTTCCTAGGACGTCATTGAAAATAAGAATTTGTTCTTAACTGACTTGCCTAGTAAAATAAAGGTCAAATAAATAAAAAAATAAAAAAATAAAACTAAATGCAAAGTGAGTGAATAGAGGAAAAATCAAATCCATATTTGGTGTGACCACCCTTTGCCTTCAAAACAGCATCAATCCTTCTAGGTACAGTTACACAAAGTCAGGGATTTTGTAAGCATATATTCAAGTGTTTGATTAAACAATTATACCAAACAGGTGCTAATAATCATCAATTCAATATGTAGGTTGAAATACAATCATTAACTGATACAGAAACAGCTGTGTAGGAGGAATAAAACTGGACGAGGAACAGCCAAACTCAGCTAACAAGGTGAGGTTGCCGAAGACAGTTTACTGTCAAAAGTCATACACCATGGCAAGACTGAGCACAGCAACAAGACACAAGGTAGTTATACTGCATCAACAAGGTCTCTCCCAGACAGACATTTCAAGGCAGACAGGGGTTTCCAGATGTGCTGTCCAAGCTCTTTTGAAGAAGCACAAAGAAACGGGCAACGTTGAGGACCGTAGACGCAGTGGTCGGCCAAGGAAACTTACCGCAGCAGATGAAAGCATGGTGGAGGTGTGAAGCATGATGGAGGTTCCTTGCAAGTTTGGGGCTGCATTTCTGCAAATGGAGTTGGGGATTTGGTCAGAATTAATGGTCTCCTCAATGCTGAGAAGTAGAGGCAGATTCTTATTCATGATACAATACCATCAGGGAGGCATCTGATTGGCCCCAAATGTATTCTGCAGCATGACAATGACCCCAAACACACATCGAACGTTATTAAGAACTATCTTCAGCTTAAGAAGAACGAGGAGTCCTGGAAAGGATGGTATGGCCCCCACAGAGCCCTGATCTCAACATCATTGAGTCTGTCTGGGATTACATGAAGAGAGAGAACCACCTGAGGCTGCCTAAATCCACAGAAGATTGTGGTTAGTTCCACACTGTGGTTAGTTCTCCAAGATGTTTGGGCCAACCTACAGTGCCTTGCAAAAGTATCGGCCCCCTTGAACTTTGCGACCTTTTGCCACATTTCAGGCTTCAAACATAAAGTGGGACACAATCATGAAGTGGAACGACATTTATTGGATATTTCAAACTTTTTTAACAAATAAAAACTGAAAAATTGGGCGTGCAAAATTATTCAGCCCCTTTACTTTCAGTGCAGCAAACTCTCTCCAGAGGTTCAGTGAGGATCACTGAATGATCCAATGTTGACCTAAATGACTAATGATGATAAATACAATCCACCTGTGTGTAATCAAGTCTCCGTATAAATGCACCTGCAGTGTGATAGTCTCAGAGGTCCGTTAAAAGCGCAGAGAGCATCATGAAGAACAAGGAACACACCAGGCAGGTCCGAGATACTGTTGTGAAGAAGTTTAAAGCCGGATTTGGATACAAAAAGATTTCCCAAGCTTTAAACATCCCAAGGAGCACTGTGCAAGTGATAATATTGAAATGGAAGGAGTATCAGACCACTGCAAATCTACAAAGACCTGGCCATCCCTCTAAACTTTCAGCTCATACAAGGAGAAGACTGATCAGAGATGCAGCCAAGAGGCCCATGATCACTCTGGATGAACTGCAGAGATCTACACCTGAGGTGGGAGACTCTGTCCATAGGACAACAATCAGTCGTATATTGCACAAATCTGGCCTTTATGGAAGAGTGGCAAGAAGAAAGCCATTTCTTAAAGATATCCATAAAAAGTGTTGTTTAAAGTTTACCACAAGCCACCTGGGAGACACACCAAACATGTGGAAGAAGGTGCTCTGGTCAGATGAAACCAAAATTGAACTTTTTGGCAACAATGCAAAACGTTATGTTTGGCGTAAAAGCAACCCAGCCCATAACCCTGAACACACCATCCCCACTGTCAAACATGGTGGTGGCAGCATCATGGTTTGGGCCTGCTTTCTTCAGCAGGGACAGGGAAGATGGTTCATATTGATGGGAAGATGGATGGAGCCAAATACAGGACCATTCTGGAAGAAAACCTGATGGAGTCTGCAAAAGACCTGACACTGGGACGGAGATTTGTCTTCCAACAAGACAATGATCCAAAACATAAAGCAAAATCTACAATGGAATGGTTCAAAAATAAACATATCCAGGTGTTAGAATGGCCAAGTCAAAGTCCAGACCTGAATCCAATCGAGAATCTGTGGAAAGAACTGAAAACTGCTGTTCACAAATGCTCTCCATCCAACCTCAGAGCTCGAGCTGTTTTGCAAGAAGGAATGGGAAAAAATTTCAGTCTCTCGATGTGCAAAACTGATAGAGACATACCCCAAGCGACTTACAGCTGTAATCGCAGCAAAAGGTGGCGCTACAAAGTATTAACTTAAGGGGGCTGAATAATTTTGCACGCCCAATTTTTCAGTTTTTGATTTGTTAAAAAAGTTTGAAATATCCAATAAATGTCGTTCCACTTAATGATTGTGTCCCACTTGTTGATTCTTCACAAAAAATACAGTTTTATATCTTTATGTTTGAAGCCTGAAATGTGGCAAAAGGTCGCAAAGTTCAAGGGGGCCGAATACTTCCGCAAGGCACTGTACCTGCCGAGTTCCTTCAAAAACTATGTGCAAGTGTCTCTAGAAGAATTTATGCTGTTTTGAAGGCGGTGCGCGCTAAATAGCGTTTCAATCGGTGACATCACTTGCTCTGAGACCTTGAAGTAGTGGTTCCCCTTGCAAGGGCCGCGGCTTTTGTGGAGCGATGGGTAACGATGCTTCGTGGGTGACTGTTGTTGATATGTGCAGAGGGTCCCTGGCTCGCGCCTGGGTATGGGCGAGGGGACGGTCTAAAGTTATATATATGTAACAGTATATTTGTATACTTCAAGTGGTCTTAAAATTCTAAAGCAAAAAGCAAAACAAAATCAATGGGGGCCCCTTGGTGTCAGGACCCGGTTTCGAACCTGGGTCTCCGGAGAGAGAAACAGTCACTTAACCAACTGAGCCACGAATAGACAGCAGAACCCAGAAGATGAGGCAGACACAGCAGTACTTAAGACGGTGTATTTAATAAAGAAAAAATCCTAAAATAAAAAATGGCAAATCCAAAAGGTGGTAGGAAAAACACAAAAAAAACTAAAAAGAAACTCACTAAAACTAAACAAAAAACAGAATACTACAAGAACTTCACCCGGAATCGACAAGAGCACACAGAACACTAGGGCAGGGTGCCAACATACAAACACAGAGCACAGAACTGAGGGAAACAAAGGGTTTAAATACAATCAGGGAAAACGAGACACAGGTGCAAACAATAATGGGGATCAAGGGAAAAACACAGGGACAAAAAGCACAATGGGGACATCTACTGACAAAAACACGGAACAACCCTGGCCAAATCCTGACAGAATCCCCCTAGGAACGGCTCCTGACGTTCCTACCAGCTCTCTCAGGGTGGAGGACCCTGAACTGACGAATGAGGTCAGGGTCCAGGATGTCTTTGGCAGGAACCCAGGAGCGCTCCTCAGGACCGTAGCCTTCCCAGTCCACCAGATACTGCCAGGACCGCTGCACCCGGCGGGAATCCAGTATCCGGTGGACGGTATAAGCCGGCTGGCCTCCAATGACACGAGGCGGAGGGGGAGGTCTGTCTGCCGGGACAAGGGGAGAAAAAACAACAGGTTTTAACAAAGACACATGAAATGTGGGATTAATCTTAAGGGATCTGGGTAAGTGTAGGCGATAAGAAACTGGGTTAACTCTCCTGGCAACCTTGAAGGGACCGATGTATTTTTGGGACAGCTTGCGAGACTCCACCCGTAGAGGTAAGTCTCTTGTGGAGAGCCAGACTCTCTGGCCGGGGCGCAGGGTAGGCCCGGGACGGCGACGTCTGTTGGCTTGTTGTTGATACCTCTGTGAGGAACGCATCAGATTAAGACGGGTCTTCCTCCACATAAGCCGACAGCGTCTGACGAACTTCAAGGCTGAAGGCACTCTGACTTCTGCCTCCTGGTCCGGGAACAATGGAGGAGCATAGCCAAACTGACACTCGTGCGGGGACATACCAGTGGAGGAGGAGCGCAAGGTGTTGTGCGCGTATTCGGCCCAAACAATAAAGGATGACCATGTGGACGGGTTGTCACGAGTCATACATCGGAGGGTGGTTTCCAGCTCTTGATTCATCCTCTCTGTTTGGCCGTTGGACTCCGGATGGTACCCTGAAGATAGACTGGCAGAAGCCCCCATGAGTTGGCAGAAGGCCTTCCAAAACCTTGAGGCGAACTGGGGACCTCTGTCAGAAACCACATCTTGAGGAATGCCGAAGACTCGGAACACATGATTAATTACCAACTCAGCCGTTTCCTTGGCAGAAGGTAACTTAGTCAGAGGAACGAACCTGGCCGCCTTTGAAAACCTGTCGATTATGACTAGGATAGTAGTATTGCCATGGGATGGAGGAAGTCCAGTAATAAAGTCCAATGATATATGGGACCAGGGTCTGTGGGGAACAGGTAAAGGGTGAAGGAGTCCTTGAGGGCGGAGGTGAGAAGATTTGCCCTGGCAGCACACGGGGCAGGCATTGACGAAAGTGGCAACGTCTTCTCTTATGGTAGGCCACCAGAACTTACGCTGGATGAACTCCAAGGTGCGACCTACGCCCGGATGACAGGTGAGGCGAGAGGAGTGCCCCCACAGAAGGACCTGAGTCCTCACTGCCTTGGGGACAAACAACCGATTGGCAGGACCTCCTTTAGGGTCCGGTTCGCTAGCTTGAGCACGTCTCACGGTATCCTCAACTTGCCACGAGATCGGAGCCACAATCTTAGCAGCAGGAAGGACAGGCATGTCCGTGTCATCTTGAATGGCAGGAGCGTAGACTCGGGACAGGGCATCCGGTTTGAGATTCTTCGACCCGGGCCGATAGGTGAGGATAAACTGGAATCGATTGAAGAAAAGAGACCATCTAGCTTGTCTAGAGTTCAATCGCTTCGCCTGCTGGATATACTCCAGATTCTTGTGGTCCGTAAGCACTTGAAACGGGTGAGAAGCCCCCTCGAGCCAGTGTCTCCATTCCTTCAATGCCATCTTAACCGCTAGGAGTTCACGATCCCCCACATCGTAGTTCCTCTCAGTCGGGGTAAGCCGGTGTGAGAAGAAAGCGCACGGATGAAGCTTCTTGTCTTCACCCCTCTGAGACAGGACAGCTCCAACACCAACCTCTGATGCGTCTACCTCCACCACAAATGGTTCATCCGTAGTCGGTAGTATCAGGATGGGAGCAGAGAGGATGCGCTGCTTGAGTCCTTGGAAGGCCGTCTCAGCTTCTCTTCCCCAAGAAAACCTTGCATTGCCACCTTTGGTTAAAGCTGAGAGAGGAGCTGCCACCAAACTGAAGTTCTTGATGAACTTGCGGTAAAAGTTTGTGAAGCCCAGGAAACGCTGAACATCCTTAACGGATTTGGGGGTGGGCCAATCCGCTACCGCCCCTACCTTCCTAGGGTCCATTTGGATTCGACCGGGTTCCACTACAAATCCCAGGAATTGTACTCGGGATGAATGGAATTCACATTTTTCTGGCTTAACGTACAGATGGCTGTCCAGGAGGCGTTTGAGTACTTGTCTGACATGCTTAGTGTGTTCTTGAAGGGAGCTCGAAAAGATGAGGATGTCATCCAAGTAAACGAACACAAATATGTTAAGCATATCCCTAAGCACATCGTTTATGAGCGCTTGGAACACCGCTGGGGCGTTGGTCAGGCCGAAGGGCATCACCAAGTATTCATAGTGACCAGTAGGCGTGTTGAAAGCGGTCTTCCACTCGTCACCAGGTCTGATCCGCACAAGATGGTATGCGTTCCGCAGGTCAAGCTTAGTGAAAACAACTGCTTCCTGGAGCAGCTCGAAGGCTGTGGCCATAAGGGGTAGCGGGTAACGGTTACGGACGGTTATGTCATTGAGTCCCCGGTAGTCGATGCAAGGACGTAACCCACCGTCTTTCTTGGCCACAAAGAAAAACCCTGCTCCCGCCAGGGAGGTGGATGGACGCATGAGGCCTGCTTCCAGAGAGTCCTTGATATAGGTATCATAGCAGCTCGTTCGGGTGGAGATAGGGAAAAGATCCGACCCCTGGGGGGGCAAGTGCCCGGAAACAGGTCGATGGGGCAATCGTAAGATCTATGGGGTGGTAGCATGGTGGCCCTCTGTTTGCTAAACACCAGTTTGAGGTCATGGTAACACTCGGGAACTCGGGTCAGATCGATGGATTCTAAAGACTCGGGAGTAGAACTCGGGAATTCTGGAAAATACAAGTAGCTTGGCACGTAGGACCCCACTGCTTGATAGTGCCCACAGACCAGTCGATGTGAGGGTTATGGCTGTGAAGCCAGGGGTATCCAAGGACGAGAGGGAACTCGGAACAGGAGATCAAATGAAAGTTCATCAATTCCTGGTGTTGTGAAACTGAAAGTCTCAAGGAGGTAGTGACATGAGTGACAAGTCCAGATCCCAAAGGGCTTCCATCCAATGTAGTAACCCTCATGGGGTCACTTAGAGGTTCAGAGGGAACGCCATTCTTCTTCGCCCAGACACCATCCATGAAGTTACCTGCGGCTCCAGAGTCTACCAAGGCTTGAAGGTGAAGCTTGTGGTTGTCCCAGGAGAGGGTGACTGGAATGAGCAGACGGGAGTTGGACGGATGGGAGGAGGTTATGTTTCCCGTTACAGTTCCCCCGGTCTGTACGGGACAGAGCGTTTCCCTGGAGCCCGGGACACGTGGAACGGAAATGGCCCGGTTTGCCGCAATATAGACAGCGTCGCTCCCTCATCCGGCGGTCTCTCTCAGCCTGGGAGATGCGTCCAATCTGCATGGGTTCCGGTGGAGCCAGTGATGATAAAGGTGGGGACTCGGAGCTGGGACTGATAGGGGCTAGAGGTCTACGGTTGAGTTCTCTCTCTCTCAGACGCTGGTCAATGCGTGAGGCCAACTTGATCAGGGACTCGAGATTGTCCGGTGGTTCCCGAGTGGCCAGTTCATCTTGGATAGTGTCGGAAAGGCCTTTCAGAAAGCACACCGTGAGCGCCTCGTTGTTCCAGCCACTCGCTGCTGCCACCGTGCGGAACTGGATGGCATAGTCCGTCACGCTGCGCCAACCTTGATGGAGAGTCAGAAGCTGTTTGGCTGAGTCAGAACCACTGCTTGGGCCTTGAAACACTCGTTTGAATTCCTCAGCAAAGGCAGAGTAGCTGGCACAGCAGGAACTATGGGCATCCCACACAGCAGTAGCCCAGGCCAGGGCTTTTTCCGACAGCAGGGTGATGATATATGCGATCTTAGACCGGTCGGTGGGAAATGACGAGGGTTGCAGCTCAAAGGAGAGAGAACATTGAGTGAGAAACCCTTTACAAGCACTTGGATCACCTGAGAACCGTTGGGGAGGTGGAAGACGAGGTTCAGCCAGGGGGTTAACTGCCATGGGTACGTGAACTTGAGGTACTGGGACGGGAACTGTTGCCGGGGTAAGTCGATCAGATACTTGCTTAATGGAAGTCAGCATCTCCGACAGAAGATGAGAATGTCTAGCCATTAAGGCCTCTTGCTGAACCAGGGCGGCTTCGTGGCGTTGGACAGTCTCCTGGTGGTGGGACAGCGTGGCAAAAGGTCCTGGGAACTGGCTGCCTCTGGGTTCATTTTTGGCTCTGTGTTTCTGTCAGGACCCGGTTTCGAACCTGGGTCTCCGGAGTGAGAAACAGTCACTTAACCAACTGAGCCACGAATAGACAGCAGAACCCAGAAGATGAGGCAGACACAGCAGTACTTAAGACGGTGTATTTAATAAAGAAAAAATCCTAAAATAAAAAATGGCAAATCCAAAAGGTGGTAGGAAAAACAAAAAAAACCTAAAAAGAAACTCACTAAAACTAAACAAAAACAAAAAACAGAATACTACAAGAACTTCACCCGGAATCGACAAGAGCACACAGAACACTAGGGCAGGGTGCCAACATACAAACACAGAGCACAGAACTGAGGGAAACAAAGGGTTTAAATACAATCAGGGGAAACGAGACACAGGTGCAAACAATAATGGGGATCAAGGGAAAAACACAGGGACAAAAAGCACAATGGGGACATCTACTGACAAAAACACGGAACAACCCTGGCCAAATCCTGACACTTGGAGGTCAGGGTCCCTGGGCAAGTGACCTGCTTGACTGGTTAATAATGTTGCTTTTACCTAGAAATGGTACTGATACTATTTCTATCTTATTAATATCAAGTGCAACTGACTTGCAATGAGCTAATCACATGCATATGAATCCCATTGTAAACTACCTCAGAGCCCTGAGCCATATGTATCTGTTGAAGGGCTGAAACAAACAGTCATATTGATCCAGAGACGTTAAGAAGGACAAGAATTCCTTGTATTGATTTACCCTTTTGGGGAACCCAGTTAACACATCGGAAACGCATCCAGCCTGCCCACCCGGCAACAGATAAGAACAAACAGGGCCCTCCAGCTAAGAGGGGCAGAGGGTTAGAAAACAACCATCATCCAATAATCTCACCCCCCCCCCCAAAAAAGGGGGAAAAAGGAGATATGGAAGAAGAATGGAAGAATCCTGTATGGCCTACTATATTCAGAATATTTTCTCTTGTTACAGTAGTTGGTACTGGGGTTTTCTGGAGCTTACTACCACCAAACGGATGATTAGTATTAATGGGAGATAGTAACATGCATCCTTCTTGACACCCATCCCAGCTGGAGATGCTGCAGGCTATAAACAGGTTTCTGCATCACAAGTGGATTTTTCAAGCCCAACTCATGAAAAGCAAGACTTCAAAACCATCCTACAAAGTGAGAAATTCCATTGTTGTTTTTGTCTGTGTTTGAGTGACAAGCAACGTAGTCTGCAGGGACTGCTGTATGAAATCTTTGTAAAATGTTCAGAAAGATCTTAACACTTTCTGAAGGGATTAATTCTATACCATGTAAATACAGAGTAAATAACATGTTAATACAATGTTGTTACTAGGGTAATTACAATGCAACTATCCAGGTATAGGCGCAAACTGTGAGGTGATTGTAAGAAATCAAGCAAAGCATCACAAACCCAAGTAAAAAATAAGGGAGTCGATGATCAAAGTTTCAATTATAGTGCAGAATCAGATATCAACTACTGGCATAATTCATACCCAATGCAGTTGTAGCAACTTTCTTAGTGAAAGTACACCTCTATTATGCTAATTGCAAATGTTGGAAGAGATGCACCGCATGTCTTCCATCTCAGGTGCTGCTAAAGATGGGATTCCCACAGATACTGCCTATCTCTCAGCATCAACCTTCTTAATCAGACCATCCATCTGTTCAGGGGATACACACCACACACCTCAAGCTGCCACTGATTCAATTGACTGTGTGTTGTTGGTTTTCCCTCAGCCAGAATTTTCCGAGATAGATTGTTTGCTGGTATTTGAGGAAAGGATATTCAAGCAGGCTGGGAGGCAAGGAGGCTGGATGGAAGAGTTTGCCAATAAATAGGCATTATGAAAGGCTCAATTCAATCTGTGTTTATGTAGTTTTGGCAGGTTGACTGAATTTTGCCCCAAAGTTTCCGCTCACACATACAACTTATTATCACATCCAGCATCAAAGTGATAATATCAGCTGGATAATATACACTTATTGTACAAAATATTAAGAACACTGGCTCTTTCCATGACATAGACTGACCAGGTTAATCCAGGTGAAAGCTATGATTCCTTATTGATGTCAAGTATTAAATCCATTTCAATCAGTGTAGATGAAGGAGAAGAGAGGATAAAGGAGGATTTTTAAGCCTTGAGACAATTGAGACATGGAATGTGTATGTGTCACGCCCTGGCCATAGAGAGGCTTTTATTCTCTATTTTGGTTAGGCCAGGGTGTGACTAGGTTGGGCATTCTAGGTTCTTTATTTTTTTGTTTTCTATTTCTTTGTTTTTGGCCGAGTGTGGTTCCCAATCAGAGGCAGCTGTCTATCGTTGTCTCTGATTGGGAATCATACTTAGGCAGCCTTTTTCCCACCTGTGTTTTGTGGGTAGTTAGGTTCTGTTTAGTGTCTGCACCTGACAGAACTGTTTCGGTTTTTCACTTTGTTAATTTGTTTGAGCGTTTTTTGAGAAATAAAATATCATGAACACTTACCACGCTGCGCTTTGGTCCGATCCTCATTCTGACGAGAGCCGTGACAGTATGTGTGCCATTCAGAGGATGAATGGGCAAGAGAAAATATTTAAGTGCCGTTGATGTATGGTAGTAGGTGCAAGATTAACGTTGGGAGGGACTAGCAGGAAGCACATAAATGTATGCAGACACACACTGCACCAAACAGTTCTTTGAATACCTCAAAACAATCTACGGACCGGTCTTGCACATCACATCTGAGATCAGCAGATGGCAAAACCATCCTCAGATACAAAATAAGTATTGCAGAGAGGTGGGTGGAACACTTCAGCAATATCCTGAACAGACCATCCACTGTCAACCCCTAAGCCATACACGTGATGCCCCAAAAGGCCATCCAACATCACCTGGACAATCCACCTACATTCAAGGAAAACTGAAAAAGCTATCAGCATGATGAGCTTGGGGAATGCACCAAGTAAAGACGGTATCCTGGCCGAACTCTATAAGACTGCTGGCTCAATACCGGCAAAAGTACTCCATGACATCGTTACCAGCATCTGGGAAATCGAGGAAATGCCCCAGGACTACAAGAATGCTACTGTCATGACGTTGCCCTCTTTGGGTACAGCGAGTACCATCCCCCTCTCTCTGTCTCCTACACCTAGGCTGCTGTGGTCAGAGAGGTTGTACATTTCTGCAGGAGATGATCTCCTCATAGCCACAGTATAGATACAGAGTGAATTTTCATAGAGAACAAAGGAATTTCTTCCACCTCACAGAACTTGAGGTCCGAACAACATTTATGTTCCGGAGAAGGTATAAAAGACCGGTGAAGAATCCAGCTACGAACTGGTCCGTTTGGTGCAATTTTGTGGGGCTCATGGGAGACGGTGCGGCCACATTACCATAACGCTGTTTATATAATAGCCTCAGATATTAGGTTTACATCTAATTGTTGTATAAGATGAATGAGTGAGGATGATACTGTTTGTAAAATTGTGTAATGTGATTTTGGACTGTTTAATGAAGGAAACTCCAATTCCCTTTTAACTAAATCAGAGGACCGCCCATGAGCCCAGTTAGGGTCGGGCTTCCTGGGACAGGCCCTTTTCTGCAATTCTGAATAAAACCCCACCTTGAGAATTTCTCAACAGACCATGTTTCTCTCCATTACGAGAGGACAAAGATTGCAGACCATGTTTCTCTCCATTACGAGAGGACAAAGCTGGCAAACCAGCTTACCTCAATAATGAGCGGGACAAGGTTTGAGACCAGATTGCTGAATCTTTAAACCTTCCCACGTGATTAACTTCTTGGCGCACCCATCCCGTTAGCGGGATCATTTTCGTCAGCATCCGCTGAATTGTAGAGCGCCAAATATTACTAAAAATATTTAATTTTCATGAAATCACAAGTGCAATATAGCAAAACACAGTTTAGCTTGATGTTAATCCAGCTGGCGTGTCAGATTTCAAAAAAGCTTTTCGGTGAAAGCTATCCAAGCGTTTATGTTAGGACATCTCTCTCTGTAGACAAAACATTACAAACAGCGAGCAGCAAAGTAGATTGGTCACGAAAGTCAGAAAAGCAATAAAATGAATCGCTTACCTTTGATGATCTTTGGAAGTTTGCACTCACAAGATTCCCAGTTACACAATAAATGTTCCTTTTGTTCCATAAAGTTTCTTTTTAAATCCAAAAACCTCCATTTGGTTGGCGCGTTATGTTCAGAAATCCACAGGCTCGAACGGTCACGACGGGGCAGACGAAAATTCCAAATTAGTATCCGTAATGTTCGTAGAAACATGTCAAACGTTTTTTATAATCAATCCTCAGGTTGATTTTACAATATATAATAGATAAAATTTCAACCGGACCGTAGCTTTTTCAATAGGAGTGAGAGAGAAATGGAGCTCGGAGCGATGCCAGGGGGGGGCTGTGTGTGACCCCGGGGAACATGCTTTTTTTTTGCCACAGAGAGTAGTTTTTTTTTGCACTGAACAAGAGCACACAGCACAGAGCAAGAGATATGAAGTGCAGATAACAAACCCTTAAGATACACCATGGAAAAAGATTTAACAGGGATGAAAAGAAAGGCGGAGAGAGACAGAGATAATGAGACAAACGTAAGTCTCCCGAAAGCTAAGACGAGTAAATATGACGAAGCGTATGTAGCGCTTGGCTTCACTGTGACTACGGTGGGAGATGAGGAAAGACAGGTATGTTTACTGTGTCTAAAAATGTTGGCAGCGGACAGCATGAAGCCAAATAAATTAAGGCGTCACTTAAAGACAATACACCCCAATCACGCTGATAAGCCGCTTGAGCTTTTTCAGCGAAAAAGTGTGAATGCTACTTCAGTAAACCAGCGAGCACTGTTAGCATCATATAAGGTGGCGTACCAAATTGCTCAGTGCAAAAAAACCCACTCCATAGCAGAGGAGCTGATACTGCGTGCAGCATTAGACCTGGTCTCTGTCCTGCTGGATGACGCAAGTGCTGCAAAAATTAACACTATCCCTCTGTTCAATGACACTGTCGTCAGACGTATAAATGACATTGCTAACAATCTTAAAGAACAGCTGGTAGATGAATTCAAAGACCAACGTTTTGCCTTAAAGTTTGATGAAGCAACTGACAGCAACAAAGACTGTTTGTTTATCGCTTATGTACGTTTTGACATGACAAACTCCCTGTGTGAGGATCTACTTTATTTGTAAACATGTCAGAGACAAGAGCCACAGCTGAAGAGCTATTCAAAATGCTGGACTGCTTCCTGCCTGAGAATGGGCTACAGTGGGAGAACTGCACTGGTGTTTTCAGTGATGGTGCACAGACCATGGCAGGGATGAGAAAAGGACTTTGGGCACTCATCAAGAAGGCCTCACCTAATGCTGAGTGGACACACTGTGTTATACACAGAGAAGCACTGGAATCAAGGCACCTTTCCTCTGAATTAAGTGAGGTTATGACTGACATTGTAGGTGTAGTCAATTTTATAAAGACCAGACCACTAAAAACAAGAGTCTTCTCTGCTATCTGTGAGGAGATGGGAGCTGAATATCAAGCTGTGCTGTTTCACAGTGAAGCAAGGTGGCCGTCACGAGGAAAAGTCTTGTCCCGAGTTTTTGGGCTCAGAGAGCAGATAAGAATGTTTTCGGAGCAGGAGCACAAGTATGACCTCGCAGCAAAATGTAGTGATGAGAACTTCCTGGCAAAACTGGCCTACCTGAGTGACATATTTGGAAAGCTAAATGAACCAAATCTACAGCTTCAAGGGAAAGATAACCACCCCCCTCAGGTCACATACAAGATCAACTCTTTCACTCAAAAGCTTGCAATGTGGGGCAGGCGACTAGATGAAGGAAATACTGATTCATTTGAGAACCTGCATGAATTTGTTGACACTACTGACTATAATGCCACCTCAGTGATTCCATATATTTAGGAGCATATTTCATCACTGATGGAATTCTTTAAAAAGTACTTCCCTGAAAACAGTACCCAATATGACTGGGTGAGAGATCCTTTCAATGCACCAGCTCCAACTGGTTTCAGCTCTGCAGAGGAGGACCAGTTCATTGATATGACGTCTGACTCCACATTGAGACTGAGGATCACATCACAGACACTGAGTGAATTATGGCTGAGTGTAGAGAGGCAGTATCCACTCTTAGGGCAGAGGGCCATGGGCATTCTTCTTCCTTTTGCAACATCTTATCTTTGTGAGACTGGCTTCTCTGCTGTTGCTGCACTGAAGACCAAGTACAGGTCCCAGCTAAACATTGAGCAGGAGCTGAGAGTTGCAGTGTCTTGCTTCAAACCCCGCTTCAAAAAGCTGTGCTCTGCAAAACGTGCTCATTGCAGCCATTAATCCTGATTTTCTCATTTTGATTTTAAAAAATCAGCACAAATTGCTTTATTCATTGTTGTTTTATTGTTCAAAGTGTTTCATATACTGAGTTAATGTTGCTGATCAATTTGAATTTATTATTATTTATTGATTATATTAAATTTTATTTTTCAGAATCAAATGGTCAAAAAATGTTTACAGTTTAAATAAGGATTTATTTATTTTTTTGTTGAAATTTCAGGCAAATTGATGCACTAAGTCTTTTCTGTTACAGACTAAAAAACAATGTTAATAAAGTTATTCTTTGTTGTAAGTTGATCTATATTTCTTTCTTTTTTCTTTTTTTCTTTTCTTTAATGTTAATAAGGATACAATGTTATGCATAGGTGTACTTATAACAATTTTATAGACAAATTATACTATTTACAGTCGCGGTGGAGAGTTGGGGGGCGCGAAATGTTTAATTCTTCCTAGGGGGGGCGTAACAGAAAGTAATTGAGAAGCACTGCTTCAAATGGAGGGAAGGCATGCAATGGAACAGAGAGGTTTCAGGAAAAACAGCACTTCCTGGTTGGATTTTCCTCAGGTTTTCGTCTGCAATATCAGTTCTGTTATACTCACAGACAATATTTTGACAGTTTTGGAAACTTTAGAGTGTTTTCTATCCTAATATGACAATTATATGCATATTCTAGATTCTGGGCCTAAGAAATAGGCAGTTTCATTTGGGTACGTTTTTCATCCAAACATCAAGATACTGTCCCCTACACTCAAGAGGTTAAACTCTTAAACTATCAATACCGACAGAATAAGAACAAGTCTTGATATTAATTACTAGTCTGCAGCTAGGAATTCGGTATCATTGAACGTGAAGACCAACAACCGCCGAAACATCTATCCATAACTACATCAATGAATGTCACTCTGAACCATCCATTCTAACAAAGACAGAGAGAGAAACGGACAATTCTACAAAAGAAACAAACTTTTCAACAGTGATCAAGAAGACACACCGAGTGTAAATATATATATTGATTGCAATTGTTCCCGAATGAGTGATTGTTATAATTGTTATAATTATCAACTCTGTATTGACTTTTCAGCTGACCCCCACTCCCCTTTTGTCTAACAAGCCGGCATGCCGGTTTAGCCCACTAGGGCACATTCCTCTATCATTTCTTGTAACCGTATTTACTTTGTTTGTTTGTGTGTGGACTTCTGTGATTGTTTAGTTAGTCAATAAATAAATGATTTAAGACAATTGCTGTATTGATGACTCATAGTGAAGACAGGGTTCGTGCAGAACCAACAATTTACGACGTTTGGAATGAGACTTACGTGAGGTAAAATAAATAATTCATTCATTCAGAAGACTATTGATCAGATATGAAAATATCTGAAAAGTTATATTAGGAAAATTATAACTTTGTAATCTGAATATTTTTCTTGGTGCCCCGACTTCCTAGTGAATTACATTTGCCTGATTAGTTAATCACGAAATGCTAATTACAGAGAATCTTTGATAAAAACTAAAAGTCTTCAGTTAATGATAGTAAAGACACGACACTACTATTGTTGCCCTGTATAAAAACAAAGGCAGCAAAGAAGACTGTGGCAACTATAGAGGGATTGCACTGCTCTCCATAGTTGCCAAGATCCTTGTCTGAGTCATCCTTAATAGGCTAACCTCCATGTCAGAAGAGAACCTTCCAGGAGCGCAATGTGGATTCAGGCCTGGTCACAGTACAACGGACATGATATTTACCATTAGACAAATACAAGGAAAATGTATTGAGAAAAATATGGACCTCTACTGCATGTTCTTAGATCTCACCAAACCTTTTGACACGGTGAACAGGGATGGGTTATGGAAGATCCTCCACAAATTTGTCTGCCTGAAAAAACTTGGCTAAGGACCTTAACAAAGTCATCTCCATCAGACACAGGGATGATGGTTCAATCTACAACCTGCTCAGGCTCAGAGCAAAGACCAAAACACAAAACACAAGAACATCTTGTAATCTTTGCTGTGCCCTACTCGCAGACTCAGAGGCATATCTCCAGTCTTTGGCAGACAATTTTGATGAAGCTTGCAAGAGTTTCGGTCTTACCACCAGCTTGGAAAAACTGTCGTTCTCAGTAAACCATCACCCCTGTCCAGCCCAGTGATCCCCAGCATCCACTTAAGTGGATCTGAGCTTCAGAATGTCAACCACTTCACATATCTGGGGAGCCCCATCTCCAAGGATGGCTCACTCAACCAAATAATAACTAGCAGAATCCAGAAAGCAAAGCCAGTCATTGGGAAGGCTGAGGAACAGGATACTAAATCAGCATACCATCACTCTTTCATCAAAGATGAACATCTAAAATGCAGTAGTCATCACAACTCTGTTGTATGGATTGGAAACTTGGACCTTGTACAGTTGCCACATCAATTGGCTGGAGACATTCCATAAACAATGGCTGAGATCTACACTAAACAAAAGTATGTGGACATCCCTTCATATTAGTGGATTCAGCTATTTCAGCCACACCCGTTGCTGGCAGGTGTATAAAATCGAGCACACAGCCATGGAATCTCCATAGACAAACAATGGCAGTAGAATGGCCCGTTTGTCAAATATCTGCCCTGCTAGAGCTGCCCCAGTCAACTGTCATTGCTCTTATTGTGAAGTGGACACGTCTAGGAACAACAACGGCGAAGGGATAGACCACACAAGCTCACAGAACGGGACTGCCGAATGCTGAAGTGCATAGTGTGTAAAAATCGTCTGTCCTCGGGTTGTAACACTCACTACCGAGTTCCAAACTGCCTCTGGAAGCAACGTCAGAACAAGAACTCTTCTTCGGGTGCTTCATGTAGCTTCACGAGCAGCCACACACAAGCCTAAGAACACAATGTGGAATGCCAAGCATTGGCTGTAGTGGTGTAAAGCTTGGCACCATTGGACTCTGGAGCAATGTAAAGGCGTTAATGCCCATGAATTTGGAATGAGATGTTTGATGAGCAGGTGTCCAGATACTTTTGGCAATGTAGTGTATTATGGGTATCCGGTGGCAAGACAAGGTATCCAACATGGAGAAAGTACAGAAAGCTAACAGCACCAGCTGTCACACCCTGACCATAGTTTGCTTTGTATTTTTCTATGTTTTGTTTGGTCAGGGTGTGATATGAGTGGGCATTCTATGTTGTGTGTCTAGTTTGTCTGTTTCTGTGTTTGGCCTGATATGGTTCTCAATCAGAGGCTGGTGTTAGTCATTGTCTCTGATTGGGAACCATATTTAGGTAGCCTGTTTGGTGTTGGGTTTTGTGGGTGATTGTTCCTGTTCCTGTGTTAGTTTGCACCAGTTTAGGCTGGTTTGGTTTTCACGGTATGTTTTTGTATTGATCGTGTTTCATCTTCATTAAAGATGTATCTAAACAACCACGCCTCATTTTGGTCTGACTCTCCTTCTCACCAAGAAAACCGTTACACCAGCATTGAGGCTAAGATCATTAAGGCACAGCTCCAATGAACCGGCCACACCATCAGGATGCCCAACAACTGTCTCCCAAGAAGGATCTTCTTTGGTGAGGCTGCAGCAGGGGCACTGGAAGACCGACCTAAAAAGTGCTTCAAATACAACATTAAACGACCTCAAGTTCTGTATTATCCAGACCCAGCCAACTGACAGACATCACCTCTACCCGATCAACCTGGCACTCCAAAACCCTCACAGCAATAGACAAGTTTGAGCAGGATAGAAACAATCCTCGAATTGCAGCCATAAAAGTGTCATAACCGGACCCACAACCCCAGCGGAAGCATATCTCTGTCCCTCATGCCTCAGAGTCTGCACTTCAAAACTAGGACTCCTGAGCCACTCAAGAACTCACAATAAACCGAAGTGACATGCACAAGTTATCATAGTCGAAACCAATGGACTACCAGAGAGAGAAAGGTACTAGACACCCAGCACACAGGTTTGACTGTGTCAAGAACTGCAACACTGCTGGGTTTTTCACGCTCAACCGTTTCCCGTGTGTATCAAGAAAGGTCCACCACCCAAAGGAAATCCAGCCAACTTGACAAAACTGTGGGATGCATTGGAGGCAACATGGGCCAGCATCCCTGTAAAACATTTTTGTTACCTTGTAGAGTCCATGCCCCAACGAATCGAGGCAAAACGCATTGCAACTCAATATTAGAAAGCTGTTCCTAATGTTTTGTACACTCAGTGTATGTGTCACGGGTGCCTATGGTTCTATTTAATCCCTTTTCCTCGTGTCCTTTATTTTTTTATTGACTTCAGTGCTTTAATATTTATTTATTCCTAGTGTGTACAGTTTTGGATGACTTATTTACTTATTTGAATGACTTCCTTTCCATTGAAATGGTTAATCCCTTTTGAGTGCTTGTCACGTTGTCGGAATGAGTGTTAATTTGGGGCCTGAGCCACGCCCCCCACACCTGAGAGTATTGAGGTTACGATCTGCCCGTGCACATGTTCAGGAGAGCTTCAAGCCAGCAATAGAAGAGGACAGCTGTCACAGGCTGCGACAGCCACACCACCACCACTACTGCCGCCGCGCCTGGGGAGAGGGGACCGGATGAGTGTGACACTGCTCCGGACGATCTGAACAGAATGACCCTGCTCTGGATGAAGAGCCAAACAACATTTAAGTGCGTACCAATGACTTCCAGTATGATGTTACTGATTAAGCTTTCTCCACCCTCTCCAGATGTGTCCTGCTACGACGAGTCTGCAGAGGCCTCGATTACCGCATCGGAACCCCATGATGCCAACGCCGAAGCGATGAGCACTCCATTCCAAACAACTATGGACTCTAGCGTGTGTGAGTGGGCCCGGGCCTTATGTTTTGTTCTGTTTTTTTTTTATCCTGTAAACTCATTTTAATACTAAGAAAATAAAGACATGAAAGAACCGTATACACTGACAGTCTGACTCATGCATGTGTTAGTGGTGTAGGGATTGAAAGAACTTTGGTTTTTGACATGGTTGTGTGAGTAGACATCATGTTGTCAGCTGTATAGTATGTGGTACAGTAGGCTACACAGGGTTTTTGAATCACTTTAAAAAAATCATTCCCATATGGGTGTTCAATAATATACAAGTGCTTTATGAATCCTATATCTTAATAAAACATAAATGAGCTCATACAGGCGTAATGCAGGTCAGAGAAAGAGTCAAAGATTTAACCAGCAGCGCTACATTTGCAGTCCCCTGATGTCCTGCTAAGAGCCCCATCCTGAGTCCTGACCTTCAAGGATTGAGAAGTCTATTTGCTGTCATGATTTAATTGAAAGCGCATGTACCGCACGGTGATTTGCATTACAATCGCCTTTTTTAATTGCCCAAGAAGCCTATGCATGTTTTATGAAGAGTACAGTGTCAAAGGCAATATTTTAGTGACTGTCAGGGCAGACTCGGTGTGGGACTGGGACATACAGGCTAATCCGTGTTGAGAGAGTGTCTTTCTAGAGTATGAGAGTATAGAATTCATGATTATTTGCTAATGGTTAATACTGCTGGTTACTATGTCACAGGTGAGTAGTAGGACTGGTTGTCTACAAACATTGTTTGATGTGTTCTGCATAAAGCAGTCCATTACAATCCTGTGCCGTTACCTTTTTGACCTTTATGAGAACAATAGCATTATCAGATCTCCAATCAGATCTAAAGATTTTCTTAAGACTTTTGGGTAAACACTTTACTTGACACCCAGCGTCATAATGTCACATGGTAGAAACCCTGTAATTGTTATTTATTTTATTTCACCTTTATTTAACCAGGTAGGCAAGTTGAGAACAAGTTCTCATTTACAATTGCGATCTGGCCAAGATAAAACAAAGCAGTTCGACACATACAACAACACAGAGTTACACATGGAGTAAAACAAATATACAGTCAATAATACAATAGAAAAATAAGACTGACGTGAGCAAATCAAATTTTATTTGTCACATACACATGGTTAGCAGATGTTAATGCGAGTGTAGCGAAATGCTTGAGGTAAGGGAGGGAAAAGGGAGGGAAAAGCACAAAGAAACAAATACAATAGGGGAAGAGGTCGTTGTTTGGGCTAGATTATTGATGGGCTATGTACAGGTGCATTGATCTGTGAGCTGTTCTGACAGCTTGTGCTTAAAGCTAGTGAGGGAGAAAAGTGTTTCCAGTTTCAGAGATTTTTGTAGTTCGTTCCGGTCATTGGCAGTAGAGAATTGGATGGAGAGGCGGCCAAAGGAAGAATTTGTTTTGGGGGTGACCAGAGATATACACCTGCTGGAGCGCGTGCTACAGATGGGAGATGCTATGGTGACCAGCGAGCTGAGATAAGGGGGACTTTACCTAGCAGGGTCTTGTAGATGACTTGGAGCCAGTGGGTTTGGCAACAAGTATGAAGCGCGGGCCAGCCAATGAGAGCGTACAGGTTGCAGTGGTTGGTAGTATATTGGGCTTTGGTGACAAAACGTATGACACTGATAGACTGCATCCAATTTATTGAGTAGGGTATTGGAGGATATTTTATAAATTACATCGCCGAAGTCGAGGATCGGTAGGATGATCAGTTTTACGAGGGTATGTTTGGCAGCATGAGCGAAGGATGCTTTGTTTGCGAAATAGGAAGCCAATTCTAGATATAACTTTGGATTGGAGATGTTTGAAGTGAGTCTGGAAGGAGAGTTTACAGTCTAACCAGACACCTAGGTATTTGTAATTGTCCACATATTCTAAGTCAGAAACGTCCAGCGTAGTGATGCTGGATGGTCGGGCAGGTGCAGGCAGTGATCGGTTGAAGAGCATGCATTTAGTTTTACTTTTATTTAAGAGCAGTTGGAGGCCATGGAAGGAGAGTTGTATGGCATTGAAGCTCGTGTCCAAAGAAGGGCCAGAAGTATACAGAATGGTGTTGTCTGTGTAGAGGTGGATCAGAGACTGACCAACAGCAAGAGCGACATCATTGATATATACAGAGAAGAGAGCCCGCCCAAGAATTGAACTCTGTGGCACCCCCATAGAGACTGCCAGAGGCCCGGACAACAGGCCCTCCGATTTGACACACTGAACTCTATCAGAGAAGTAGTTGGTGAACCAGGCGAGGCAATCATTTGAGAAACCAAGGCTATCGAGTCTGAAGATGTGGTGTTTGACAGAGTCGAAAGCATTGGCCAGGTCAATGAATACGGCTGCACAGTATTTTTTCTTATCAATGGCGGTTATGATATCATTTAGGTCCTTGAGCTTGGCTGAGGTGAGCCAATGACCTGCTCTGAAACCAGATTGCATAGCAGAGAAGGCGCAGTGGGAATCGAAATGGTCGGTAATCTGTTTGTTGACTTGGCTTTCGAAAGAAAGGAAGGCAGGGTAGGATAGATATAAAAGGCAGGGTAGGATAGATATAGGTCTGTAGCAGTTTGGGTCTAGAGTATCCCCCCTTTGAAGAGGGGGATGACCGCATCTGCTTTCCAATCTTTGGGAATCTCAGACGACACGAAAGAGGTTGAACAGGCTAGTAATAGGGGTTGCAACAACTTCGGCAGATAATTTTAGAAAGAAAGGGTCCAGATTGTCTAGCCCGACTGATTTGTAGGGGTCCAGATTTAGCATCTCTTTCAGAACATCAGCTGTCTGGATTTGGGTGAAGGAGAAATGGGGAAGGCTTGGGCGAGTTGCTGTGGGGAGTACAGTGCAGTTGACCAGGGTAGGGGTAGCCAGGTGGAAAGCATAGCCAGCTGTAGAAAAATGCTTATTGAAATGTTTAATTATATTGGATTTATCGGTGGTGCCAGAGTGTCCTATCCTCAGTGCAGTGGGCAGCTGGGAGGAGCTGTTCTTATTCTCCATGGACTTTACAGTGTCCCAGAACGTTTTTGAGTTTGTGTTGCAGGAAGCAAATTTCTGCTTGAAAAAGCTAGCCTTGGCTTTTCTAACTGCTTGTGTATATTGGTTTCTTTTCCCTGAAAAGTTGCATATCACGGGGGCTGTTCAATGCTAATGCAGAACGCCATAGGATGTTTTTGTGTTGGTTAAGAACAGTCAGGTCTGGAGAGAACCAAGGGCTATATCTGTTCATGGTTCTACATTTCTTGAATGGGGCATGCTTATTTAAGATGGTGAGGAAGGCATTAACATTTTGTTACCAGGCATCCTCTACTGAAGGGGTCAATATCCTTCCAGGATACCCGGGCCAGGTCTATTAGAAAGGCCGGCTCGCTGAAGTGTTTCAGGGAGCGTTGAGAGTGATGAGTGGAGGTCGCTTGACCGCTGAACCATTACAGATGCAGGCAATGAGGCAGTGATCGCTGAGATCTTGGTTGAAAACAGCAGAGGTGTATTTAGAGGGCAAGTTGGTTAGGATTATATCTATGAGGGTGTCCGTGTTAACGGCTTTGGGGTGGTACCTGGTAGGTTCATTTATAATTTGTGTGAGATTGATGGCATCAAGCTTAGATTGTAGAATGGTGGGGTGTTAAGCATGTTCCAGTTTAGGTCACCTAAACTAATGACACGTATTTTTAGACCTGTTGTGAAATATTGCGTTATTTTATGGATGGTTATGACACCTACTGAAAAGTGTCAAAAAGCACAACCTACCACACAATGCAAAACATTACATTACACCAAAGCCTATTTGTCAACAGTGTGTTTATGTTATATAACATTGACTGAAGTTCTTCATTGTAATTCTGCACACATTGATGTCAGACATGCACATACCACAATGCTCTGTTTCTGATGACTTGGGAGAATGCAGGAGCAGATATCAGGAGCAGAACAAGACACTCTCTTTTTGACTGTTGGCTGACATAAGGGCATGTCCCTGATATGGCTTATATGATTATGATGGTCATAATGCTTCTTGACAGTGTCATCATAAGTTGTATTTTCTTAGTCTAAGTAAAGTTACACAGTATGGTCATAATGCATTATGATAGTGTCATAATGTATTTATGATGTCAAAGTTATTTAAAATGTGATAAAAAAAACATAACAACAAAAAAACGTTCAAATGAAAGAGACATTTTCTGACAGTTATGTACAGTAGTTGTCATAACCAGCAATGAAATAACACTATATATATCACAACAGGTGTAAATATATGGGTCATGAAAGTGTTATGACCATATTATGACTTGGTTATGACTGTGTCATAATGTGTTATGACGCTGGGTGTCAAGTAAAGTGTTACCGTCTTTTGTGATAGCGTGTGTACGTATACTTCAATTATTTTATAATGGACTTTGGATTTTTAACTAAGGATGCAATAATGTTTTTGCACTTGCAATTCCAGTAAGGTGATTAACAGAGCCTATTGGCATTACATCCTTCCATAGAGAGATTGTGTGCCATTGAATAGTCTAACTCTATGACCTTGTCACTACTCACTTTCCTGATGAATTTCTCTCGGGAAATGCAAACGGTTTCCTCTGGCCACAATGTATTTGTGGCAGCTCAGCATACAGTAACTGGATTATTGGCATTCTCAAATCTGAACGTCAAACATTGGGAAAACCCTATTGATTAGTGGTAAGTGTCTTTATTTCCATACAGTCAACACGACACAAGCTAATTTTAAACTTCCCCTTGCTGAAAGTAAGCTTTAATAATGTGTGCTGCAGGAGATTTTTATCTTGCTCCATTACTCTGCTGATACCCTTGTACCCTTGTACCCATTAGGAGATTAGGTGAGCTGTTCATGTTCGGCAGTGATATGCATCCAAGTTCTCTGTGGATCCAGGTTGTGTTGTGGTTTCACCTCGAATAGGAATGTTTGAAACTAAATTGATTTCTAACAGCATTTTATGTCAGTGCTTGTCCCTAAAATGCTGATAGTTCACCTTTTATCAGTCAATAAATACAGGTCTGAAATCTCAGGGAGAGTCTATGACGAGCTTATCCTTGACCTGTCAGTCTCTTCCTCTAACTCAGAACCTCAGGCACACACAAGATGCTAAAGCTGAGTGACCCGCCAAAGCCAGTTAATCTGTTGCTTCATACCCCCAGTCTTAGGCTCTGAGCAATGCTGGAAATCTTCACTTCCATGAATTGACATTGATAATGCCCCTCCAAGATGAGAGCATGTGCTGGGGATGAGGTGCTGCCGTAATATTATACAGAATATTTGGGGATTTTTGTGTGTGTTGTATTAGACAATATCCCAAGTACAAGTTCTGTCTGAAAGTCTTTGATCTCCTTATATTGATTCTGCTCTTATTCTGTTGAAATAGTTTCTTTGTTAGGTTTATGTATATCAAGGTGTGGATGAAACCGAAGATATATTAATGTGAAAAATGCATATTCATCATTCCACTACTCTATGCATATATTGAGGTGTAATTGTAACGGCTTTCGTCTGGTGGAAGAGAAGCGGACAAATGCAGCGTGCTATTTCTGATACATGTATAATGACGATTGAAAAAACGAACTATACAAAACAACAAACGGAATGTGAAAACCTATACAGCCTATCTTGTGACAACAAACACAGAGACAGGAACAATCACCCACGAAACACTCAAAGAATATGGCTGCCTAAATATGGTTCCCAATCAGAGACAACGATAATCACCTGACTCTGATTGAGAACCGCCTCAGGCAGCCATAGACTATGCTAGACGCCCCCAAGACAAAACACACCACAAAAAACCCATGTCACACCCTGGCCTGACCAAATAAATGCAGACAAACACAATATAATTCGACCAGGGCGTGACAGAACCCCCCCCCCCCCCCCTAAGGTGCGGACTCCCGGACGCACATCAAAACAATAGGGGAGGGTCCGGTTGGGCGTCTGTCCATGGTGGCGGCTCCGGCGCGGGACGTGGACCCCACTCTATCAATGTCTTAGTCCCTCCTCCTCGCGTCCTAGGATAGTCCACCCTCGCCGCCGACCATGGCCTAGTAGTCCTCACCCAGAACCCCACTGGACTGAGGGGCAGCTCGGGACTGAGGGGCAGCTCGGGACTGAGGGGCAGCTCGGGACTGAGGGGCAGCTCGGGACTGAGGGGCAGCTTGGCACTGAGAGGAAGCTCAGGCAGGTAGTTGGATCCGGCAGATCCTGGCTGACTGGCGGATCTGGAAGAGTCTGGCTGACTGGCGGATCTGGAAGAGTCTGGCTGACTGGCGGATCTGGAAGAGTCTGGCTGACTGGCGGATCTGGAAGAGTCTGGCTGACTGGCGGAGTCTGGCTGACTGGAAGAGTCTGGCTGCTCCTGGCGGATCTGGCTGCTCCTGGCGGATCTGGCTGCTCCTGGCGGATCTGGCTGCTCCTGGCGGATCTGGCTGCTCCTGGCAGACTGGCGGATCTGGCTGCTCCTGGCAGATTGGTGGCTCTGGCTGCTCCTGGCGGCTCTGGCTGCTCCTGGCGGATCTGGCTGCTCCTGGCAGACTGGCGGATCTGGCTGCTCCTGGCAGACTGGCGGCTCTGGCTGCTCCTGGCAGACTGGCGGCTCTGGCGGCTCTGGCTGCTCCTGGCAGACTGGCGGCTCTGGCTGCTCCTGGCAGACTGGCTGCTCCTGGCAGACTGGCGGCTCTGGCTGCTCCTGGCAGACTGGCGGCTCTGGCTGCTCCTGGCAGACTGGCGGCTCTGGCTGCTCCTGGCAGACTGGCGGCTCTGGCTGCTCCTGGCAGACTGGCGGCTCTGGCTGCTCCTGGCGGCTCTGGCTGCTCCTGGCGGCTCTGGCTGCTCCTGGCGGATCGGCGGCTCTGGCTGCTCCTGGCGGATCGGCGGCTCTGGCTGCTCCTGGCGGATCTGGCTGCTCCTGGCGGATCTGGCTGCTCCTGGCAGACTGGCGGCTCTGGCAGACTGGCGGCTCTGGCTGCTCCTGGCGGCTCTGGCTGCTCCTGGCGGCTCTGGCTGCTCCTGGCAGACTGGCGGCTCTGGCTGCTCCTGGCAGACTGGCGGCTCTGGCTGCTCCTGGCAGACTGGCGGCTCTGGCTGCTCCTGGCAGACTGGCGGCTCTGGCTGCTCCTGGCAGACTGGCGGCTCTGGCTGCTCCTGGCAGACTGGCGGCTCTGGCTGCTCCTGGCAGACTGGCTGCTCCTGGCAGACTGGCGGCTCTGGCTGCTCCTGGCAGACTGGCGGCTCTGGCTGCTCCTGGCAGACTGGCGGCTCTGGCTGCTCCTGGCAGACTGGCGGCTCTGGCTGCTCCTGGCAGACTGGCGGCTCTGGCTGCTCCTGGCAGACTGGCGGCTCTGGCTGCTCCTGGCAGACTGGCGGCTCTGGCTGCTCCTGGCAGACTGGCTGCTCCTGGCAGACTGGCGGCTCTGGCTGCTCCTGGCTGCTCCTGGCAGACTGGCGGCTCTGGCTGCTCCTGGCAGACTGGCTGCTCCTGGCAGACTGGCGGCTCTGGCTGCTCCTGGCAGACTGGCGGCTCTGGCTGCTCCTGGCAGACTGGCTGCTCCTGGCAGACTGGCGGCTCTGGCTGCTCCTGGCGGCTCTGGCTGCTCCTGGCAGACTGGCGGCTCTGGCTGCTCCTGGCAGACTGGCGGCTCTGGCTGCTCCTGGCAGACTGGCGGCTCTGGCTGCTCCTGGCAGACTGGCTGCTCCTGGCAGACTGGCGGCTCTGGCTGCTCCTGGCAGACTGGCTGCTCCTGGCAGACTGGCGGCTCTGGCTGCTCCTGGCTGCTCCTGGCAGACTGGCGGCTCTGGCTGCTCCTGGCTGCTCCTGGCAGACTGGCTGCTCTGGCTGCTCCTGGCAGACTGGCGGCTCTGGCTGCTCCTGGCAGACTGGCGGCTCTGGCTGCTCCTGGCAGACTGGCGGCTCTGGCTGCTCCTGGCAGACTGGCGGCTCTGGCTGCTCCTGGCAGACTGGCGGCTCTGGCTGCTCCTGGCAGACTGGCGGCTCTGGCTGCGCTGTAGAGGCGGGAGGCTCCGGCAGCGCTGTAGAGGCGGGAGGCTCCGGCAGCGCTGAACAGGCGGGAGGCTCCGGCAGCGCTGAACAGGCGGGAGGCTCCAGGCAGCGCAGGAGAGGAAGAAGGCTCGGGCAGCGCTGAACAGGTGGGAGACTCCGGCAGCGCAGGAGAGGCGAGGCGCACTGTAGTCCTGATGCGTGGTGCTGGCACTGGTGGTACTGGGCCGAGGACACGCACAGGAAGCCTGGTGCGGGGAGCTGCCACCGGAGGGCTGGTGTGTGGAGGTGGCACAGGATGGGCAAGACCGTGAAGGCGTACTGGAGATCTTGAGAGCAGGGCTGGCACAGGACGTGCAAGGCTAGGGATGTGCACAGGAGGCCTGATGCGTGAGGCTGGCACCAACTTCACCGATTAACACGCACCTCAGGACGAGTATGGAGCACTGACCCAGGTGCCATCAAATCCCCGACACGCTCCGTCGGGCGAATTCCATGCTTAAAACACCAACACAGCAACTCCCTCATTTCTCTCTCCTCCAATTTCCCCATAAACTCCTTCACAGTCTCTGCTTCGCTCACCTCCAACACCGGCTCTGGTTCTGGTCTCCTCCTTGGCTCCTCACGATAAACAGGGAGAGTTGGCTCAGGTCTGACTCCTGACTCTGCCACACTCTCCCTGAGCCCCTCCCCCCAAGAAATTTTTGGGGCTGACTCTCGGGCTTCCAACCGCGTCGCCGTGCTGCCTCCTCATACCGGCGCCTCTCCGCTTTCACCGCCTCCAGTTCTTCTTTGGGGCGGCGATATTCTCCAGGCTGAGCCCAGGGTCCTTATCTGTCCAATTCGTCCTCCCATGTCCATTCCTCTCTTTGTTGCTCCTGCTGTTGCCTGTTACCACGCCGCTTGGTCCTGTTGTGGTGGGTGATTCTGTAACGGCTTTCGTCTGGTGGAAGAGAAGCGGACCAAAATGCAGCGTGGTATTTCTGATACATGTATAATGACGATTGAAAAAAACGAACTATACAAAACGACAAACGGAATGTGAAAACCTATACAGCCTATCTTGTGACAACAAACACAGAGACAGGAACAATCACCCACGAAACACTCAAAGAATATGGCTGCCTAAATATGGTTCCCAATCAGAGACAACGATAATCACCTGCATCTGATTGAGAACCGCCTCAGGCAGCCATAGACTATGCTAGACACCCCCAAGACAAAACACACCACAAAAAACCCATGTCACACCCTGGCCTGACCAAATAAATGCAGACAAACACAATATAATTCGACCAGGGCGTGACAGTAATTTTATTTTCTTAATTCATATGCATTCTTAATTAATCTGACTATGTGAACTGGGAGTGAAATGTGGTGCACTAATACAGTAATAACAAACCCAATGCCTTCTCATTACTTCAAACCTCACTATAATGTTCTCTTTATATCTCAAGGACTATTGCTAGCACAGCACTGATAACCTTATGCATTTATTTATCTCTATTTCTATCAGCTGTTTAGCTTCTGCAGAACTATCGTGCTGCTTATGAATACAATGTTCCTCTCTGTAGGAAACACTGTAGTAAATATCTGTTCACAAAATGTTCAGTTCTCAGTGATTTGTGTTACTTTTGAGCAGTGGTGTATTTAAGTAAATATTTTTGGGGTATCTGTACTTATGTTTTTTACTTTTTTATTTATGTTTTTGACAACTTTTACTTCCCTACATTCCTGAAGAAAATAATGTACTTTTTACTCCATACATTTTCCCTGATACCCAAAAGTACTAGTCACATTTTGAATGCTTAGCAGGACAGGAAGAAGGTGCAATTTACGCACTTATCAAGAGAACATCCCTAGCATCTCTATTGCCTCTGATCTGACAGACTCACTAAACACAAATGCTTCATTTGTAAATGATGTCTGAGTGTAGGAGTGTGCCCCTGGCTAGCCGTAAATAGAAAAAAACAAGAAAATGGTGCTGCCTGGTTTGCTTAATATAAGGAATTTGAAATGAATTACCCTTTTACTTTTGATACTTAATAATATTTTAGGAATTACACAAGTATATTTAAACCAAATACTTTTAGACTTTTACTCTAGTGTTTTACTGGATGACTTTTACTTAAGTGCATTAAGGTATCTTTGCTTTTACTCAAGTACGACACTTGGGTACTTTTTCCACAACTGCTTTTGAGCAAGGGTAGCAGTCACTTATTCTGTTTTGAAACACATGGCGCTGTACAATGTGATTGTTGGGAGTAGGCTCCAGGATTGGAGGATTCTAAATTGTTTGCCTTCATTAGACAACTTTGTTCCAATATTTCTGTAAATCAGTGATATTTATTCCCATAGTAAATCGTTATGGATCTATAACTAAATCAACATCTGAATTTTGAAAGAGTATTTTTTTTAAAATGGAATTCTAATCATCACTCCAGTCAAAACAGGCTCTGCGAACATTTGAATCCATTAATTTGATATGGGCTGGCACTAATGTTCTAGTTTAGCTGACGTTCTTAAGCCGTTTTTTAGCCTTGGGTGAATTTTGACTCGTTCTATTGTCCAGCCTATAGATAGCCAGAGCGAATTTACGAAAGTACCCGAATGTCCATTTAGAAAGCACAACGACTATACCATTTAGCTAAGCTCAGAATGTCGAGAATAATCAAGTCAATAAACGTTGGGAAGTTAGATGGCCTATAGTTAATATACTGGCAAGTTTGATGTATAACTACTAACGTTAGGTTGCTAGCTAACATACAGGTACATACATACTGCTGTAATGATATGCTATGTGGTTCGTAAGGACAGCGTAGCTAACAAATTGTCAGTCAACATAACGTGTAAGGTAACTTATTTGAAAAGCCATTACTTTATTACATTGAGTAGCAAGCTCACCCTTGTTCGTTAGGGCAAATCTGGTTTGTGATAGGAGGGGAGGACCTAGCTTGGCTATGAGACCATTCTTTATTAAAGGTTGAATAGTCTATTGTTCAGCTATTAAATTGTTGTTCCCATCTCATTCCTTTCCTTCTTTCACACGTCAACATTCTGCTCCTGAGTGGCTTTTTGTCAAGAGCAAAACCTTTTTAATTTTCAATCAAAAATAATTGTTCTGAAAGCAACTTTTTTCCGACACAAAGGAAGTCAAAGTGGACACCTATGAAGATGACATCTTAGGTAAGCAGTACTGGGCTGTATTGACGTATCCTAAAAATGACATCCGCTGCTTTAGATTGAATGGTCATTTCTCAGTTGTTGTTTTCATATATATAAAAAATAAGTTGTTTTCTTTACCTTCAGAGAGCGAGCTGATCAAGGGGTCAAAAATGTAGATATTGCCAGATGTTCACTGTCCGAGGAACAGGCCGTGGAAGCTTTACTGCTGGCAAAGTGTCCATAACCAGAGCTAATTAAACTGTTCTGTTTTCTTTTTCTCCATCTCTGCCTGTCTTGTTGTACATGGAACCTGTCTCACATGCATTAATTTAAAAAAACTTAAGATGTCAGCTGCTGATTTTCAGATTTACACCACATGAACACAGCCATTTTCACTGGACTATCTGTTGCTGCCAAGTCATGATTTCCCTGGGGGTTGGCCTTGCAATAACCAAGTGGTGAGACACATAGCCCTCTATTTTTAAATGTTTCAGGCACACTCCAATAGCTGTTTGCGTCACATACAGTATCATCTATTGACATTATCTTGTATTGTTTGTCCTCATGTGACCACACACACTAACAGTCTCTCTTCTTCACTTCATCCCTCTCCCCCTTCTCCCTAAACACTCTAGGTTATATCAGCTGTTTTGGGGAACCCCTCCCGCATCTCAACTGGCAGACAGAGGGCACAGCATGAGGTGAGATGTCACTTGGTCGGGTCAACAGAAGTATTATTAAAGATGCTTTACATTGAAATACAGACAGATGTAGTAGTCCCAGAGTAACTGACCGTGTTAGAATAAAAAAAACAAAGCTTAATCATGCTCTCTCTCTATCAATCTGTCACTCGTCTGCAGGTATGTTTTGATGTGAGAGAGGAAGCCAGTCCCGTCATCGCCACCTCACCCGCTCTTAAAATAACTTTCGGGCCAACTGGGGGCTCAAGGCTGGTTAAGAGACACCGCAATTGTGATGAACTGAGAGAATATTAGGGTAGCACTGTAATTCATGAATCATATGCTGTCTGCCGCTGTTCTTACCTCTTTCCCTTTCTGTCTTCTACACCTCCATCCTCACGTCGTCTTTCTTCCTTGTTTTATAATGCCTGAACCGCACCTATGTGCATTGAAGTATAGATTGAACTTGTATTTATAATATTACAATTATCATAATTATAATGCATTTATTCTGTATTTATAACACCTGGATAATTAACTTATTTCAATAAAGCGTTTCACATTCTCCACTGTTTGAAATTAAGTATTTTATTGAAATGATATCCTGTGTCCTCAGATTAATGCAGATGAAGGGAGTTAGATATGCATCGTTTTTTTCTGTATATATGAATTACAAATCAATCATGTTTCTAGTCTATTGCATAGTTATAATGTGTAATCATTGATATCCCAGGAGCAGGAGTGGTAAACACTGTTGAAGTGTATAATTGTAATACATACATGCAGACACAGCATCATTCAAATAATGGAGTTTGATATGACTGAAAAATAATGTCTCAGAGATTCATGCCTGAACCGCACCTTTACTTGCCAAGGAAGAGTAGATGATCAGTGAATATATTCAATGTACAAGCTACAATGTGGGAATCTCATGCGTGTTAATAACTACAGTACATGTACTATGTATAGGACTTGCATCCTTAGCGTAACAAAGCTATTATATTCTACTCTATCCATATGTAACAGTATAGCTTCCGTCCCTCTCCTCGTCCCTACATGGGCTTGATCCAGGGACCCTCTGCACACATCGACAACAGCCACCCTCGAAGCATTGTTACCCATTGCTCCAAAAAGCCGCGGGGAACAACTACTTCAAGGTCTCCGAGCGAGTGACGACACTAGCTAGCCATTTTACGCCGGTTACACCAGACTTGAAAAAAACTAAATATACACAGTGAGATATTTGGCGAAATAGACCGGCATGCCTCTCAATAGGAAAATAATGGGGAGAGCTCAGCGTTTTCACACCGGTTACACATAGGCTTCATTAATTCCATTCAGACTTGAAGTTGATACAACTATGATAGCTGAGGTTCATAGATTTGTATGAATATTAGTTCAGAACCTAACGTTTTAGGGTTTATACACCGATCGGCTACATACTGTACCTAGCTACATATGCATTGGCATAGTTATTTTTATCCTTCCACTACACAATAAGAAAGTAAATAGTTAGCTATGTTACTTCAGCTGCATTTTAAGGCAAGCTGACACAATTGTACATTCAATTTGCTGTAAATGCTTTAGCTAGCTAGATTCTTTACATCCACTGTTTCACAAGACGGCAGCCTGGTTTGCTGGTTTTCACAGGAGTTCTTAAACCATTAAACAACATGAATTAAAAATGAATTCTCCCAACACTAGCTAGCTGGCTAATGTTTGCTAGTCAGATAATTTGCTAAATAGCGATTTTCGTGAATTAACTTTATGGCAAATATGCACAAACGAACATATTCCTCTCAATTGTACATTTTGTCAGCCATCTTCACCCAGGGACGGGTGGCTCGCGTCAAAATTCTTCATTGGAACCACTTGATATGATTGGTCATATAAAAACCTTGGGACCAAATGCATAATGAGTGCTCTACCTCCCCCTTGTGGTGGTCTGGAGCAATGAAGCCGTGACGCTGCGTACCTCTAAGTCCCACGGTGCAAGCTCGCAACTTTTAAAGGAGGAACCACTGTATATGCTGCATTCATAACAAGTGAGAAACTCGGAAAACACTACTTGTAATGTGGAAGCAATACGTCTTGAAGTCGCTGAGAACACTGATTGGCTAATAGAAAACTAGCTGCGTCAACCCTTAACTAAAAGTACAGCTATCATGCTCACTAACAAATTATAGTTTTCAAAACCAACATGGTTTCAGAGCATTTCCTATTATTATGTACATAATTCTGAGACACTCCATTTAGTATGATATGTTACGGCATGTATGGCATGTATTACTTTTCGCATGTCCACGTTACAAATTACAATTCGTATTATGTGTTAGAAAAATGTAAAATATGTTATGAATTTGTAAAACGTACAATATTTAACAAATTTGCAAAAGGTATGACAAAGTTATGGTTAGGTTTAGAGGAAGCTAGCATGCTAAGTAGTTGCAAAGTAGATAAAAACTTATGTAGGTGAAAAGTTGCTAATTAGCTAAAATGCTAAAGTTCTCTGTGCTGATATTCAAACCTCGCAAACTTCGGGTTGCTTGACACCCATCCATCCTGACCAATCATCCAGACCAATCCACCCGACCATCTGTCTTATGTATCATGTCAAATGCAACATATCATACTAATTTGAATGGCAGATTTACATTTAATATGTTATGTCTAAAGCAAATATAAATACAGCCCTTCTTAGATCAGCTGATATATCAAAGTGCTGTACAGAATCCCAGCCTAAATCCCCAAACAGCAAGCAATGCAGGTGTAGAAGCACGGTGGCTAGGAAAAACTCCCTAGAAAGGCCAAACCCTAGGAAGAAATCTAGAGAGGAAACGGACTATGAGGGGTGACCCGCCCTCTTCTGGCTGTGCCCGGTGGAGATTATAACAGGACACGGTCAAATAATAATAATCACAGTAGTTGTCGAGGGTGCAACAGGTCAGCACCTCAGCAGTAATTGTCAGTTGGCTTTTCATAGCCGATCATTGAGAGTATCTCTACCGCTCCTGCTGTCTCGAGTTGAAAACAGCAGGTCTGGAACAGGTAGCACATCCGGTGAACAGGTCAGGGTTCCATAGACGCAGGCAGAACGGTTGAAACTGGAGCTGGGGACAGCAAGGAGTCGTCATGCCAGGTAGTCCTGAGGCATGGTCCTAGGGCTCAGGTCCTCCGAGAGAAAGAAAGAGGGAAAGAGAGAAAGAGATAATTAGAGAGAGTATACTTAAATTCACACAGGACACCAGATAAGACAGGAGAAATACTCTAGATATAGCAGACTGACCCTAGCCCCCCGACACAAACTACTACAGCCCCCACACCAATAGAGGGATCTCTTCAACCACCAACGTACCATTCTGAGACAAGGCTGAGTATAGCCCACAAAGCTCTCCGCCACGACACAACCCAGGGGGGCGCCAACCCAGACAGGAAGACCACGTCAGTGACTCAATCCACTCAATTGACGCACCCCTCTATAGACGGCATGGAAGAGCACCAGTAAGCCAGTGGCTCAGCCCCTGTAATAGGGTTAGAGGCAGAGAATCCCAGTGGAGAGAGGGGAACCGGCCAGGCAGAGACAGCAAGGGCGGTTCGTTGCTCCAGTGCCTTTCCGTTCACCTTCACACTCCTGGGCCAGACTACACTCAATCGTAGGACTTACTGAAGAGATGAGTCTTCAATAAAGACTTAAAGGTTGAGACTGAGTCTACATCTCTCACATGGGTAGGCACACCATTCCAGAAAAATTTAGCTTTATAGGAGAAAGCCCTGCCTCCAGCTGTTTGCTTAGAAATTCTAGGGACAATTAGGAGACCTGCGTCTTGTGACCGTAGCGTAAGTGTAGGTATGTACGGCAGGAACAATTCGGAAAGATAGGTAGGAGCAAGCCCATGTAATGCTTTGTAGGTTAGCAGTAAAACCTTGACATCAGCCCTTGCCTTAACAGGAAGCCAGTGTAGGGAGGCTAGCACTGGAGTAATATGATACATTTTTTTGTTCTAGTCAAGATTCTAGCAGCCATTTTTAGCACTACCTGAAGTTTATTTAGTGCTTTATCCGGGTAGCCGGAAAGTAGAGCATTGCAGTTGTCACGGCTTTCGTTGTGGGAAGGAGGAGCGGACCAAAATGCAGCGTGGTTGTTATTCATTTTATTATAATAAAGAAATTATACACGATAAAAAACATAGAAACATACAAAGTAAACTATGGCCAGGGCGTGACAGCAGTAGTCTAACCTAGAAGTAACAAAAACATGGATACATTTTTCTGCATCATTTTTGGACAGAAAATGTCAGACTTTTGAAATGTTACGTAGATGGAAAAAAGCTGTCCTTGAAACAGGCTTGATATTTTCGTCAAAAGAGAGATCAGGGTCTAGAGTAACACCGAGGTCCCTCACAGTTTTATTTGAGACGACTGTACAACCATCAAGATTAATTGCCAGATTCAACAGAAGATCTCTTTATTTCTTGTCTAGTCTATGAGCCCAAGCTGTCAAAACCCATATTAATAGATTGTTTTTTATAAATAACGTTTTGTTGCATTTAACTGCCAAAAATGCTGTTATAGAGGTCATTTTTTTAGTATGTGATGTCAGAGTTCAGCATCTGGGAGTAATCAGAGCTCAAAGATGATAGACACGTTTCCCACAAGTAATTACCAGTTGTATTTGTATTTAATTTTACCTGTTTTTTAAATCTAATTGTATTGCTCCCATGAGTTACTTGACATGGAATAGAGTTTTGTGTAGTCATGGCTCTATCTAGTAGTGTGCGCCTCCAATAGTCTGTTCTGGAATTGGGGACTGTGAAGAGACCTCTGGGGGCATGTCTCGTTATTATGGACATACCTCTCCCCATCTTAGCTACTGTTGCATCAATGTGTTCTGACCTTGACAGTTTACAATCCAGGGTTACTCCAAGCAGTATAGTCTCCTCAACTTGCTCAATTTCCACATTATTCATTACAAGTGTTAGGAGTGTGTATAGGAGGCGAAGTCAGGTGCAGGAGAGCAGAGTGTAGTGAACAGGCCCACCTTTTATTCCGGTCCAAAATGACAGCACAAAGTAACATAAAATGTGCCCAAACACGGAACATAGACAAAAAGTAATGTGCGTAACAAAATCCATAATTCCAAAATACACGTAATACAAACAATCTTCCACAAAGACATGATGGGGAACAGAGGAATAAATACATATGGATTGATTGGGGAATGCAAACCAGGTGTGAAGGGAACAAGACAAAACAAATGGATACATGAATAACGGAGTGGCGATGGCTAGAAAGCCGGTGACGTCGACCGCCGAACACCGCCCGAACAAGGAGAGGAGCCGACTTCGGCGGAAGTCGTGACAACAAGATTTAGTTCAGGTTTAGGGGTCTTCTGAATGATTGTTCCCAAATACAATGCTTTACGTTTTTTTTTTAAATATTTAGGACTAACTTATTTAGGACTTAACTTAAGGACTAACTTATTTAGGACTTAACTTAGGACTTAACTTGCCTCCCATTCTGAAACTGACTGCAGCTCTTTGTTAAGTGTTACAGTGATTCCACTTGCTGTGGTAGCTGACGTGTATAGCATTGAGTCATCAGCATACATAGACACACAGGCTTTACTCAGAGCCTGTGGCAGGTCATTAGTAAATATTGAAAAAAGTAAGGGGCCAAGACAGCTGTCCTAGGGAATGCCTGACTATCTGGATTATGTTGGAGAGGCTTCCATTATTAATTAACACCCTCTTTGTTCTGTTAGACAGGTAACTCTCAATCCTCAATATAGCAATGGATGTAAAGCTATAACTCATATGTTTTTACAGCAGCAGATTATGATTTATAATGTCAAAGGCTGCTCTGAAGTCTAACAAACATCTCCCACAATCTTTTTACTATCAATTTCTCTCAGCTAATTATCAGTCAAGTGACGTACATGTTGAATGCCCTTCCCTATAAGCGTGCTGAAAATCTGTTAATTTGTTTACCGTGAAATAGCACTGTATCTGGTCAAACACCATTTTTTCCAAAAGTTTACTAAGGGTTGGTTACAGGCTTATTGGTCAGCTGTTTGAGCTAGTAAAGGGTGCTTTGCTATATTTGGGTAGAGGAATGACTTTTGCTTCCCTCCAGGCCTGAGTGCACACACTTTCCTGTAGTCTTAGATTCAAGAAATGGCAAATAGGAGTGTCAATATCGTCTGCTATCATCCTCAGTAATTTTCCGTTCAATTTGTCAGACCCAGGTGGCTTGTCATTGTTGCTAGACAACAATATTTGTTCACCTCTTCCACACTTAGTTCACGGAATTTAAAATGACATCACTTGTTAGTTGTTGGCGTGTCCTGCCTAAGTTTACTAACCCTGCCAATGAGGACCATCTGATTCAATGATTGATTGAGCCGAATTTGCCTTTTTGCCCAACATTTCATGTAAGGTGTTCCAATTTTACTATACTTTTTTAAATGTAATTTATCTTTGTTTAATAGTACAGTTTCTTTGTCAATGTACAGTATGTTTGCCAATCGGCTGTGCAGCCATACTCATTTTCCATTCATTTTGTCTCATCCCTCAACCATAAAATTGTTAAATTCCTCATGAATCCACACTTATTTAACAGTTTTTACAATCATTTTCTCAACTTCTTAAGGCTGCAGGGGCAGTATTGAGTAGCTTGGATGAATAAGGTGCCCAGAGTAAACGGCCTTTTCCTCAGTCCCAGTTGCTAATATATACATATTATTAGTACATTTGGATAGAAAACACATTGAATGATGTCTGTGAGTATAACAGAACTCATATGGCAGGCAAACACCTGAGAAAAAATACAAACAGTGGGAGATCTGTCGTTTTTGAACTCAGCCCTATCGAATACACAGTGGGATATTGGTTATGTTGCACTTCTTAGGGCTTCCACTAGTCAACCGTCTTTAGAAACTTGAATGAGGCTTCTACTGTGATGTGGGGCCAGATGAGAGCTCTTTGAGTCAGTGGTCTGTCAGAGAGCCAGGTCCTGGTCATGCGCATTTCACATGAGAGCGACCTGCGTTCCATGGCTTTTCTACAGACAATGGAATTCTCTGGTTGGCACGTTATTGAAGATTTATGATAAAAACATCCTAAAGATTGATTCTGTACTTAGTTTGAAATGTTTCTACGACCTGTAATATAACTTTTTGAACTTTTTGTCTTACGTTCGGCTGGACCTGCACGAGCGTTTGGATTTGTGTACTAAACGCCCTAACAAAAATAGCTACTTGGACATAAATAATGGACGTTATCGAACAAATCAAACATTTATTGTGGAACGAGGATTCCTGGGATTGCATTCTGATGAAGATCATCAAAGGTAAGGGAATATTTATAATGTTATTTCTGATTTCTGTTGACTCCAACATTGCAGATAAAAAATAAATAATCTGAGCGCCGTTCTCAGATTATTGCATGGTTTGCTTTTTCCGTAAAGTTTTTGGGAAATCTGACACAGCGGTTGCATTAGGAGAGGTATATCTATAATTCTATGTGTAACAGTTGTATTTTCATCAACATTGATAATGATTTTTTCTATAAAATTGATGTGACTATGCAAAATCACTGGATGTTTTTGGAACTGGTGAACGTCCGCGCCAATGTAAACTCAGATTTTTGTATATAAATATGAACTTTATCAAACAAAACATACATGTATTGTGTAACATCATGTCCTATGAGTGTCATCTGATGAAGATCATCAAAGGTTAGTGATTCATTTTATCTCTATTTGTGCTTTTTGTGACTCCTATTTTTGGCTGGAAAAATGGCTGTGTTTTTCTGTGGCTTGGTGGTGACCTAACATAATTGTTTGTGGTGCTTTCAATCGGACACTGTGGTGGGATTAACAACAGATTACCTTTAAAATGGTATAAAATGTATGTTTGAGGAATTTTAATTATGAGATGTCTGTTGTTTTGAATTTGGCACCCTGCACTTTCACTGGATGTTGTCATATCGATCTCGTTAATGGGATTGCAGCCCTAAGAATTAATGGCCGTATTCTTATTAGTAACTGGAATGAGCATTTTCATAAATGGTTCAAATGGAGCATCTGGTTGCTCCTCATTACACAGCATAAAGACCAGCAACTATTCATTACATCTTCAACATAGGAATCACAAAACTTTTTGTATCACCTCTTATACACTATATTAGGTCCAGCCTTTGAAACTTTGGTTTTCCTAGATATGGCTACGATATTATGATTTCTACATGGATTTGGATACTGCTTTAAAGCAGATTTCTGTAGCATTGGTAAAGATGTGATAAATACATGTGAATGATTTCATTCTTGACTGATAACCTGAACCAAGTTGTGGTCACTGGTTACAGTTTTAAGCTTTTTCTTTAGTGGGCAGCTTGATGAATGCCAGCCAATATTTAGGTCACCCAGAAAATATACATCGCTCTTGATATCACATACCTTAACAAGCATTTCACACGTTATCCCTACACTTACTGTTTGCATTCGGTGGTCTATAGCAGCTTCCCACAAGATTGGGCTTTAGGTGAGGCAAGTGAACCTGTATTACTTCAACAGCATTTGACAGGAGATCCTCTCTAAGCTTCACAGGAATATGACTGAACATAAATGGCACCACCTCCACCATTGGCATTCCTGTCTCTTCTGAAGATGATGAAACCATGTATTGCTACCACTGTATCATCAAAGGTATTATCTAAGTGAGTTTCAGAGATACTCAGTATATGAAAGTTATCGATTTCATGAACCTTGTTTCTTAGGCTACATATGTTAATGTGGGCTATTTTCTGGGATTATTTATTGTTTTTATTGCTTTACTGGGAGGCTTATCAGAGGTAGACATGACAGTGATATTTATGTTTGAGGCATCACTACAGACTCTGGTTCAATTACAGGCTGTATCACAACTGGCTGTGCTTGGGAGTACCATAGGGCAGTGCACAATTGGCCCAGCGATGTCTGGCTTAGGGTTTGGCCGGGGTAGGCCATCATTGTAAATAAGAATTTGTTCTTAACAGACTTGCCTAATTAAATAAAGGTTAAATTTAAAAAAAATGCTGTTTTACGCAATGTTATGAATGCAGCATTAGACCAAGGCTCTACCTCTTCAAGAAATTGTGGCTATGTCTGATGCCACCAACTGGATTATGGATTATTGTAGATGGTAAATAGAACTTTCCTGATAGACCTTGTTATGATATTCAGAAAGTATCAGAATTGTCCAACTAAGTGGTAAGACCTTAGTGGTGAAAGGGTAAGCTTCAACTTCGTGACACTTCAACCACAACCTTTAAAAAGTTCACAACCATCATCATTCCACTGATATATCCCTCATGGGGCTTTAATCAATTTCTTGTCAGTCAGGTAGAAGCATCAATGAGTGTTTGTTCACCTCTGTGTCTAGTTATTTGGTTATGATTGCCTGCCGAAACATGAATTCACATCTCTGTTACAGAATATTTTCTTGAAGGCAGGGGTCCTGCTGCCTGCTGACAGCCCAGGTTGCACTTAGTTCTTCAGATGTATCATGCGTTTGCCCAGGCACCCTCCTGCCTCCCCTCCCCTTGTCAATGTGTGCTGAGCTGGGAGAATCGTCGTGAGATGGCCACAAGCAGTGTCTGGAACGCCCACTAGGGGCTGCACTAGTAGAGGAGCAGCACAGAGAGATCAATACAGCACAATGAGAGAAAGCAAGGCGAGAGAGAGACAGAGGCAGAGAAAGAGAGCAAGAACGAGAAGTAGACATTGCCCAGCTTCCCCACTGCAGCCGTGAGAGGCAGAGAGAAAGGAGAGCTCACAACTGAGCAGCCGTAGTAACAACGGGGCTGACAGATTGATACTTGGCTGAGAGATCGATATAGTCGCCAAAAGACACTGGGAGAGTGAGAAAGAAACCTCTTGGAGATCAGTGTAGAGTGAGCGAAAGGGACCTGCACCAGAGGGAAGATAGAGATAAACCCGAGGCAAATTTAAATTGTTCATCTGGCTGATTTCTCCAACTGGGTAAGTTACACTGCATGTTTAAATTATGGTGAAATGTATGGCAGGTGTAGCTCCTTTTCTGGCGGGGGTTTGGTTGAGGGTGGCAAGGTAACAAAATAATAGGGGGCTTTATATCAATAAAAACATAACGATGAGAGCAGATGGGCCACAACAATATAAGGCTAATGACCCCCAAGCAGGGACTAAACAGTGGACAAAATCAGGAAACTAAAACACTCTGTTTTTAGACTTAGATCAAGCACTAGAGCAATTTCACATCTTAAATTCAATGATATTGATTAAATTTCACAGGCTATTATTCAAACAATAAAACATTTGTTTTACCGAAATCCAAAAGAATCTGCACATCACAAAAAAATCTGTACTGTTCATTAAACCTTTTTTTTAAACCTAGTTTGCTGCTCTGTACCTAGTTAATCTATACTATACGGACATATTTTTATAAAAACAATGAATCTATTCTCTATTATTACAAAACCTTATCTAACAATGTTCAATTGATCACTTATGTGTAACATCTATTGAATACTCTAGATGTATAGCTTTTATCTGTGTGCCGTGGATACAATATGAGACATACTCATAACTAAGTTAATGCCAACCGAAGTTTTATGTCTCATTTGTGTTTCGAAGCTGTTTTGGGGGAACACCAAGAGCATAATATCACTACGTGTCTCTAATTATTACAACTATTTCCATTTTAGTATTCCCTTTATTAAAGTGTCACACATGTCACACTTATTCCAAATTACGCTGGATTCTGAGGCTTCTGAATGGATCACTTAGCAAGAAAAGCAGGGATTGTCATTTACAGATGTAGGATCTTAATTTGATCTGCCTGTTGCAGAAAAACATGTAGTGTATTTGAGGTTTAAAAAGGCTTCTCAAGTTTGTCATTTCCACTTTTCGTTTCAGACTTGATTTTCCCTTACAAAAAATGTATCAACCCCTACCAAAAATATTAATTAATTTATAATCCACATAATAATTCACATATCCTGTTGCTGCAGGGTTATTTTCCTGCTCTAGCAAACTGGCTCAAAATAAGATGCTATATGTCAAATATTTACATGATTTTTCTTCAGAAAAGGAACTCAATGTTTCATCTGCTGTTTACATGTGTGAAATGTTTTAGTGCCTCACAACTCCTGTCTTTTAAATTCTGTTTAACACCAGATCTGTTAACCACCTAGTCACTGAGTCTGGATCACATTGTTGTCTGAACCTAAATCACTGCTATCTTTGTATTTTTGTTTATTTCCCCCATTCAAATCTTAGCCAAGTTTTATTGCTGTTTAATAAATAAATAAATAATACTGTGTACACATCCAATTATTTTGTAATGCTGTGTAGTCAGATAAGGATGTCATGGTGTATCTCGATCTCCAGAAATAATGTGTTTATCTCATGCTGTTCTTTAAAAAATACATACACGGCTATATATCTGCTGTTCCACTCGACAGCATCACCCATCAAAGGTTATTATCATAGATTTCAGGTGTCTAATTTGTCGAAGTCAGCTGAGCATATTCTCTAAGAGGCAGAGAGTTGGGGGTTTGATGTTAGATATTGTATTGATATTATAATCTGGTGGGGGGGGTGTCCTAGGACCTACCCTATCAGATAATTGTCAGTGTACAGAAATCTCATACCAATGCAAAATACCTCTGTTGGTGCTTTCACTGTTGTGACTGTGAGATATAATTTGGTACATTTTAGGCACCACCTCTGTGTGGTGCCGAGAGTGTCTGCAGGTATAGAGTAATCTTTCTCTGTTGAGAGATATAATTTGGTTATTTTAGGCACTACCTTCGTGCTGTTTACGAATTGGATGTAGACTGGCTGTTAGTCTGTAGGTAGAAAGTAATCAGTCTTCCGATTCATCATACCTGACAGCCTCTCAATTCCCTTCTCCCCTGTGGCCCTGCGTCATTAGCCTGAGCCATGCTTTCAAAGGTTTCCCAAAGTCTCAAAATGTACATACCCTTCTGTCTATTTCACCCACAGTTACATCTAGCTTGCTAACCATACAGTGTTCAATGAATGTGAATATGTGTAAAATGGCTGGAAAATCACAAGGCATAATATGTCTGTGCCATATGCTAAGAGAATTGATAGAAAAACATAGTAACCATTTCCTTGTGGACTTTCCGTTCTTTCGTGAATCATACTTAGAAATAGACTCATTCATTAGGTTAGGTAACAAATATTCTCATCATGCTCTTTCTCTTTTCCCCTTCAGCTTATTATACTACTCTAGAGCTCAGGACCGTTTCTTCTTGCACTCTATGTGAATAATTAATATTTACCGGAGTGCCAATGGGTAGCCAAACAACACGATTATGTTAGTCTATGTGGTAATTAAAAATGTACATAATATTTCAATCCTGGGGATTTAGTTCTCTGTTGCGCCCAGCAGTGATCGTGTTAGGGAAGTTTCCCCCATTACTCCTCATTATTCAGCATTCAAATGGAGATATTTCTATCATTTGCATCATCAATCAGATATTATATTACAAACAAACAGAGCTGCCAAAACATACCAATAGCCAGATCCACCAACATCTGTATCATTGTGTTTGTATTAGGTTCCTGTAACAAATAGACTGACATTGTGATTAACAGCTTTTTGAACAACAGAGCAACTGAGGACTGATGGACTCTGGTTCCATCTATCATGAAATCCCATATTAAGACTTAAAAAAAAATATATATTCTAAAACTTAAAATCAAAGGTCATTAGTTCATGACAGTGGATGCATGCAATGCACAATGATGATACAGCATAGAGACGCTATGTGGATGCCCTGGGATATACACCTTCCACACACAGTCTTGGTCATTCCGTTGTGGTCATCATGGTCCATGCTGTCATATTCTCAATCTGTTTGATAAATGGTCTATAGACCCTGCACTGATTCGTCTCAACCCCTCGCTGAGAAAGCCACACAAGCATTTCCATTTCACAATATCCGAGTAGAGAAAACAGAAAACCCAGCAACGGAAACACACAGACTCAGGCTGATGCAAATCTTCCTACCTACACAACCCTCTGTTTCCCTGGCGAGAGATAGAGTTAGAGCCCTTTTGAAATGTACAATGTCACTTATTATCATGCAGCTGTGGTAGCATGGCTTTCTCTCCTCGCCAGTGGGGGGAGTTAAAGTGCATTGGCTTGTAGCGGTAGCCAGGCTTCTGGCCTGTGGAGAAAAGCTCTGGAGACCGTCCTCCGGCGCAACAACGCACTAGTGTTGCATTTAGACCATGACCGTCTTCATTAATGCGTTTATGATGAATATATGAATTATGCAGATCTTATCAACGCTGTTTCTGTTTGGCTGGTTGCATACTGTAGGAACCTTCTGGGTGTTTGTGTGTGTGTGTGTCCTCTATTCGAAAAGTCTGCATGCTTATTGAGCACAGAAACAATACCAGACTCAGATAAATGTTAAGTGACAGTGGGCGAGCAACAAGTCAGCAGTTTGGTGGTCGGAAGTCTGATCGGGCAAGATAGATTCTGACTGCCCACAGTTTGCTTTGAATAGCAGTGCTGAGCAGAGAAAATCTGCAATCGATGGAGGGCTAAGAAAGTCCACTTATATACTACTCACTGACAAAGAACATTTGTCTTATCAGCTCTGTTTGATCATGCCTGAGCTAACCGGGCGATTGATTATGCCATAAACCCGGAGGAAATGGGGAGAGAAAAACATCATAAATCAAATATGATTTACAGTAGCTGGACAGAAGCTTTTGATTAGCTTTAATGCTCCTCAGATTCACAGTGTATTACTGCTTGTGTAGATAGAAAGCCCAAAGAACACTAGAACGGAACAGCAATCAAAGGTTAGGAGGGATGATGATGAAGACCATCCATTTTCAGCTAAAAACTATTTGAAAGATAGGCCCACATCCGTTTTTCTTCTTTTTGCTATTTTGTTAGAAAACTTCTAAGATCAGACGATATAAAGTATCATATTTAGACCTGTACTCTTTATATTTGTTGATTTTTAAAATTTTGATCTTCACACCATTCATGGGATTAGGTCATCAGCCCCAGTTTGGCATCATTTCTGTGTAGCCTACAATAGGATGGTTCAAATAAATCATTTTGAGGAGAAGATACAGTATCTCTTTTACAAGCATTTGTCTAAGCAATTTCATGTTTATCCACCTTTCCTCCTCCAAACGTAAGCGAACGAGGAGGGCCATGCTAATGACTTCTCATTAGTGGGATGGGAGATTGAAACTGAAACTGGATTTCTTCCATTATCCACAGCGTCCATTATGCTGGTGTTATACTTTCTTCCTTCTTGATCCCTGGTCTGTTCTGGGAGATCACCTGCAAACATTTACAACTCTTAGCTATACTTCTTCTCTGAATCAAATCTGTTTTTAAATACCAAGTGTGAAGAGCAACAGAGCAACAGAAACAGGATGTTTGCTGTAGACCTCTGGTCCATACAGCATCTTCAAGGAGGAGGCAAGCTTAAAGTTCAGTCTCGGCACTCCCCAGCATGCAATGCAGGATGTTCTTAGATGCAAAGATATCTACCCAAGAGATACCTTAGCTGAAGGGTAAATATGTTTGGGGTTTTTAGATTCTCTTTCTCTTCTTATCTGTATTGCAGTATCAGATGTTGCTTCCTAATAGCGTGTAGACAGATACCCAGCATGGAAGCACAGCTGTATCATTTCATTGCTTATCTAAATCTCGATGTGCTTTAGGCCTATATAATGTGGAAACCAATCAGGATTGCACTGTCACTGACCCTCCCAAGTTAATTGATATGTGATTAAGGACTAAAGTAACTATTTGTTCCAGCAATTAGAGAGGAGGGAGTCATTAACCTAATATGTTCTTATAGGTCACACATTTCCCATTCTAAGCACATTGACGCACACAGTCACACATGCACACATGTACACACGCACACACATACACACAAACAAACAAACAACAATTGTTCCATTTATCACACTCGCCATGGTACAAAAGTATGCAGGGCACTTAAATATGCTTGCATAATTTGAGTTGTTTCTATTTTTAGCCCCAAAAAGCTAAAATAGACGTATCCTAATGAATCAGATGTAGAAGAATAAGCAATTAGCAGAATACACCAGGGTACACTGTCTTTGTTGTCTGCAGTATTTTGTTACATACTTATTTTGGAAATCTGTTTTATTTCAGCTAGTGGCTGTCATTTACCCTTTGAAACCTCCTCTGTGTGCTATATGCTTAGTTTGCTTACACTAGTGAATCCTGTCAGGGGGCTTTCATTGTCGATGTCAAATCCTTATTGCCAAAGGACACTGTGTACAACAAATGTCCATGTGGTTCACTGTGCCTGCATCAGAATGGACAATGACAAGCCAATGGGGAATAGAGTTATCACTTTCCCGTGGGCAGTATTCATGTTTCTACCGTCTACAGTGTTGTTTCTTCTGTGTCTACAGTGTTGTTTCTTCTGTGTCTACAGTGTTGTTTCTACTGTGTCTACACTGTTGTTTCTACTGTGTCTACACAGGTGTTTCTACTGTGTCTACAGTGTTGTTTATACGGTTCCTACTGTGTCTACAGTGTTGTTTCTACAGTTTCTACTGTCTACAGTGTTGTTTCTACAGTTTCTACTGTGTCTACAGTGTTGTTTCTACAGTTTCTACTGTGTCTACAGTGTTGTTTCTACAGTTTCTACTGTGTCTACAGTGTTGTTTCTACGGTTTCTACTGTGTCTAAAGTGTTGTTTCTACGGTTTCTACTGTGTATACAGTGTTGTTTCTACAATTTCTACTGTGTCTACAGTGTTGTTTCTACAGTTTCTACTGTATCTACAGTGTTGTTTCTACAGTTTCTACTGTGTCTACAGTGTTGTTTCTACAGTTTCTACTGTGTCTACAGTGTTGTTTCTTCTGTGTCTACAGTGTTGTTTATATGGTTCCTACTGTGTCTACAGTTTTGTTTCTACGGTTTCTACTGTGTCTACAGTGTTGTTTCTACGGTTTCTACTGTGTCTACAGTGTTGTTTCTACGGTTTCTACTGTGTCTACAGTGTTGTTTCTACGGTTTCTACTGTGTCTACAGTGTTGTTTCTACGGTTTATACTGTGCCTACAGTGTTGTTTCTACGGTTTCTACTGTGTCTACAGTGTTGTTTCTATAGTTTCTACTGTGTCTACAGTGTTGTTTCTACAGTTTATACTGTGTCTACAGTAGACTACTGGAACAATTAAAAGCTGCTGTATTAATAATTTTGGGCTTCAGCGGCATCAGAATGGCTTGATACAAAGGACTTCCTGATGGCTCCTGGGCAGTGGTAGTAATTACAGCTGTGGCGCTGATTAAATTTAACCAGTAATTAAACAAACATCATTGAGAGCCCAACAATTACACTTTTCTCTTGGCTGCCTCACTCCCATCATCCTGCCTTTATGCCTGCCTGACTTTCTGGCTTTCCAGCCCCCCTGCAGCTGTTGGCCAGTTAGATCATTTTAATTCCAGTTAGACAGTGGTCGGACACATTGATATTCCGTGCTTTGTTGACAACCTTTTCCTTCCTCTTGCTAGTTGAGACACGGATCAAAAAAGCAAACCTCATCTAAGAGGATAGATGAGGTTTGCTTGTGTTGGTGGTCTTTCAGACGCTAGTTCTCCCCATCTGTGCAGGCAGATGGAGGACCACTCTCACATAGCTATGTCTGCTGCCAACTCCTCTCCATCCTGCTCTATAGTTTAAAGGAAAGGAAGACTACTTCTCAGCATCACAGCTTCACCAGTATCTGTGTTTTGAGAGCCTGGCCATTATCTATCAACCCTGTTTGTTTCACTTGCTCGGTCAGTGGTGTGGTGATTGTTCTGCTGAGGATGGTGAAAATTGATGTGCACTCATCACAAAAGAGAGCTTCTGAGGCTGAAGCTTTAACATTGAGATACAATCAAATGTTGGTTGGCATAATATTTGAATAGATGGTAGTTGTGGAGGGATGCCAATGCTTGCTTAAAAACTTGCAAAGTGTTTACCGTGGGAATTCAGAGCTGGAGAGGGGAAATCCATATTTTTGTTCTCTTGGTGACCACGGGTGAAAATACAGTTGGCTTTGTTGTCTGAAAACACATTCTGTGTTGCATGATATTCAATACTTCTTGCTGAAAGCCGCAGGTTTTGACTGAGGTATTCTAGGTAACTGACCATTGACTAGTTTGTCTAGAATAACTGTCTACTGAACAACATACATGTCTTTTGTATTCCGTTGCTTCCCCAACTTCAAACTGGCTATATTAACTTAAAAAGCATATCATACTGAAATGGTTCTTATGATCTATGAAATCTAAGAAATAAACCTCACAGTTGTTACTGTGAATGTGAGCAAGGACATCCTCTCCTACACCATAACAGAGAACATGCTGTTGTACTTCTCTATAAAGCAGATTCAAAGGCTGGATGTGGTTTAATAAGTCACACCTCCCACTTCCAGTCTGATCATCAGCATTTAAAAGCAGTCACACCTCCTCAAGTCAGTCTGCATTCATATTTCTCATTACATGAGCCAGTCCACCCCAGAGAGATCACACAATGAGCTATTCTTCGCCTCAGCCCAGCATTCAGTCAGTGGTGCATTGCAAAGGGCTTTCATAGAGGAGAGGAGGACATTGGGACTGGCATGGAGCTTTGTTCCAATTAAGCTATTTGGACAAATGTCAGACCAGCCTCAGAGAAAGAGAACATCTTTCACAGATCCAGTAAGACCAGCTTCAGTGTATAGACGATTTAGCAGTCCACTGGAAAAATACTTAGACATAGATGTTGGATATATGGATTAAGTTAAACATTTATTTTGTGAAGTCCTTGGGAGCAAGTGAAATAAAATAGCATTTCCACTGATTTCACTCAATATCCGCTTGACCTCAATGTGTATTGACTTTGTAGACTGAAGTGAGACAGTTAGGGCCCAGAAAAAAAATATGACCTTTACAATATTTCCTTAGACATCATGACACACACCAGGCATTTAAACGCCCCAACTTCTCAAATCCTCCCCCATGGAAAGCACTGGGTTGTTCTCAATTAGTGTCTCTTTATGCGTTGAGGTAGCACAGCTCAACGAACATGATGCAGGCCTGATGAAGTAGTTCTGTTGTTGAATAATTGACCAAGCAGTTCCCTCAAATTTAGACATATTAATCAATGAGGTACAAATGATGTTTTAATTTATGGGTGATTGTTCATATGATGTGTAGGCATATTTATTATTTGTGGAATAGGCTCATGGAATTATTGAAAGTGTTGGTAACCAGACATTGAAATCAGCATGCTGAAAGAGAGAAGTCTGTCTATGGTGATAAGACAGCAACCATTTCAGAGTAGGCTGCAATTCTCTTCTCACTAGCTTGGGATGTCTTAAAATGAGGATCCCTTTGAAGTGTGATAATTCTAATTGGAATTGGCATAGCAAATGAAAAATAAATTCATGCTAAGACATCTAAAACAAAACTGTTGTATGGGAAGAAAAATATATATTAAACAATAAGACAAGAAAGGTTAATTGGCTATTTTCTTTTCCAATTATCAGCATGAGCAGTGTAAAAAATACATCGAAACAATAGCTGGTCTATACTATTTGTTTAATATTGCATATTGCATGGTGCTGCATGCAATACTCACTATGTTTACCTACCATAGTCGCTCTAGCCAGCAATACTAACCATGTCCAACTGCTTGTCCATTAATCGGTGAATGTTCCAGAGAGGATGTGGAAGCAAGGAGCCATGAAACGAATTAGATAAATGTTTTCGGAGAATATTTAAAAAGGAATGCATGAACCTTATTGAGGCATTCATGCTTGAAATTGGGTAAAATCACATATTGGGATGTACATGTAAGATCCCATTCGCTCCTATTGTTAATGCTGGAACATTTACCTTTGTCCTCTCTTGTAAGACATGTATGAGGAAGAGTCTGGGTCTGCATCCCAAATGGCACCACATTCCCTACAGTATGTAATGCACTACTGCTGACCAGGGCCCATGGAGCTCTGGACAAAGTAGTGCACTATATAGGGAATAGGATACCCTTTGGAACTTAACCTGGGATGACAACCCCCCCCCCCAACCCCCACCCCCGCTGCATTCTAAAGCTCTTCAAAGGTCAGTGATTTTCCCATCCTGTCTATAATTTTCAATATACCTGTATGTCAGAGCAATAATATAATATAGAATCCTATTGGAGTGAGGAGACAATAGTGTAAGAATATAATGGGATGGGAGGAAAATAGCTTTAGTGTTTCTATCTACTCCCTCCCCCCACAGCAGGATGGCTATGTGGTGTAGCAGTGCTTTAGAGGGACTGTACATCTCATGTACCTGTCTGTTGGGTTTCTCTTGTAAATATGTCATAAAGATATACAGTGGGGCAAAAAATTATTTAGTCAGCCACCAATTGTGCAAGTTCTCCCACTTAAAAAGATGAGAGAGGGCTGTAATTTTCAACATAGGTACACTTCAACTATGACGGACAAAATGAGAAAAAACAATCCAGAAAATCACATTGTAGGATTTTTAATGAATTTATTTGCAAATTATGGTGGAAAATAAGTATTTGGTCAATAACAAAAGTTTATCTCAATACTTTGTCATATACCCTTTGTTGGCAATGACAGAGGTCAAACGTTTTCTGTAAGTCTTCACAAGGTTTTCACACACTGTTGCTGTTATTTTGGCCCATTCCTCCATGCAGATCTCCTCTAGAGCAGTGATGTTTTGGGGCTGTTGCTGGGCAACATGGACTTTAAACTCCTTCAAAAGATTTTCTATGGGGTTGAGATCTGGAGACTGGCAAGGCCACTTCAGGACCTTGAGATGCTTCTTACGAAGCCACTCCTTCGTTGCCCGGGCTGTGTGTTTGGGATCATTGTCATGCTGAAAGACCAAGCCACGTTTCATCTTCAATGCCCTTGCTGATGGAAAGAGGTTTTCACTCAAAATCTCACGATACATGGCCCCATTCATTCTTTCCTTTACATGGATCAGTCGTCCTGGTCCCTTTGCAGAAGAACAGCCCCAAAGCATGATGTTTCCACCCCCATGCTTCACCGTAGGTATGGTGTTCTTTGGATGTAACACAGCATTCTTTGTCCTCCAAACACCTGCCTAAGCAGGGGTCACATCTGGCACTGCAGGATTTGAGTCCCTGGCGACGTAATGTGTTACTGATGGTAGGCTTTGTTACTCTTGTCCCAGCTCTCTGCAGGTCATTCACTAGGTCCCCCCGTGTGGTTCTGGGATTTTTGCTCACTGTTCTTGTGATCATTTTGGGGTGAGATCTTGCGTGGAGTCCCAGATCGAAGGAGATTATCAGTGGTCTTGTATGTCTTCCATTTCCTAATAATTGCTACCACAGTTGATTTCTTCAAACCAAGCTGCTTACCTATTGCAGATTCAGTTTTCCCAGCCTGGTGCAGGTCTACAATTTTGCTTCTGGTGTCCTTTGACAGCTCTTTGGTCTTGGCCATAGTGGAGTTTGGAGTGTGACTGTTTGAGGTTGTGGACAGGTGTCTTTTATACTGATAACACGTTCAAACAGTTGCCATTAATACAGGTAACAAGTGGAGGACAGAGGAGCCTCTTAAAGAACAGGTCTGTGAGAGCCAGAAATCTTGCTTGTTTGTAGGTGACCAAATACTTATTTACCACCATAATTTGCAAATAAATTCATTAAACATCCTACAATGTGATTTTCTGGATTTGTTTTCCACATTTTGTCTGTCATAGTTGAAGTGTACCTATGATGAAAATTACAGGCCTCTCTCATATTTTTAAGTGGGAGACCTTGCACAATTGGTAGCTGACTAAATACTTGTTTTGCCCCACTGTATAACAAACATATATTTCACACCTTAATATTTTATCGTTATACTTTTTATTAATTTAGAATTGTCTACAGGCCATATAATTCCCTTTACCGTTCTGTCCTCACGAGATTGCCCTTTTAATCTGGATGGTGACACGTTGTGTCAACTTTCACGCTTTGAAATCATTCAATGTGACAATTTAACAGTGTCAACTCAAATGATAGTAGCGCAGCATACCCATGGCGCAATTTATCCAGAGGAATTGCAACAATAGATGACTTAACCTGGAATATGCCAGTAATTCCCGGGTTAGCTCTTTTTAGTTGGAGTAAGAGAAGTAAGAGACTTAACCCAGCACGTTAATGAAATGTTGTCACTACATTGTTACACAGGTAACTAAGCAACTTCATGTAAAATATTATAAACACAATACCTGCATGAAAATAGGTGTAATATTAATCAATAATATTGATGTGTTATTGTGTTCCAGATAACACTATTGTCTCAGACAGTGATCAAGTAAAAGCTCAGAACGCACCTCAACGAAGTGAAGCAGCACTCTTCACAGTACCATAATTAACATTTTACAGAAGCTCTTATCCAAAGCAAGTGACTTGCTCAAGGGCACATCAACAGATTTTCCCCTAGTCAGCTCGGGATCCAAACCAGCAACCTTTCGGTTACAGACCCAACCTCTTAATCACTAGGCTACCTGCTGCCCTAATAACACATCATTCCTACACTTCATCACAACCATGACTTAATGCAATTTCTATTTGCATTTTTCAAGTCTTGATAGGCGTAGATACAAGTCTATCTTCAAATCACCGCGTTTGTCGCAGCTCTCACACATCCAAAATGTTTAACATCACAAGTTTAACAGAAATCCGTGTCCACTTTGAATACTAATTCCCTTGTTCTTTTGTGTGAGGCTGCTGTTAGTCACAGCCTGTTTGACACCACCGCTCCTCTCGCTGACCGGCTGGACCTACAAGTGCCAAGAGTCAATCACTCTTCCAGACTGAGGCGTGCCTTAACATCCCGGTGCCCTGGGTTGACAACACAAGCCAATCCATGTTTTTGTCCACCTTGGCCGAGACTAGGTGCTCCCATTAATCCCTTTGTGTTGTTAATACTCTACCAACGAAGCAGGATGTTTTTTGAATACTTACACTGCTCTAGTTTCTAGTTACTTCATCAATTTTGGGGCCACTGACTGCTCCAGCACAAAGTTGGCCCATGCCAGGCATATTGCAAAAACAAAAAAAATAAGTCCTTGTTCACTGTGCCATATCTGTCAAATACTGTATGCATGTGCCAGTATGGTGGATGGGGGTGTTAGCATCCCCATGCTAATACCAGTGTTCTACTTCTCCTCTAGCTCAGAGGTGTTTCCAAAGCATGGACTGATTTGACAGGGATCAATAAGTACCTCTGGCAGCTGGGATAAAAGACAACACCAGTGTGCAACACAGAATGTGACTGTTTAGCCAATGATTAACCAGGTCTAAATATTAGGCATATAAAGAGATAGGATCTGTATATCCCCATAGTGGTCAGTCAATTCCCCAGAGGATAATTAAGATTGGAAAATATGTCTATGTTTTAGGTCACTGCGATGGAACACAGACAGTGTGTTGTCTACAGGCCAAGAGGTAGTGGTATTACTTGCAGCCGCTGTGAAGGGTCGTTAAGGTTTTATCAGTTACTCTCTGGTCTCACTGTGACAAGATAAGTGATTGTCTAAGAATCCCCTGTTTAGAGTGACACCAGATGCTGAGCTGAGGTAGTGAATGAGTGCCTGCATGGGGTCGCAACTGTCTCTACAATAAAAGCTTCCCTGTTTCATTCAACATTTTCAATGCCGCATTCACAATAGTAAAATGCATTGTCATGTTCAAGCACTTGACAAGTGCCATTAACAGTTCAAATTCAACCATATTGCGAGAAAGGTTCATGCATATGGTATACATTGCATCCCTATGGTTATAAAACCTTCAGTGCATCTGTCACTGGAAGGGTAGAGAGGTATGATTAAGTATTAAAACAACCTGAGTGTCTTGACCACTCAGCCCCTCCCCTGGCAGAAAGCAGGTGGCGGAATGGATTAGTATTCAGTGCAACACAACATGCACTGCCTTTTGGGAATAGAAATGTGCTCCTATACTCCCGTGGAGTACGTTATAAGGCTCGTCAGCATGTAGCCTGTAGCTTGCCTCCCCTGTTTGGGGAAAAGGATGACTTATCATTTTCTGATTGTTTTTATTAAGGGCTACATAAACAGCACTCTGAGGCCAAGACATTTATGGTAATGAAGTGAATTTTACATAAAAAGTTTAAAGATTTTGCAGTTACAAGCACACAGTAAGTGACCGACCAATGGGGAAAAGCCCTCATAAAACGTTTTTGGGGTGTGATTATGAATGGCAACTACATTCACTAGGTTTTGCATAAAAATTAAGAATTGAGAAAAACAGAAATAATGATATGATAAATTAGAATGGAACGTGAATTAATTTAAGAAATATGCATTGTCTCTTTAAAATCCATTAAACCATTGTATTATTAATGACGTCCATCTTATTTAATCCACCATGTCATTTAAATGAAGTCCAATTTCACATCCTAAATCCCTTACAATGCCTCTAAGTGCATTTCTTGAGCTGTAGCTAGTTGGCATTTATACATTTCTGGCAAGAATTAATACCATAATGACATTTTTTTTGTACAGAATTGCAAGATTATGAATGTGTTGAATAATACCATTTTAGACCCTGTGCAAAACGTAAACGTAGCCTACATTTGTATGGGGTTTAATTGGTAGTTGCTGTCACTGGCTAATCAACACAGAACAAAAATATCAAACTTTTTTTCATTAGCTGGAACATCAGTAGATTATTGGGGCTGAAAAGTGACCGTCAGAAACAAAGCTATAGATATTGAGACTTGTTTAAGTAGTTGCCATTTCTGCCTGGATGTTTTGACTTTTTGACTCCCCCCACTCCCACCCCATGTCAATGTGGTTGCCATGGGAACCGGTCAGACCGAGATGAAGGGCACATGGGGTGGAGAGGGCCTCTCGAGGCTGCTGGACTCACCGGCTGTGACTCCAGCTCTGTAAATTAAATGTGGTCAACATTGTTCACACTGGTGTGTGGTGGACACACAACACACTCAGGTAATTGCCACACAGTCATGGCTTTTGAATTCAAATGTGGGGGATAGCCAGAACTCCTGCTGTTGTACCCTTGAGCAAGGCAATGAACCTATGAACCTGTGGTGGTCCCTCAGAAAGAATACTTCATCCAGTAATATAACCTCAACCTGCATTTGAATGAGTCTACGGTATGGTGCAGCCAAATCATGTAGCAAATCATACACTGCCAAGTGATCTGTCCAATTGGCTGGTTCATAGGGCCTGGGGCAGCTGCACTAATTGAGTGGCGAGCATTTTGCTGGCTATGGAACAGTACAGTGGCCTTATGGAGCCTGGGCCCAGATCATATCACCTGCTATAGCACCAGGTCTGCGGTCAGTGGAGTGTTGACTGGGCATTGTATAGACTACGTTCAGACCATGTAACCTGCTCTAGCACCAGGTCTGGGGTCAGTGGAGTGTTACTTGGCCATTATGTAGGCTGGGCCCAGACCTTTAGAAGAGGGCTAACACACACACACTACCCTGCTTATCCTGTTTGTGCTGTTGGGTGTTACAGACCCAAAATCAATAGACATTACCATCTGCTCTGGTACCAGGTCTGGGGTCAATGGAGCTTTACCAGGGCTGGCTACAAGAGTAGCGCTAGAGCCAGAGAGCACAGGGCTTTTTAGCCTCTGTTAGGGCCAACCACCATAATTCAGTATGGGCAAAAAGCACCAAGTGTATCATGTTATATAGATACATCTTACCTTGTGGTTCAGCTGTTTCCTTGGTCAGCCACTGAGAAATTGTGACCACCCACGTAAATGTGTGAAGTGGTGGGCTGGCTACATGGCCACTTTGCAGCAGCGGCCTGCCATAACGGAGGTTGACACCAATAGAAATAATGAATGTCCTCCATTTGGATTCTGCTGTGTCGGTTTATGACTTTTCGGTAGATGATGTAAGGGCTCTTAATGATAAATGGTGGCACTCAAAGTATATTTCTGCTCAACAGGTAAATCATTCCACCTGAGGAACCCTATTTTCTGGGCTGCCTGGGGATTCAATCTGTTGGTGTGGTGCTGTGATTTGACAGGCTAAGGATTGATCTGATTTTAGGAAATGGCTATTGTCTAGCCAACATTATGAATGAAGCATCTTTTAAAGGCTTTAACGCTACCATACTGAATTCTCTTTACTTCAGGATGTCCATGTTGCAGTGTGGGTCTCTAACTCTTACTGTTTTATGAGGTATGTCTTTTTAAAATGAGTTTACCAACATAAGTTTGAGACTGTCGGAAGCCCTGAAGCCTAAAACAAAACAATAAAAGTACTCTTGGAATTATCTCGTCCGAATTATTAATAAAGATGAACTAGTCAGCGGCCACACCCCCGTGAGCCCAGGCATCACATTAGGCGTCATAGAACCGCCCCTTCACACCAGACTAGAAAACATGCAGCTGACTCTTCATGTGAAATTGTTTAAACTACAACTATGCCAAAGAGATCCACGGTAAGCACGGACATCTCTAATGGTTAAGAAGTCAGAGAACGCCAGGACAGAGTCCCCACGTTGGAATGGCTACAATTCTATAGACCATTAGACCATACAGCATAGTTTTGGCTACACGGCTGGAAATGGTTAAACTCTGAGACTATCGATCACTTCAGAATAAGAGCAAATTCTAGACTACACAAATTACTGGTCTGCAGCTAGAAATGACGTAAATCTAGAACGAGAATACCGACAACCGCTGAAGCAGCTATTCTACGAGAACATTTCCGAATGGTGCTCTGAAGTATCCCATTCTAACCACCTACAACAACGAAAGACATTGTGGCTTCTGGGAAGACTCTGATAAACTCTACAGGATGATTGAGTGTTTTCAACGGAGAGACAACAAAGACATCCAGGCGTAAATATGTACATTGCAATTTCTTTCAGAAAGAGCGGCCGTTCATGCATTTCAACTAATATAATTATAGACTGTGTGTAGTGAATCCATTTGTCTTTCCCACTCTTTCTCAGTCCCCACCCCTTTCCTTGGCCTACCAAGCCGTCATATCGGGCTTAGCCCACTAGGGACTTTTCTATCATTGTTAGTAACCAATATCTACTGTTCGAAAATCCACACTCTCATTTAGGTGGTTAATATCACAATACATCTTTTCACGAATAGTTTCATGTTTAATCACATACGTTTTCCAATATTTAGATGTAAACCTGACAGCTGGGAAATGTACACTTTAACCTCTTGAGTGTAGGCGGCAGTATTTTGATGTTTGGATGAAAGACGTACCCAAATGAAACTGCCTGCCAGAATCTAGAATATGCATATAATTGTCAGATTAGGATAGAAAACACTAAAGTTTCCAAAACTGTCAAAATATTGTCTGTGAGTATAACAGAACTGATATTGTAGCCGAAAACCTGAGGAAAATCCAACCAGGAAGTGTTGTTTTTCCTGAAAGCTCTCTGTTCCATAGCCTGCCTTCGCTCCATTTAAAGGGATATCAACCAGATTCATTTTCCCATGGCTTCCCCATGGTGTGAACAGTCTTTAGACATAGTTTCAGGCTTCTATTTTGAAAAATTAGCGAGAAAGATCACATCGCATCATTGTATGGCTGGGTGCCTGCAGCGTTTTTGCATGCACAACAGCTTGAAGCAGACATTTCTCTCTCTCTCCTATTGAAGAAGCTACAGTCCCGGTTGAAATATTATCTATTATATATTTTAAAACCAACCTGAGGATTGATTATCAAAAACGTTTGACATGTTTCTACGAACATTACAGATACTATTTGGAATTTGTCTGAGATGTTGTGACCGCTCGAGCCTGTGGATTTCTGAACATAACGCGCCAACCAAATGGATGTATTTTGGATATAAAAAATTATCTTTATGGAACAAAAGGAACATTTATTGTGTAACTGGGAGTCCCGTGAGTGCAAACATCCAAAGATCATCAAAGGTAAACGATTCATTTTATTGCTTTTCTGACTTTCGTGACCAATCTACTTGGCTGCTAGCTGTTTGTAATATTTTGTCTACTGAGAGAGTCCTTTATGTCCTTACATAAACGCTTGGTGTGCTTTCACCGAAAAGCTTTATTGAAATCTGACGCGCCAGGTAGATTAACAACAAGCTACACTTTGTTTTGCTATATTGCACTTGTTATTTCATGAAAATTAAATATTTTTAGTAATTTAAATTGAATTTGGCGCTCTGAAATTCAGCGGATGTTGACGAAAATGATCCCGCTAACAAGATGGGTGCCTCAAGAAGTTAATGTGTGTTTCCTGTCCTTCATGAGATCACCAAATGAAACACACTCGTCATAACTGTCCCTTAAGTGTCCACGGACCATTCCCACATTCTCAAAAGTGGAAATATAGTTTATTATATATTTATTACTATGATCCTTCCCCCAGGCACGTCATGACAAAGTGTTAAACAAATCATCATATATTGTAGATTTTAGATTATTCAAATTAGCCACCATTTGCCTTGAATGCAGCTTTGCACACTCTTGGCATTCTCTCAACCAGCTTGATCTGGAATTATTTTCCAACAGTTTTGAAGGAGTTCCCACATATGCTGACCACTTGTGGGCTGCTTTTCCTTCACTTTGCGCTCCAACTCATCCCAAACCATCTCAATTGGGTTGAAGTCGGGTGATGGTGGAGGCCAGAGGTCTCATTTATAAAACTGTGAGCAGGATTCACGTCAAAAGGTGGCATACGGATGAAACACAGAAAATATTTATGCACAAAAATATTGTGATTTATAACACAGTGCGCACGCACGTCCCACGGTGGTTTGCCTTTATAAATCACAATCAACTCAGAATTTGGCGCACGTGAGCGAGCGTCTTGTCACACCCTATTAACGACCATAGTTGCCAATATATAGTCAGTGAAACGCCCCTAATTAATATTCATCCATACTGACTGCATGACGACAAAAATGGCAAATCCCGGCAGAAAGGAGAAAAAAGTAAATTTCACCCAGTGTGAAATGGACGTTCTTGTAGGGGAGGTTGAAGCAAGAAAAAATATATTGTTTGGTGGACACAGTGTGTCAAATGCCAAAAAAGGTGTTGGAGTGGCAGCATGTGGCAGACGCTGTGAATGCTGCTGCTTCAGAAGGTCGGACCCTCTCAGAAATAAAAAAGAAGTGATCCAACATAAGTGGAGGCCAAAAGGCGCATAGCCTGACACAGACAAAGTGTTTGTGACATGGGCGGGGGAAAGGGGACACCGGGGCTCAACCCCCAAGATGAGCGACTTGCTGGTACTATAGGGGAATCCATCCTGAGTGGAGTAGTGACGGAGGTGGAGGGGAACACGTACATGCAAGACACCCTGGATGATCCAGGTATGTAATTAGTATTCCCTCGTTTGAAAGGAGTAAACCAAATGCATTCAAGTTGTGTTTAAACATTTATTTACACAAACAATTGTGACATGTTCTATTGTTTTTAGTCGCTGCGTGTTCCTGCGGGGTTGGTGGTTCTGCAGCTGAGCAGGAGCTGACTGCGCCCAGCCCCAGTGTCTCCACTGCACTTCGTGCGTCACAACTCACCAGCGGCCTTGGCCTCACAAATGCAGTCCAGCAAATGCAAAGAGACACCATCAACACTATTTTACGAGGTTGCCAAGGAGTTGAAGTGGGACAGGCATGGCTTGGTTTCTGCGGTTGCTTCTCCGTAAAGCTGGGCCCACTACATCACAGAGATCCAAGAGAACAGCTCTTGGTAATCGGAACCGGCTCATAAGCAATTCATCATTATTAGCCGAGTAAATCTTGCTGGTCTCTGAAAATGTGCTTTCTCCGAATTCTTCCATTCGCCAAATCTTCCAACAGTGTCAAAGCAGCTATTGTGAGTCATTACGCATTTTAATTGAATGCCTTTTAATACCCCCCATTTGAATGTCAAAGACACCCAATTGCGTAACACCTTCAGGTGTGGTAATCACCCTGATTGTAACTGACAATGATAGTGCCATTATCACATTGATAGTTCTGCGCAACGAACATGTGATAACAATACATGAAACTGTACACTTGTGTATGCCCGACTGAGGCATTGGAAAAGGCAATTAGTTTAAGCTTAATTTGTCCTACTGTTGACCTTATTATTTATGATAATACATTTCATAACATGCAAGTATTGATTAATCATTACAGATTCAATTAAATATGATTCCCAATTAAACTGTGCAACATACAGTGCCTTGCGAAAGTATTCGGCCCCCTTGAACTTTGCGATCTTTTGCCACATTTCAGGCTTCAAACATAAAGATATAAAACTGTATTTTTTGTGAAGAATCAACAACAAGTGGGACACAATCATGAAGTGGAACGACATTTATTGGATATTTCAAACTTTTTAACAAATCAAAAACTGAAAAATTGGGCGTGCAAAATTATTCAGCCCCCTTAAGTTAATACCTTGTAGTGCCACCTTTTGCTGCGATTACAGCTGTAAGTCGCTTGGGGTATGTCTCTATCAGTTTTGCACATCGAGAGACTGAAATTTTTTCCCATTCCTCCTTGCAAAACAGCTCGAGCTCAGTGAGGTTGGATGGAGAGCATTTGTGAACAGCAGTTTTCAGTTCTTTCCACAGATTCTCGATTGGATTCAGGTCTGGACTTTGACTTTGCTGGTTAAGTGTGCCTTGAATTCTAAATAAATCACTGACAGTGTCACCAACAAAGCACCCCCACACCATCACACCACCTCCTCCATGCTTCACGGTGGGAACCACACATGCGGAGATCATCTGTTCACCTGCTCTGCATCTCACAAAGACACGGCAGTTGGAACAAAAACAATCTGATTTGGACTCATCAGACCAAAGGACAGATTTTCACCAGTCTAATGTCCATTGCTTGTGTTTCTTGGCAAAGGACGTCTCTTCTTCTTATTGGTGTCCTTTAGTAGTGGTTTCTTTGCAGCAATTCGACCATAAAGGCCTAATTCACACAGTCTCCTCTGAACAGTTGATGATGAGATGTGTCTGTTACTTGAATTCTGTGAAGCATATATTTGGGCTGCAATCTGAGGTGCAGTTAACTCTAATGAACCTATCCTCTGCAGCAGAGGTAACCCTGGGTCTTCCTTTCCTGTGGTGGTCCTCTTGAGAGCCAGTTTCATCATAGCGCTTGATGGTCTTTGCGACTGCGATTGAAGAAACGTAAAAAATTATTGAAATGTTGCTGATTGACTAACGCTCATGTCTTAAAGTGAGGATGGCCAGCCTTTTCTCTTTGCTTATTTGAGCGGTTCTTGCCATAATATGGACTTGGTCTCTTACCAAATATGGCTATCTTCTGTATACCACATCTACCTTGTCACAACACAACTGACAGGTTCAAATGCATTAAGAAGGAAAGCAATTCCCCAGATTAACTTTTAACAAGGCACACCTGTTAATTGAAATACCTTCCAGGTGACTACCTCATGAAGCTGATTGAGAGAATGCCAAGAGTGTGTAAAGCTGTCATCAAGGCAAAGGGTGGCTACTTTGAAAAATCTTGATATGTTTAACACTTGTTTGGTTACTGCATGATTCTATATGTGTTATTTAATAGTTTTGTTGTCTTCACTATTATTCTACAATGTAAAACAGTGAAAATAAAGATAAACCCTTAAATGAGTAGTTGTGTCTAAACTTTTGACTGGTACTGTATATACAGTGGGGCCAATATTATTAACACCCTTGATAATGATGAGCAATAATTAAATAAATAGTTCAAATTCTGTATTCTCCTAAAAATATATGAATTTATATTAATACAATTGCTCAGAGAAAGAGATTTTGTTTAGCAAATATACATATTTTTTCTCAAAAAGGTAGGGATCAACATTATTGACACCCCTTAAGATATTCCCATATTCCTAGCACGCAATGACTACATCAGGCTTTTGACTCTACAAACCTGTTGGATTTGCATGTGCAGTTCGTTTTGGTTGTGTTTAAGACTATTTTGTGCCCAATAGAAATAAATGGTAAATAATATATTGTGTGCTTTTGGAGTCACTTATATTGTAAATAAGAACAGAATATGTTTCTAGACACTTCTACATTGATGTGGATGCCAAAAAAGGACATTTGTATTTTCACAAACACCGGATAGGTGCAGTAAAATATGTTGTTTTACAAGGTCAGCCATAGTAGTACAGCACCCCTGGATCAAACTAGGGTTAAGTGTCTTGCTCAAGGGCACACTTTCCACCTTGTTGGCTTGGGGATTCAAACTAGCAACCTTTTGTTTACTCGTCCAAAGCTCTAACCGATAAGCTACCTACCACACGTTACTGCTGCCAGAGTGAGAATGTTACAGAGGGTCAAATATTATACCCCCAATACATCCTATCCTCCCCTGCTATTGGTAATAGTGAATGGTCCAACTCCAACACCATCATTAAGTTTGCCGATGACACGGCGGTAGTAGGCCTGATTATCGACGACGATGAGACAGCTTATAAGGAGGAGGTCAGAGACCTGGCAGTGTGGTGCCAGGAGAACAACCTCTCGCTCAATGTCAGCAAGACAAAGGAGCTGATCGTGGGATACAGGAAACGGCGGGCCGAGCACAACCCCATTCACAAAGACAGGGATGTAGTGGAGCTGGTCGAGAGCTTCGAGTTCCTATGTGTCCACATTAGTGGTGGTCAGTGCCGTTTAACATGAGGGAGGACGATTTGTTTTCCATGAGCATGGCCTTATTTCTATTACAGCATATTGGTTGACTCTCATTCATATTTCATTCATCAATGTTCAATGTAACAGCGATAGGTTTAGGCTACTATATGATACTCAAATTTTCCCTGTCATTAGTCCAACATTTGAAAACGAGAGTTTCTATTGTACAAATGCAGGTATGTTTATCCCCATTTTATTCCGCTTGCTTCCGTTTAAGAAACGTTTCTCAACAGAATCGGCGAAATGAATACAGCTCTGATCATGTATAAACACAGTTCACTTTCATAGCAGCCACGTTGTATTCCTTCACGCATCTATGCGCTCACCTTCTCTCACTTTGCCCCTTCGCTTGTGGACTTCCATGCACAACACATCAGCTGTATGTGACCCGGCGAAAAAACCTTTCCAAGCCAAACTGCTACACACAGTTGTCACCATATAAGCTAAAGTAACGTCAAAGTTAGCACAGGAAGAGTTCCAGTCTTGTGTTGGAAAGTCATAGCCAGCTAGCTAATATAGCACCCCTCTGTTTGAGCAGGGTATTTCAGTAGGCTAAACTAGCTAGCTGCATTTACTAGCTATGTAAGTGAAACTGAAAGAGAAAAAATGACACTCTCTCTCTATTTCTCTCTTGCTCCTCCTTCATTTTGGTAGAAATTAATTTGTTCAAAACTGTTCAACTACTGTCTTTCTCTCTCTCTTTGAGTTTACTACTCACCGCATCTTATGCACTGCAGTGCTAGCTAGCTGTAGCTTTTGCTTTCAGTACTATATTTATTCTCTGATCCTTTGACATGTCAGTTCATGCTTCACGTGCTCTGATAGGTTGGAGGACGTCCCCTGGAAGTTGTCATAATTACTGTGTAAGTCCATGGAAGGGGGTGAGAACCCTGAGCCTCCTAGGTTTTGTATTGAAGTCAATGTACCCAGAGGAGGACAGAAGCTAGCTGTCCTCCGGCTACACCATGGTGCTACCCTACAGATTGCTGTTGAGGCTACTGTAGACCTTCTTTGCAAAGTTGTGTGTTTTAATCAATTATTTGGTGACGTCATTATATTTTGTAAAGTTTATCTTAAAAGGATAACTTTTTAAATGTTTTTCTATTTATATTATTATGAAATTCACTGAGGAGCCTCTACTGGTCCACATCACTAAGGATCTATCATGATCCAAACACACCAACACAGTTGTGAAGGGGGTATGACAACTCCTTTTCCCTCCCAGGAGGCTGAAAAGATTTGCCATGGGCCCTCAGATCTTCAAAAGGTTTTACAGCTGCACAATAGGTATGGCAACTGCTTGGCATCCGACCGCAAATCTCTAGAGAGGATAGAGCGGACGGTGCCAGTACCCATTTTTTTGCAAAGAATATAGCTCAGTATTTGAATGATTTACATTTACATTTAAGTCATTTAGCAGACGCTCTTATCCAGAGCGACTTACAAATTGGTGAATTCACCTTCTGACATCCAGTGGAACAGCCACTTTACAATAGTGCATCTAAATCATTAAGGGGGAGGGGGGGGGGTGAGAAGGATTACTTATCCTATCCTAGGTATTCCTTGAAGAGGTGGGGTTTCAGGTGTCTCCGGAAGGTGGTGATTGACTCCGCTGTCCTGGCGTCGTGAGGGAGTTTGTTCCACCATTGGGGGGCCAGAGCAGCGAACAGTTTTGACTGGGCTGAGCGGGAACTGTACTTCCTCAGTGGTAGGGAGGCGAGCAGGCCAGAGGTGGATGAACGCAGTGCCCTTGTTTGGGTGTAGGGCCTGATCAGAGCCTGGAGGTACTGCGGTGCCGTTCCCCTCACAGCTCCGTAGGCAAGCACCATGGTCTTGTAGCGGATGCGAGCTTCAACTGGAAGCCAGTGGAGAGAGCGGAGGAGCGGGGTGACGTGAGAGAACTTGGGAAGGTTGAACACCAGACGGGCTGCGGCGTTCTATATTCTATAATGTCATTATTACTCATCTTTATCAAGCGAGTCAATAATTTCGGACCAAACTGTATGTACATTTTTTACTAAGTGCTTCAAACAAGATACTAGGTCAGTACTTAATTTGGCTGGAGCTGCCGGATGTAAATAAAAAACGTATTTTTACTTGTTGAACCAAGTTTAGGGGTAGATTTTCAGATTCCTATCTTGGCATGTTGAATGAGTGGATTAGTCAAATTGATGGCGCCAACTTAACAGACTTTTTGGGTTATAAAGAAGGATTTTATCGAACAAAACGACACTACATGTTATAGCTGGGACCCTTTGGATGACAAATCAGAGGAAGAGGAAGTAAGTGAATATTTAATCACTATTTGTGAATTTATGAAAATATTTTGATGGTTGGCGTTGTCCTCAAACAATCGCATGTCATGCTTTCACTGTAAAGCCTACTGTAAATTGGACAGTGCAGTTAGATTAACAAGAATGTAAGCGTTCAACCAATATAAGACACTTGTATGTACCTAAATGTTTAATATCTGTCAGGATTTGGCCAGGGTTGTTCCGGGTTTTTGTCAGTAGATGTCCCCATTGTGCTTTTTGTCCCTGTGTTTTTCCCTTGATCCCCATTATTGTTTGCACCTGTGTCTCGTTTCCCCTGATTGTATTTAAACCCTTTGTTTCCCTCAGTTCTGTGCTCTGTGTTTGTATGTTAGCACCCTGCCCTAGTGTTCTGTGTGCTCTTGTCGATTCCGGGTGACGTTCTTGTGGTATTCTGTTTTTTGGTTTTGTTTATTTTTGGTGAGTTTCTTTTGAGTTCTTTTGTGTTTTACCTACCACCTTTTGGATTTGCCATTTTTGTATTTTAGGATTTTTTCTTTATTAAATACACCGTCTTAAGTACTGCTGTGTCTGCCTCATCTTCTGGGTTCTGCTGTCTATTCGTGGCTCAGTTGGTTAAGTGACTGTTTCTCACTCCGGCGACCCAGGTTCGAAACCGGGTCCTGACAATATCCATAATTGATATGATTATTTTTTCACGGGATGCCTAGCCCTAAGAAGATTTATTAAAAGCATTGTTTGTGGGTGTCCCTAGCATTTCCAAAAAAAACAAGGAGCTGTGACTGGATCAGTGGTTCACCAATCTGGACCTTGATGGGCCTGGCAACAGTAACAAGGGGTGATGTGTAATGAAACAAGGGTGCCTGTACCCTGGGTAAAAAATATTATCAGGGAGGGGAGAACATTTCTTTGCAACCATCAGGTGATGTCCCTGGGACAAACAGAGAACTAGACAAAGACCTCCAGGGGACCATGACACAATGTCCCAAGAACATTCTGGGGACATTCAGGGGACCCTCACACAACATCCCAAGAAAGTCCCAAGAAAGTCGTTACCTTTCTTGCCTGTGTAGATAGGCCTAGTCTTTGCCATTGCATTTAGCCTACTTCCACCCAATTCTTAATTCACAATTGGAAGATTACAGCATTTTATAATAATAATATAGAATCATATTATAATAATAATAATATACAATTATATTAGACCGCACAACGGTCTAAGGCACAGCGTCATCTGGGTTAGGAGAGGGTTTGGCCGAGGGGGCTTTACTTGGCTCATTGTGTGGCAGGCTGGGTGCCTGCAGGCTGACTTCGGTTGTCAGTTGAACGTTGTTTCCTCTGACACATTGGTGCAGCTGGCTTCCATGTTAAGCGGGTGGGTGTTAAGAAGTGTGGTTTGGCGGCTCATGTTTCGGGAGACCCATCACTTGACATTCGTCTCTCCCAAACCTGTTGGGGAGTTGCAGCGATGAGACAATATCGTAATTGGATATCATGAAATTGGGGAGAAATAAAATACAAAAAATGTGTGATCCACACATGGTGGTGTCTTCATCTCGATGTATTTTTTTGTGTGGGGGGGGACTTGTCAAATATATTCCATTCTCCTTTCTCTTGTTTATATTATGGCTATATTCCCACTTTATGTAATTAAGCTTTCACATGTGTGATTTTCCATGTTTATGAAGCTTGTTGGTGCTTGCTTCTGTGCGCAAATAATTTGACGGCTGCAGTTTGAGATTATTTATTACCTTTATCTTCTCTGGCAGCTCCCAACAAATTACACTCCACTCCTTGCTCCACACTCATGGAGTCATATGAAAATGTCAGCAGTCAGATGTCAACAGCGTGCTGAACGATGGGTTGACAAACAGGAGATCCACATTTGATGCGATGTATGCAACCCTTTACCTGATCTGGCATTCAATAGCAGCCCTGATTTAGGCTATCAAAGAACTGTCAATTAATAATCATATCAATTGATGGAATCAGTGAATGGATCGCTGCAGCAGAGGTCTGACAAGCACAACAGGCGCTGCATAGCAAATGAGCCCTAATTACACTAAATAACAATTAAGTTGTTAGAACAATATAATGAATCTTGATCAACCAACTTAGTATCAAATTTGAACTACTCAGTAATTATTTTTTACTAGGTAATTCAAACGAGATGCTAAGAATATATATATATTTTTTTATGAAGTCGTTTGGATGAGATCACTTCAAGAGTTTATGTTTTTTTGGGGGGGCCTTGGGCTTCAGGGCTTCCGTAGGAGACTTCCTTGCTGGTAAAGTACACGTCATGCAATACAGTGCCACTTAAGAGAAGTCCAAACAAACAAACAAAAATACAGCCTATTCATTGCTATAAAAGCTCAGTTTTAATTATGTATGGCTACAACAGCAATCCTTTCTTTTTGGCTCTAGCCAGCACTCTTTGCCAAGCAGCTGAATCTTTTGCACAGTCATGGAAGTGTTGCAGAAGCAGAAGCCAACATTAGAAGCCTCTTTCAACCGTGTCCAAAGCCATCTACCTTCCTGAATACAGAAGTTAGCTGTTTCTAGCCTTTCTCTCCCCCTCGCCATGGACTGTGGAGTCTGTGGAGAGAGAGTGAGGGAGAGAGAGATAGAGAACATTGGAGAGAGAGAGAGGGTCTTGGCTGCAGGACAGGTGCTGGTTTTCATCTCTTTTGGCTGGACGAACACTCGGGAGTATGTGTTAGGTGCAGTTGGGTCCGCTCTATTACTCTGCCTGCACCTCCTGGCAGACAGAGATGTAAGAGGCTCCCAGGAGAGAGAGTCCAGCCCCAGTCTGGCTACAGTCATCTCCTCAGCTTTCTGGATCTGGGGCTGTTCCCCAAATAGCACCCTGTTCCCTGTATAGTGCACTATTTTTGACCAGGGCCCATCAGTCTGTGGTCAAAAGTAGTGAACTATGTAGGAAATAGGTTGCCATTTGGGATGCAGGCTGGCGCTGGCTCTGGGTCTGTCCCTGGCAATTGCTGGTTGCTGGTCACAGCTTTGATTCTCTCCCACAGCTCCCATATTCCTTTTAGTATCCCATAACAGTGTCATCGTGTCTCTCTCTCCCAAGATACAGTACGTCAATGCTCTGACAAAAAGGTAATTCACTTTGCGCTGTGGGAGGGTTTCATGGGGTTCTATTCCTCATATTATTAGAGGAGTCAATGAACTTGAATAAAGACAATGTGTTTTTACACAGGCAGGTGTTAAAGAGTCAGAAAGCATTGCAGTATTTCAATACATAAGCCTACCACTATGGGAATAGAGATGTTGATGTGGTTGGTGAGAGGCTGTATGTGGTGAATGACACATTACACACAGGGCTGTGAAATCTGCTCTGTCAGTTGTGAGGGAGGGAATAACAGCTAGAGGAGGACAGGGTCATTTTGGTTGTAAGCCATGAATGAAAGCTTGTCTCAGCAAGGGAGCTTTACTGCCCTGGGTTATAACTGAACTGAATACTGTTTACAATGCACTTATTAAATCAATTAGGGATAGCTATTAATACCCCTAACTGGCACTGAAATGAATCAAACCCCCCAGGTTTAGGAATTTCATGGAACTCATTTATCAAGCCTGTATGTGTGTGTTGTGTGTCTCTGTGTGTGTGTCCACACAAAGTACACTATTTATCAATAGCCATGTTGCAGCCCAATGATCATACAATTCAGTGTTTGAATACATTTCCCATAGTGGAATTATGGCAGATGGGCACTATCATTATGCTTCTCCTTCCGTTGTTTTAATGGCATAGTAATAAATCGTTACTGTTTTGTTGCCATGAACTTGGTTACATAAACGATCCTAAAACATTATTTTGCTGTGATTAATTTAATCCAAAATGGCAGACTTGAACAAAAGCTTCAAACTATTCCTCTGCAGATGAGTCAGAATTACTTTAACAATGTTTAGCATTTCTTATTGGAGCTGTAAATAGAGAGGCAATATAATGAGAGTTGAGAGGGTGAAATTAAGCAAAACAACATCAGGCTCTCTGTTTGCAAGAGTTATATTTGACATTGTTGAGAAAAATGTTAACTTTCATATGCATCCCGCTGGTATACACTGTCTGCTCATTGATGATGTAGCACAAATGAATTAAAGAAGTAAGAAACCACCCCACCAACCCAATCCACATTCCCCACTACAACAAAACACTGCAATAGGCTCGGGTTGCTGCTGGCAAGGATCATATTTATACAGTAAGACTTCCCTTGTTAGATCTTAGGAGAGTTCAATCTCTTTCCTCCCGCTCCTGCATGTTTCAGCGACATTTCCCCTCCCTTTCGAGCAGTTGTGATTCATTACAAGGTCACCATAAACAAAAAGGAACAGTTGTTCTAATGCTCACTATATTATTGGCCAGCTTTATTCCTACAGTAGCCTTTCATTCATCACCTGCCCGGTGCCTGCCGAATACGTAAGCCTCTCTAATTAATATAACGGACTCTGGTTTTAATGCTGGAGAAATTATGCAGTCGTTTATATGCTGATTTGCCATTTTTCAGCCTTTGCCGGAAGCAACCACGAAATCTGAGGGTCAGTTCACCAAGTATATCGCATCAGGGCATGTTTCACACTGAGTCAAACAATGCTGAGCTATTGACATAGGGCTCCCAAGTGGCATAGTGTTCTAAGGCACTGCATCTCAGTGCTAGATGTGTCACTACAGACCCTGGTTCGATTCCAGGTATCACAACCGGCTGTGATCGGGAGTACCATAGGGCGGCGCAAAATTGTCCCAGTGTCGTCCAGGTTAGGGAAGGTTTTGGCCAGGGTAGACCATCATTGTAAAATAAGAATTTGTTCTTAACTGACTTGACTAGTAAAATAAACCATTGAAGGTTGTGTATAGCTTAAAAAACACGAGTCAATTGCCTTGGCTCAAATGACTACCTTCCCTTGTATTATTAGGCTAATCATTATTACTAGGCATATAATCATATCAGAAACAGGCAGGGAGAAATAAACATCACCGGACAGTAGTGTAGATGCGAGTTTATGCATATGTAGGGAATGAGAATAATCTAAATTATATTTGTGCTCTTGTGAATGACATTATCCAACCTCTGACGTTACGAGGAGATACATATTCATTTTGTGTTCTATCTTCTGGTTCATGGTTTTCCCTACAGTGCAGTGCATTTGTACTCAGACTCCTTACTTAGAGGATTATGAAGGAGACATGTTGTACTAGGACACATGTTCATTTGAACCAAAGAGTGCAGCCTGTCTCTCTGGAATGGAAATTAAGTGCATATTCACAGGTAGATTGCTATACCCAAGGTCAACCCTATACAACTATGACAAAGACCAAGGGTCCCTAATAAGGAGCTCTGACAAACTCTGCGTTCTGTCTCAACATGAAGGACCATTTATCTGCTTGTATGGATTAGATGTCCATTACTACATCTGTCCTTTATTACAGGGAGTCCCAGACTAATGTTTGCAAGTCCTTAATTTGTAGATTTGTTTCAATACAGTCTGGCTTAAGGTAACTAACAGGAGTGAATACAGAATACAGAGTTTGAAGCTCTGCGTGATACTAAATAACAAATTACCTTGTATTAAACATCTGACTGTTAACAGCATGGTTGTGTTTGCAATTGGTTGTATAGTGATTAATTTCTGTTTTATCAAATGAGGAGAGACAAACTTATCACACAAGTCAGAGTTATACTTAAACTAAATCTTTATTCACTTATTAATATGGGAGCAGGTCAATACAACACACACATACAAAGTGATTCGATTGCGTGCTCTGCGATAATGATGGCTGCTCGACGACCCACCCATAGGTGATTAGTTGAGGACCCCGACACAAAGAATACAACACCTTTTTATCGCAAAGATACACCCTCCTGAATGTTCATGACAAACAACAGATGTATGGAATGGGTCATAAGGTTATAATTATAATTCACAGCAGACAATATCTGCTGTAAAAACTGTTACCATTGTGTAGAAACCAGGGTCTGGCCCCCAAAACAAAGTTCCTCTCATAATTATCCATACTGGAGCCATCTTCACCGTGGTACCGCAGCAATCTCCCTCACATGAATTGAATGTGACTTGTTAGGTTTATCACCAAAGGCATTGTAAATCTACTGTCAGCATTAAACTCCCAGAGGCCCACTCTCAGCTCACACAGACACAATAGAGCTCTAAGAATCCCCGATTCTGTTGCATAAAACAAGCATTTGATGCAGTTACAGTATTATAACAATCTTGCAATTGGCCTCTCACTGTTGTAACGGTTTATATGAATTGCTTGCTTTCCTGTCGTGTAGCATTGTAGAGGGTGAACCCCCCTCCAGTGTTCTTTCAGCTAATTCTTGTCAAATATCTGTCTGGCAAAACACTGGAACCTTCTCATATTCTTTAAACCTCTCAAGATATTAGCTGTATGGAGTTGTCAAGACGTTACATACATTTTCAAGAAAGTATCAATGCATGCCATACCTATGAAGGAGTACCATTGGGATAACATCAACAAAAAGTACATTTAACTTCATCCAGGGGCTGAGCATTTGTAATAACACCCTGTTGTTGGTGTCATTGGGATATGGAGGCCATTAATTTATCATAGCCTTTCCACTCCACCCTACCGCCACTTCTGATATGCAAGCAGTATATCACTCTGCTATTGCACATCAATAGAGACAGGACTCTGGGTGACTGTACATGTGAATGGTTTGATAAAATCCACTTTATAGCCACAAAGTAAATCACCAAGCCTATCTCCCTAGCAACAACACAATATGGTGTACGCTGAGGTTGTGAACTTTGCATTTTATTCTTGAAAACTGGCTGAGAACAAATCTCACAAAGCATGTCAAATATTACATTTCTGGTAAAACAACAAACATGACAGGAGTTGGCTATTAATGGCTAAAGCAAAAAGTGATCTGCTACCAGGCCAGTAGGACGTTTTATAAGATGTGATTAATGAATGATATCCTCTCATCGTTAATTATTTGTGGAAGACTGGTTTTAATCAGATTTTCCTAAATATCAAATGAAACATTGGATATGGAGTCTCGCATCTATAGCAACTGAAACTACTTTTCCTTTTTTTGAGAAGCTGCAGAAACAACCAAGGATAATGAGACCAGAAGATATTCGTAAATATTGTGCACGGTGTTACAGAAAATCTCTTGCCTACGGTGCTATCACAACTCGACATTAATAAGGACGACATTCATAACTCACGCTCTAAACCTCCCATCCCATAAAGAATTTCCACAAGACCTTTTACATAACCTTGACATTTTACGATCGTTCAGTAGAGATATTCAGTGACAACCTCTGACGCCACTAAAGCATGGGTGACATGCAAACGAGGGAAAAGCTTAGAACATCATAAGACAAAGCAGCAAATACCACCTTAGGACAAGTTTTCGATTTTCATTATCATAACACTTGAACAGCTCATAAGCCGTTCCCCTGGTGGGTATAGGGAGGAGTATTGACCTGTTAAAAATATGGGTACATTACACCCAATTCCCTACATAGTGCACTACTTTTGACCAGGGCCCATAGGGAATAGAGTGACATTTGGGACACATCCCTGTTAAAGTATGGCCCCTCCCACAGTGAGGAAGTTGGATCAATGAGCAGAGAGCTCCTGGGGCCCTCCCATCAAGTTGGCAGCAGGACAGCAGGAGTGAGATGAATGGGACACAAGCTCCCGATCAATAATTATCTGAACAACCGAACGAAGAGAGAAAGTTAGAAGGTAAACGGGGGTAAAGCATCTGTGTTTGTTGGAAGAAATGAATCCAAAGGCTTGTCGTAATGGCTGACGCTATGTAATGTCAGATATTAAGCATCTCGCCACCTCCTCCCCCTTTCCTCAATCATTCCATCCCAGATAATGTTGAATTAATGTGTTAAATGTCCAAACCATTGTCCATGCTCATGGTACTCGTGGCTCTCTAATGGGACTGAAAACTTCTTTGTCATTAAAATCCCATCATTCAAGATGACATTGTCTAAGGATGTTGTAAATATCACTTTATGTATTTCACAAAATCCAAGGACTAAATTACCATTCACCCATGAGGCATGAACCAGTGTGATTCTAGCACTTTCTGAATTTGCCTGGGCAGCGGAATTGCACCAGAGCCACTATTCACCAATGAGGAATTAGCAATTTATAATGAGACATATTTAGTACAGAAATTAGTAAGAATATAAAATTCTAATATGGCAGTTAAAGAATATGTAAAACCTTGCTATAGCCTATGTTGTTGCAGACGGATTCTGATATGGACAGGCAGCTACAGTACCTGTCTTTGCAATAGTTTTACATGTTTTTCTGAGAAAGGGTGACAGCAGGTGGGAATGTCAAACAGGATCATTTCAGAAACAAAGATGTCCGTCCATTTGCTTCCAAACAGAGCTGCAAAGTTCATGTCAATAACTCTCAGCTTGCACCCCAAATGGCACCCTATTCCCTATATAGTGAACTACCTTTGAACATTCCTTTGGGCCCTGGTCAGAAGTAATGCTCTATAAAGGGAATAGGGTACGATTTGGGAGACAATTTCACTTTCTACCTCCGGCCATTAATCCCTGCGTCATATGTCTGTCATCATGGGGGGCTAATGAGATATACATAGATCATGTCATCCTTACGCTGCAGGGCACTCCTGCTCTTTAAAAACTCTCCATTGATTTCAGTGGTTCATGTGGGTCATGTATTTCGTCCAGATCAGAGACCATGTTTTTGTTTTCATTTTCTCTATGTAAGTGTACGTAATAGATTTGAACATGCCACAATAGGAATTTTGCCCATAATTCATAAAATGTTCATGTAATGACATCATGAGAAATAGCGTAAAGTGGAGTATGTTTATCATTAAGTGTACAGTATAGGTATATCACCCAAACTGTACTTCAAGTTTTAGCAGAAATCTTGGTCCACATATGTTCTTCAGTTGAGATATAGCTAGTTGAGATATAGCTAGTTGAGATATAGCTACCTCAGCTATTGTCTCTGGGAGATATTTACTACTCTGTGACACGTCGCTGCTATTTTCTCCCAAACCTTCAATCAGGAGGGTAGGGTACACCAAAATAAACAACCACATTAATCAATCATCCTGTCAGCCAATCTGTAGATCAATAAAACTCTCATCAAACGTTGCTAGCAGAGCAATTCATCAAGACCTCAGACTGATTTCTCTTGGAAATAGACTTGGGGCGATACAAAATTATGTATAAATAGCAGGTAGATGCTTCCTGATCACTTGTCTCAGCTGACCACTGGATGTGGTTAGATGTTTGTTGATCAGAGGGCCTATGTACTCTTTGGGAATATGCTGAGTAAACCTTATGGTAGTTTAACCTTCACGTGATTTTTTGTACTTATTTTTATTTTACTAGGCAAGTCAGTTAAGAACAAATTCTTATTTTCAATGACAGCCTAGAAACAGTGGGTTAACTGTCTGTTCAGGGGCAGAACGACAGATTTCTACCTTGTCAGCTCGGGGATTTGAAGTTGCAATCTTCCGGTTACTAGTCCAACGCTGTAACCACTAGGCTACCCTGCCACCCCATTTAGTGTAGTAGTCCCTGTTTATGGGTTAATACATGTGTTTACCTTTGATCTTTTACAGTAGTTGTATATCCCAATACTGTAACCTACAAACAAAGTGAACAAAAAGTCATCCATTATCAAACATATTGCATTCAGTTTTTTTGTGTGTAGTGAAGTTGATGTGCCAAACTGTCCTCGCCTGTGAAGGAAACTTATGTTAGACGCATCTATTATGGATGATGAACCTGAATGATACTCAAGAGACAACTTGAATATTTTGTCAAAAAGATGACGCGCTCGTCATGCTAAAATGAATATGGTAACAGCCTGTCAAAAGTAAATATAATTTGTACCTTGGGAGTCGGTGATGTGTAGAAAATATCTAATTTATATCCAGCATCCCTCTGGTTATACAGTGTTTTTGAAAATATATTGTATCTGTCTCTATCACAGCTAATGCTACTGTATACTCAAATGATTGAATAGCAGTCATCCTCGAGATCTCAATAGGCTTTGAGGCGTTTGTATTAATGGAAGTCTATCTGTGTTGGATGCTGAAATATAACATTACAGAAGTAAGGCCTAGGCTCATATGTGTACCACAGACAGTGGAGTTCTTTATCCTCTCATGAAAGGACCTGATATGGAGCAGTGCATTATCTCCCATCCTTTTGTTGACTCCTGAGAGTGTTCTTAAAATCTTGTTTTAGAATACAAAAAAAATACCAACTAAAAGCAAAGTAGCACAGTGAAGGTAATTGTACTATTACAGGACATAAAGGTCTGTGTTGATACATTGACTATCCTGTTCTAAAAGTGGGTTTATTGGATTTATTTGGTCCAGAGGCTTTAGACAACATTTTCCTAATGTACTATGGTCAACTTTAAAGCCAAATAATATTTGATAGTTTAAATAGGTTCACTGGCTCCCTCCGTTTGATTTCTATAGACGAAGATCTCTTTTAGTCCTCATTCAGACGTATCTTCCAAGGGTCCTGTTGTTTTGTGGAATATAATATTGATTTACTTTCTTTTGATTTATTTAAGAAATATCTCCTAAGAAATCACTGATTGTATTGATATATCTTATGTGATTTGGACATCAATACAGAGGCCTGTGAAGGCCTGTTAGTCTGTTTAACACAGGGCTTGCATGGCCGCAGCTCAGTAATCACTCATTAAATTGCACTAGGACTAAAGGGCAGTTCCAAAGGCAGCAAACACAATCAAAGTTACACCAGCTTAAATATAGCCTTTTCTAGCAAGTCATTGAATAGAACGTAATGGTATTACTATGCCTTTCACTAACCAAAGCTGTATTTCTCTCACCTCCCAGTGTGTGTCCTCTGTAGAACAATAGTACGTGGGGGTAGCTATCCAGGGTGCTGAAGCAGTATGCTGGACAGATGCTTTGAATGTGATGTGTGTTCTTTGCCACCTCTACTGCACTAGCTGTAAGGACATTTAGCCTATAACACAGAGTAGCTGAAGTGCGGTGTCAACAAGAGTAAGATCAGGGTATAAAGAAACACTGATATGAAATGTATTCTGCTGCTGGCCTATAGCCCTCTAGCCACTCCCTACTATACGGTATGTCAGTCACGCCTAATGGAACATGTCTTAAAGAATAAGTGTCATAAGCGGGCTGTGCATGGCAAGACAATAGTACCCTGTCTGGGATGCAATAGATGGTGGAAGTGTAGATACTGTGAACTATCCATGAAATCAATGGGCCGCTGGCGGCTCTGTCTGTTCTGTCTGCTGTAGCTCTACAAAGTAGACTTGGCCACATAAAGGATGTTTATTAGCCTGACCATGCTACACTGGGGCCCTCTGTCATCTTCTGATAATAGGTCTGGTGCCACCAATGGAAGTTATATCTCAGCTGGCTAAGACACACTCAGTAAGAGGAGAGGGGAGGTAGTTAGTGCCTGTCTCGGGGGGGCTTCCGTTCTGTTTCGACAACACGCCCAGTGTTCTCAATTGGGGGTTCGCTTGTTTTTCACAAATCATTTCAAAGGACACACATCTCCCAGGGTAATTATTTATCCAACCACAAGTGGAGCTGGCTGACAAGTATGTTGTTGTATGACATGAATACCACATTGTGAAGTTCATAGTTTGGGTTTAGAAACACAATGTTAGAGATAGTAAGAGACGAAACAATTGTATGATGTTATCTTCTTAATTAAGATGTACCTTATATTTTATCATGCAATGTGACTCTAAACTCATAATCCCATGCAGATGTATGATATAAATAAGTTATTCAATATAGGTCAATGTGAGCCTTCAGACAAATTGCAAGGGAAAATGATATGAATAGTGCTGTTTTTAGCTATATAATGGACAAGAAACTTTGGCCTGCAGACAAGAGACTGGATGTCTGTTTCTTTTTTGTCTTCATTGGGAACCACTTTGCAAGAAAACGTCTAGAGATTTCGCAGTGTGTGCAGATGCATTTTGTGTAAAACGAAATCTCAAGTTCCAAGTTCTTCCATTGCAAATCTACCATTCCAGTGTTTTACTTGCTATATTGTATTTAGTTTGCCACCATGGCCTTTTTTTGCCTTTACCTCCCTTATCTCACCTCATTTGCTCATATCGTATATAGACTTGTTTATACTGTATTATTGATTGTATGTTTGTTTTACTCCATGTGTAACTCTGTGTCGTTGTATGTGTCAAACTGCTTTGCTTTATCCTGGCCAGGTCGCAATTGTAAATGAGAACTTGTTCTCAACTTGCCTACCTGGTTAAATAAAGGTGAATAAAAAAAAAAAAAATAAAAAGTTATTTTAGTTTCTACACACAAAAAAATACATATATTCAGTATTGGTATAATTTAATCCAAAAGTACAATAAAATGAGTTTAAACCTCTTTTCCTCGTTCTTAACTTTACAAACCAGGTCAAGGAAAGGAACATTTTGCAAGCTCGTCATAAAACCTGCCTCCATATCTCTGAGGGTCAGCCCTTTGAGTGAGTTCGCTGGAAGTTTTGGGACCGTCATGTCATGGAGGACAAAAAGAGAAAGAAGCCATTTTAATTAAAGCTGGCAGATTTACTTGTCGAGGTGGGTTTAAAACATCACCGGTCCGGGCTGATCGAGGACGAGTGCCGGCCATAAAAATGACTTATGCCAGCTACTCCAGTAAAGGATCCCCCTGAGGGATTGGTGGTAAAATTAGTGGAGGCATTTGGAGGCTGTTCTGTAATGAGGAAAAATAGCACTCAGTTCATCTCCTGACAAATAGCAGAGTTGCCAGGCAAGCAGACGCTGGGTTCTTTTTTTCACCCAACTTCACCCAGTGACCTGGGTATAGGATTGTGGGTGGCACATCAAAATAGAGCAGAGGACAAAATGAGTGTTCCGCTTAGCAGGCTTTGTCACCGCAAGGCCTTCAGCTTTCATGATCTGTGATGTGGGGCCCACTTGCACTGCTATCTCTAAAGTGTATTTGTTATAACGATCCATTGTTCGAACATGTTTAAGAAGTGAATAATGGTCCCACCCATAGTTGTAGGAACATTGACACCCAGGGCAAACTTAGGGCTGAGTTAAAACAAAACCTTCACTGCAATGTGGATTTACCTAAGTGCATGTCCGATTGAATTCCAACCCTAGTTGTCAGGACCCGGTTTCGAACCTGGGTCTCCGGAGTGAGAAACAGTCACTTAACCAACTGAGCCACGAATAGACAGCAGAACCCAGAAGATGAGGCAGACACAGCAGTACTTAAGACGGTGTATTTAATAAAGAAAAAATCCTAAAATAAAAAATGGCAAATCCAAAAGGTGGTAGGTAAAACACAAAAAAAAACCTAAAAAGAAACTCACAAAAACTAAACAAAAACAAAAAAACAGAATACTACAAGAACTTCACCCGGAATCGACAAGAGCACACAGAACACTAGGGCAGGGTGCCAACATACAAACACAGAGCACAGAACTGAGGGAAACAAAGGGTTTAAATACAATCAGGGGAAACGAGACACAGGTGCAAACAATAATGGGGATCAAGGGAAAAACACAGGGACAAAAAGCACAATGGGGACATCTACTGACAAAAACACGGAACAACCCTGGCCAAATCCTGACACTAGTCTCATACAATAACACCCTTTATGTCATTGCTTTTCACATGTGATTTTATTGTTAGATAAAATAGTGCAATAATGTTATTGATTCTTTCTCTTATTATTCTGACAGTCAATACCCTGTTGTTTATCAAATTGAATATCAAACATATTCATCTTATATTTGAGGAAGTATTATTTCCTAGTGTTATCCTTTCAGACATCTGTTCCAATAAATGAAGGCGCAACGGGAGGGTATATTACTAAGTTTACCAGTAAACTACCAGAATTTTGGTAACTTTAAAGGAATATGTGGAATTTTATTAGGTGACATCTAGTGGCCCTTTTGGGTACTTCAGATTATCACAGGTGTCTCATTCGCTCTGACCCTGTGAGGTCTTATCACATATAAAATATATATATATTTTAAATCTAATAAAAACATTTTAAATAAAAAAATGGATGACAAAGCTGGAAAACATTATCGTAAATATAAACCATCAAATAATGAAAATCATTGATGTTTAATGTGAGGGTTTCAGTAAGAAATACACTTAATAAATATATATATATATATTTTATATTTATATATTTTATATTTAATATACTTAACTTTTTTTTTACTATGCCAATATGTTTTTGTTGTCATACTATTTGCAGTTGTAAACACAGTCAATAGTTGGAAGAGTTGTGTTTTTCATTAAGTAGTCTATTTTCTCTTCAACCATATGGTCTATCTACTAGAAACGCATGAACAATATGGACACAGATATATAAAATGAATACTATATGAATAAATGTTCTAAAATTAATTCAAGCATATATTACCAAAGTTACAATAGATTACCATAGATTACCTGTTAATTACCAAAATTACTAAAAATTCCAGTAACTGTGCCCTAGATTTCTTAAATGCATGTGGGTGGTTTCTCAGGGGCCCTTTCTGTTGCTGTTCTCTGCCTTTCCCTGGTACTCAGCAGCAGCATGGCTTCTTCAAATGCAAGCTTCACGATTAACGTCATGTCTCCTTCAGCCCACCCACTCCAATAAACTGGGCTTCATTAATATGCTGTTCTTCGCAAGCGTGGAGCAAACGCCATGTGATACTGAGAGAGGCGCGTGGCATGCCGACAAACAAGCAGGGGGTTTAGAGAAGCACAGGTTTAATGTGCCATTGGCAGTCCTCAAACACACAAGTGTACTTGTGTGAAGTGCAACCCATGCAGCCGCTGTTGATTGCCTCGCTGCCAGATTCCATGAAAATAATCTGACAAGAACCCTCAAAAACGGGCCTGTTCTTTGCTTCACTATTGTCAAGCTTTGAGGTGAAATCAAGGCAATGCTTTTATATTGGTGTCCCTATGAAAGACTGATACATTTATTCCTGGGTGAGAAAAAAAAATGTATAATCGTATTATCTTTTCTCCAGCTGAGAGACAAGCTGCTGTGAGGTGTGATCATTTACCACCTGTATAAAGGGTCTGCTTTTAAAAGCATCTGTTTTTGTGTAAGAAGACATGCTTATTTTGGGAATAAACAAAGTACAGGAACTAGAAGCAAACTGACTTGCTCATAAGCACCATGCCATCCAGAGTGCTTCAAACAACGACGACACTGAAAGATGGTAGAGTACTTTTTCATTCTGAGTAGCTAGCGCTATCTATGGGAACCAAGAACCACCACTCAAATTAGACGGGAAGCCCAAGAAAATGCCTGCTGTAGAATGACTATTTTTCTTAATCTGTGTTTTGAGCCATCACTTCAGCTGTCGTGTGCTCTATTGCTCTCTCATTTGAGCTCTGGTCTTTATTTTTGTAGTTGTGCCTTTGAACTCCAGAAATGCAGTCGGAGTGGATTGAAATGGGGTTTATTGATTTAAACATCTACTTGTTCCCAGGTTAGGTTAACAATTTATAGCATTGGTGTGGGGGAATTCGCTGATATTTAGGCATGCTTTGACATCCTGTTCACTTCATCCGTCTTCACTCTAAAAGTGCTTGTTTGAATGTGTTGCTGTGTATTGTGCAATCTGTTTTCGTGGTGAATAAATATTTAATTCAAGCTGAGAACTGACCTTGTAAAAGAGCAGGGAGGGAAATATATCATCACACTTAGGGTTGCGTCGTACTTGGCACCATATTCCCTATATAGTGCACTACTTTTTACCAGAACCCTATGTGGCCTTTGCTGCTGAATATGACCAGAGTGAATGTAATGAATTCTGTCATGTGCTTTGTGCATGAGAGCACTGTGTTTAAAGGGAAGAAAATGTGATCACAGAGCTTTATGACCTCAAGAGCAGGTTAAAAGGCTCAGGAGGATTGGCAGCACAGAGACGGCTCAGTGCAGACTGAGTCAAGGCCGGCTCTCTATATGCTGCAAAACCCTTGTGTTTGGGTTGTTTCCATTTCTTTCTAAGACTTCCCTGTCTTTCATGTTGTCACTAAGGGCTGATAATTTCTAGTTTGCATTTTAGTTTGCTCTAAGTAGCTGTATCAAACTGAGCCCATGCTTCAAGGATTTTTGATGGTATCAGGTTAGTTTCAGGTGGCGATAGTGTCATTTACCGTGATGAATGACATCATAGTCAACTTGCTTGAAACTGGCATTATGGGATTATTTATTGGCTCTGTTGTCATCGGCTACATTTGAGAGGAGGTAAATATGATTAACTGTCAGTGAATGCATGGATTCACTTCTGACTATATGACTTATGGCCCATAACGAGATATTTTGTCTCAGTTTTGGCTTGCCACCATTTTGTATTATTAGCATAAGAGACGTTTAACTCTCACTATTGTGGATACCTCACTCTCAGCAGTGGCACATTTGGTGGTATAACTTTGAAAGGATATTGGTCCTCTTGTAACACATATTTATGGTTCAGTGACTGTTTTTTAATCCAATCTGTGCACAGAATGTTGAGCAATTCAATGTAATACCCCATGACTATGGCACACAGAACTCATTTCAAAGGAGTTAGTGTAGTAGTACATTATCATAGAATTAGGAATTCTACTTTAAATACTAATTTAATAGGATCTCTATTTATATTCTATTCTCCATTGTGACATTATTTGAAACCCTCTCCTAATAAAAGCGTTCGTTCGGGGCAGACAATGTTTCTGACAGAATCATACAATGGAAAGTCCAACACAGACATCACACAGAGCACAGTGCTCGCATAGATTTGACCTGCCAGCAATTCCTGCCATTGCTATTACCAATGGTATGTTTAATACTGTTATCAGTAGGTTAACACTTTAATCCAAAACTTTGAGAAAGCATGTAGATTACATGCAGTTAATCTTTCAGAATTACAAGATGGAAAACTAGAGGATCAAACCATTTACCGTACAGCATAAACACCATTCAATATTGACATTTCTCGACACCTTTGTTTTTTATCAACAATGTCTACATCCACAGACAGACCATCAGGCAGACAGACAGGCCATTTACCATTGAACACAGAAGCTTCAGTTGGAGCTGAGACACAGCACACAGAGAATGGAAGGAGAACAGGCCTGTGTCTCAAATGGCACACTATTCCCTCTATGTTGCACTACTTTTGACCAGGGGCGTTAGTGGAGAGTAGTGGCTAGCCAGCTAAGCTAACCATCACCAGCCCGGAGCAAGGGGGACGTGATGGGACAGCAAGGTGCGCTGCTGAGGCAATGGACCTGACTGTCTCTCTACTCTGACCGGCTCTCTCCTCTGCTCATCTGATAATCACACCATCAATGCGTCTTCCGATCGCACTGCCATCAGATCTGCTTCCCTGATCATCCATCATACCTTCCAGTTCCATTACTCTCACCATTTATTGTTGATTGTAGATGTTTTTGTACTTGTAGATGCAATTCAGCTGCCATTTATGCTAAATACAAATGTTTTTAAATAATTTGGGAAGCATCCCTGGTCTTCCTCCATCCATCTTTGCCTTTCTAAATACTCCAGATAGGAACCGGACAGTGGTTGTTGCAAATGTACATTGATTTGGGGGGATTCTGAAGGTGTATTGTATGTCTTGAATGCTACAGAGCCTGCTGCGATAGAAAGGAACCCTGTGCTTTCTGCCTGGGCCCTGTCTGCAGCCAGACTGCAAGAGTACATCCCAAATGGCACAATGTTATTTATATAGTACACTACTTTTGACCAGGTCAAATGTAGTGCACTATGTAGGGAATAGGGTACCATTTGGGACACACTTGAGACATTGATCTGCCATGCAACAATGTACAGTATGTACGTACCTTGCCCATCCAGATGGCTCAGGCCAACTAAGTGATTGTTTTCATCACTCAACATCACTAGTCCAAACAAATCAGTAGGAAAGGTTAGGGAGGTGATTTCAGTGCATCTGGTCAATGACCAATGACCAATGAGCCACTTTAGTATCAAACATGCAAAGTGATTGCAGCAATGCATCATACATACTTGAGATATGACTAGTTTGATTGATAATATTACATTGGTATCTTGTGCTAACAGGGCTTGAAGAAGTCGAGTGCCACTCTGTTTGTGTGTGAGAAGGAGGGATCAGATGTGCTCTGTGTGAGAGGGAGGGATCAGGTGTGTTGTGTGTGAGAAGGAGGGATCAGATGTGCTGTGTGTGAGAGGGAGGGATCAGATGTGTTGTGTGTGAGAGGGAGAGATCACATGTGTTGTGTGAGAGGGACAGATCACATGTGTTGTGTGTGAAAGGGATTGATCAAAGGTGTTGTGTGTGAGAGGGATTGATCAAATGTGTTGTGTGTGAGAGGGATAGATCAGATGTGTTGTGTGTGAGAGGGATAAATCAGATGTGGTGTGTGTGAGAGGGATAGATCAGATGTGTTGTGTGTGAGAGGGATAGATCAGATGTGTTGTGTGTGAGAGGGATAGATCAGATGTGCTGTGTGTGAGAGGGATAGATCAGATGTGTGTGTGTGAGAGGGATAGATCAGATGGGTGTGTGATAGATCAGATGTGTTGTGTGTGAGAGGGATAGATCAGATGGGATAGATCAGATGTGGTGTGTGTGTGTCAGATGAGGGATAGATCAGATGTTGTGTGTGTGAGAGGGATAGATCAAATGTGCTGTGTGTGAGAGGGATAGATCAGATGTGGTGTGTGAGAGGGATAGATCAGATGGGATAGATCAGATGTTGTGTGTGTGAGAGGGATAGATCAGATGTGGTGTGTGTGAGAGGGATAGATCAGATGTGGTGTGTGTGAGAGGGATAGATCAGATGTTGTGTGTGTGAGAGGGATAGATCAAATGTGCTGTGTGTGAGAGGGATAGATCAGATGTGGTGTGTGTGAGAGGGATAGATCAGATGTGGTGTGTGTGAGAGGGATAGATCAGATGTGGTGTGTGTGAGAGGGATAGATCAAATGTGCTGTGTGTGAGGGATAGATCAGATGTGGTGTGTGTGAGAGGGATAGATCAGATGTGGTGTGTGTAGATCAGATGTGGTGTGTGTGAGAGGGATAGATCAGATGTTGTGTGTGTAGATCAAATGAGAGGGATAGATCAGATGTGGTGTGTGTAGAGATGGGATAGATCAGATGTGGTGTGTGTGAGAGGGATAGATCAGATGTTGTGTGTGTGAGAGGGATAGATCAAATGTGCTGTGTGTGAGAGGGATAGATCAGATGTGGTGTGTGTGATCAGATGGGATAGATCAGATGTGGTGTGTGTGAGAGGGATAGATCAGATGTTGTGTGTGTGAGAGGGATAGATCAAATGTGCTGTGTGTAGATCAGATGGGATAGATCAGATGTGGTGTGTGTGAGAGGGATAGATCAGATGTGGTGTGTGTGAGAGGGATAGATCAGATGTGGTGTGTGTGAGAGGGATAGATCAGATGTGGTGTGTGTGAGAGGGATAGATCAGATGTGTGTGTGTGAGTGAGATGTTGGATAGATCAGATGTGGTGTGTGTGAGAGGGATAGATCAGATGTGCTGTGAGTGAGAGGGATAGATCAGATGTGGTGTGTGTGAGAGGGATAGATCAGATGTGGTGTGTGTGAGAGGGATAGATCAGATGTGGTGTGTGTGAGAGGGATAGATCAAATGTTAAAGGTGCAGAGGGTGCAAGTGTTCTCGGATCAATCCAAGCATGGTCAGCAACAGGAAGGTTAGTCATTGGACAAAAAAGGAATTGGCTCCCTGCAATCATTGATATACGATTGTGAATCAAGTCTGAGACCTGCAGTTGTTATTTTAAAAGAGGATTTGTTATTGAATGAATGCATTATGTCGGAATGTGTTGTTTTTCCTTTTGTAAGATTGTTCAATGCTGGTAGAGAAGTGATCTAAATGTGATTTATTTGAAGTTGTTCTACACGTCTTTCTTTTGGTCTTGGATCCTGTGTCGTGTCTATTTTGATGACTTGCCTTTTTCTTCATGTATTGTTATATTTCAGGACCGAGGATCTTAATTTGAGGCAGTTTGCTAAAATAATCCAGGAAATATTCATTATTATTTGGATTATAATTCATGGACAATTAATGGACATTTTTTGTACGGATTGTCTGATTTTCAAATCAAGTCTGAAATTTCAGAAACCTCAAAAAAACCTTTCAAACTTCAGAAACCTCAAAAACGTTATTCAAGGTGATCAAATTAAGATCCTACATTTGTGTGGGCTCCCGAGTGGTGCAGCGGTCTAAGGCACTGCGTCTCAGTGCTAGAGGCGTCTCTACAGACCCTGGTTCGATCCTGGTCTGTTTCACAACCAGCCGTGATCATGACTCACATAGGGTGGCGCGCATTTAGGGGAGGGTTTGGCTGGGGAAGGCCATCATTGCAAATAAGAATTTGTTCTCAACTGACATTGAAGGTTGTGTATAGCTTAAAGAACACTAGTCAATTCCCTTGGCTTAAATTATTAAATTTCCCTGTATTATGTACCTACAGTAGGCAGACACTGCATACATACAGATGTGTAGACGTGAATAATGCTGTGGTATTCTTTGTTCCCACCCCTCTCTCTCTGGGTAGCTTTGAATAATGGAACACCTTCAATGACTGAGAATCTGTCAGCTTCACAGAAACTTGGAAAATGACTGTACACCAACTGAATATGGTTTTAGATGAGATTTAATGTAATTTACCTGCCTAATGAGACACAGAAGGCATTTGTCATTTCAACCGGAGCTCGCTGCTGGTCATGGTTTGCTGCATTGTGTACCTACATCTCCTGCTTGATTGGTGGCTTATTTTTAGTTGTCTGGGAATGTCGGGGCAGCCTTTAATGAATGAGACCTTTTTCCAATTGTTACATAGGAGAAACCCACAGTTGCCGAGATGGCAATGTTCAATGGTAAGACTCAGCCAAAGAGGGATAGACCTTTGTGTTAGATTCAGTAACTACCCTACATACAGGACGGACATTAAACATACTGTATCTTTCCTTACAAGTACTGTACCTTACAGAGGCCTCCACAAAGAGTGGCCTTGACCATGCCCACTGAATCCAGGATACATCAGATAACCACCCTACATACTGTACAGCACAGACATACTATATCATAACATACAATATTAAAGAGGCATCCATCTGGAGTGTCAATGGCCATGTAGGTGCCCACTGAACTTGAAAAGTGATCATAAATATTCCCTGTGAAAGTACTCAGATTGGACACATTGAGTACCTGTTATTTCCTTGTAAGATCCCCATTGATGCAGTCCATGGCCCTGACCAGAGGTACTTCATCAGCTCCAAATTCACAGGAACTGTCACAGTCTTGAATTCTCCATCTCCATTTCAAAGCAGTGACCAAGGGGTCTCTGCTCCAAATGACACCAACTACTTTTGACCAGAGCCCTATTGACCCCCCATGTGCCCCACTATGGACCCTCCCGTGGCCCCCCCTATGGACCCCCTATGCCCCCCCTATACACACCTATCAACCCCCCCTATAGACCCCCCCCTCCGATGGACCCCCCTATAGACACCCCTATAGACCCCCTATAGAAATCCCTATAGACCCCCCATAGACTCCCCTATAGACCCCCCTATAGACCCCCTATAGACCCCCCTATAGACTCCCCTATAGACATCCCTATATACCCCCTACGGACTCCCCTATGAACCCCTCTATAGACATCCCTATAGAACCCCCTACAGTCTCCCCTATGGGCCCCCTACTGACTCCCCTGTAGACCCCCCTATAGACTTCCCTATAGACCACCTATAGACCCCCCTATAGACATCCCTATAGACCCCCTACGGACCCCCCTATAGACCCCCCTACGGACACCCCTATAGACCCCCCTACGGACTCCCCTATAGACATCCATATAGACCCCCTACGGACCCCCTATAGACCCCCCTACGGACTCCCCTATAGACCCCCCTACGGACTCCCCTATAGACATCCATATAGACCCCTCTACGGACTCCCCTATAGACATCCATATAGACCCTTCTATGGACCCCCCAATAGGCGCTCTATAGACCCCCATATATACTCTCCTACAGACCCCCTGTGGACCCCCCAATAGACTCTCTATAGACCCCCATATATACTCCCCTAATGACCCCCTATGGACCCTGGTCAAAAGTATTGCAGTAAATAGTGAATAAGGTGCCATTTGAGACTGAAGCAAAGTAGAAAATCAAATCAAATGCTGCACAGTTTAGCAGTTGTTATGACTCAGTTGTTATGACTCAGTTGTTATGACTCAGGTGTTATGGCTCAGTTGTTTTGACTCAGGTGTTATGGCTCAGTTGTTTTGACTCAGTTGTTATGACTCAGTTGTTATGGCGGGTGCAGCTAAATATTTATTTTCCTCGTTCCTATCAATCAATGCAGTAAAACAACAAAACACAGCACACTACAGGATATATGTCAATATGCTATCCATTTTAATTTTAATCCCAGGCCCCCGTTCCCGCAGGAGGCCTTTTGCCTTTTGGTAGGCCGTCATTGTAAACAAGAATTTGTTCTCAACTGACGTGCCTAGTTAAATAAAGGTTAAATAAAATAAAATAAATACATTTTTGTTATCAAAGAAAGTGTAGAGCCAATTGGCCAATAGCATTTATTTGCCTGGTTTTATGTGGGCTGCTGAGGAGTAATAGCCACTGAGCACTTCTGTCTACATGATAGATGCTGTTAGTGGATGTCTGGGTTGGTTGTGTTGTAGAGGGTGTCGAGCCAGGAGCACTGGGTTGAGGAAGTCCATGTAGTGGAGTAATAAGAAACTATGGTTCACACAAACCCAAAGGAGTCCCAATTGGAAAGCACTCGTGCTTGGGCCAAAGTACAGAACTGGTTAGCCCTTTCTGTGATCAGTGTCACATTTCAGTCCTATCAAAGCAATGAGTTGTCACAACGTGCATGCCGTACCGTTAGGGGAAATATGTCTACACAGTATATGCTGTCCATTTTAGTTGAATTAAAGAAGTCTACACAGTATATGCTGTCCATTTTAGTTGAATTAATGACGTCTACACAGTATGTGCTGTCCATTTTAGTTGAATTAAAGCACATTTTCTTATTTTCCTTTAATTTTATTTGAGTGAATATGACATTTACAAATCATTTAAAACAACACACAACCCAATACAGACCATATTTGCACTTCAATTCAACTGTTGTTGTTTTCTTCCATAGTTATTAAATGGCTTGCAGAGGTCAATAGTCTGAATAGTAAGTCCTCTGCCATTGAATAGACAGCAAACACGAACAGTTACCATGGAATGTCTATTGTTGCCAGCAAAAATGTGAACTTGTGAAAGAGAACTGGGGAAACTGCTGAGCGTTCTCAATTCAAATGGAATCTTAATATCTTCACATAGAGGAATACTGTAGACTAGACTACCCCCACTGTAGAATTATAGAAATATTTGTGTTTTCCCATTTCTGGCACTGAAAATATATTTCATTTCTCATTGTGATGACACCATAGATTATTAAAGGATGTTGTGAATGTGTGATAGTATCAAATAGGATTTATGTGAAAATAAGTTCCTATCATAGAAAAGGTAAACATCTAATTATACTGTACATGCCCAACTGAAATGCATAGTCATGATATTTGTTGTGGAAAGCAGACCTGGGTTCAAATACATGTTTTTGAGTATCTGATATTATTAGTATCTGTGTATTTGAGTATTTTCAAATACACAACCCAAAACAAGTACTTTTTTAAATGCATGGGAGTGTATTTGAGTCAGTGTATTTGACATTTTAAAATGTATTAAAAAGTGAGACATTTGAGTGTACAAACCATTAGGAACACCTTCTATTTCCATGACATAGACTGAAAAGCTACAGTGAAAGCTACAGTGTCTTGCGAAAGTATTCACCCTCTTGGCATTTTTCATATTTTGTTGCCTTACAACCTGGATTTTTGGGGGGTTTGAATCATTTGATTTACATAACATGCCTATCCCTTAGAAGACGCAAAATATTTTTTTATTTTGAAGCAAACATGAAATAAAATACGACAAAAAAAATGAAAACTTGAGCGTGCAAAGCTACTGTATTCGCCAATTCTTTGTAGAGCCACATTTACAGCAATTACAGCTGCAAGTCTCTTGGGGAATGTCTCTATGAGCTTAGCACATCTAGCCACTGGGATTCTTGCCCATTATTCAAGGCAAAACTGCTCCATCTCCTTCAAGTTGGATGGGTTCCACTGGTGTACAAAAATCTTTAAATCATACCACAGATTCTCAATTGGATTGAGGTCTGGGCTTGACTAGGCCATTCCAAGACATTTAAATATTTCCCCTTTAACCACTCGAGTGTTGCTTTAGCAGTATGCTTAGGGTCATTGCCCTGCTGGAAGGTGAACCTCTGTCCCAGTTTCAAATCTCTGGAAGACTGAAACAGGTTTCCCTCAAGAATTTCCCTGTATTTAGTGCCATCCATCATTCCTTCAATAATTCTGAGCATATTCCCAGTCCCTGTCGATGAAAAACATCCCCACAGCATGATGCTGCCACCACCATGCTTCACTTTGGGGATGGTGTTTTTGGGGTGATGTGAGGTGTTGGGTTTGCGCCAGACATAGTGTTTTCCTTGATGGCCAAAAAGCTACATTTTAGTCTCATCTGACCAGAGTATCTTCTATCTTCTATGTCTTTTGGTAACAAAAAAAACTTGTTTTTTTCTTTAAGCAATGTCTTTTTCTGGCCACTCTTCCATAAAGCCCAGCTCTGTGGCGTGTACAGCTTAAAGAGGTCCTATAAACAGATACTCCAACCTGCGCTGTGGAGCTTTGCAGCTTGGCCATAGTCCAGATTTTCTGGATTTGTTTTCACATTTTGTCTGTCATAGTTGAAGTGTACCTATGATGAAAATTACAGACCTCTCTCATCTTTTTAAGTGGGAGAACTTGCACAATTGGTGGCTGACTAAATACTTTTTTGCCCCACTGTATACTGAGATCATGTGACAGATCATGTGACACTTAGATTGCACACATGTGGACTTTATTTAACTAATTATGTGACTTCTGAAGGTAATTGGTTGCTTACAGATCTTATTTAGGGGCAAAGCAGGTGAATACATATGCACACACCACTTTTCCATTTTTCTTTTTTTATTTTTCTTTTAGAATTAATTTTTTTCATTTCACTTAACCAATTTGGACTATTTTGTGTATTCCATTATATGAAATCCAAATAAAAATCATTTTAAATTACAGGTTGTAATGCAACAAGATAGGAAAAACGCCAAGGGGGTGAATACTTTTGCAAGGCAGTATATGACCCCTTATTGATGTCACTTGTTAAATCTACTTCAATCAGTGTAGATGAAGGGAAGGATACAGGTTAAAGAAGGATTTTTAAGTGTTGAGACAATTGAGACATGGATTGGGAATGTGTGCCATTCAGAGGGTGAATGGGCAAGGCAAAATATTTCAGTACCTTTGAACTGGGTATGGTAGTATGTGCCAGTTTGTGTCAATAACTGCAACGCTGCAAGGTTTTTCACGCTCAACAGATATCCATGTGTATCAAGAATGATCCAACACCCAAAGGACATCCAGCCAACTTGACACACCTGTGGGAAGATTTGGAGTCAGCATGGGCCATTATCCCTGTGGAACACTTTTGTCACCTTGAAGAGTCCATGCCCAACAAATTGAGGCTGTTCTGAGGGCAAAAGGGGCTGCATCTCAATATGAGGAAGACGTTCCTAATGGTTTGTAAACTGAGTGTATGTGATTGAAATGTTTGAAATAGTATTTGAACGCAGGTCTGATGGAAAGTAGCATCTTTATACATATTTAATCATCCGTAGAAGTTCAATTATGAATAGTTCACATTGACTTAAGTGATTGGATTTCCACCATGTCAGAATTCAGCCGTGAGACTAATAATTCTCCACGTCATTGCATTTTGTTGGTCTCCTCCTCGTGATAAAGTCAATTCAAAGTCTCAGTCCATGAAATCAAATGACCTGCCTTTGCTGCATGACAACGAGGAAGCTGTCATTATTGAAGAACATGAATTACAGTTTTTCACACAATGGACCACTTTCTTTGACCAGTTCTTTGTCACACTGGGCAGGGCATTTATCAGAATGTGTTTACTTCTCTTGGTTAAGTTTCCCATTAAACCAATGTGTTTCTGTTCCGTCCATCAGCTGCCATATCCTTAATGCATGCATACATGCCCCCCTGCCCACAGAAAATACTTTTCCTGTTCGTGTTATACAAGTCGGTTAAACCACTTAGTTCATCTGTCATATTATATTCTTTCTCTTTCCCTCTATGCTCTCAGTGTAATTTATATTGACACTGTAGGTGATAAAGACTAATCTAAAACACTTATTTATAAACTTTCATGTAGGTATATTGACTTTCAATTACGATTGTTTTGGCAGGTATGCATATGGGCATATGAGCATTGGAGCATAGCTGACTGAGAGTACAAAGTTGCTTAGAGACAAAACACTATTTCTATGCAAACTGAAGACACAAACGGAAGAGGTTTTAACCAACATTGTATAATTATGTTAATTTATATACATATCAAAACCTTTCACATTCCTTGCAAGGTCTCCTGCCAATTGACTTGACTTGCGATGGTATGGTTTAGGTCTTGCCAGTTTTTGTATGCCTTCATTGTAACGTGCCATTATGACGATCCCCATGTCATTTAAAATGAATGCAATCCAACAAAACAGGAAACAAAAAAACACATTCAAATGTTATCAGTGGTTTTGACTTCAGGACTTCAGGCGAAGTGACAATCCATGCGTTAAACACTAGTAGTATCAAATAGGCCACGGTTGTATGTATCTAATGATAGTCCAAAATAGCTGGTTTTCTCTGGTGAACTTATGTCCAGACTTCAACATGTTAAAAGTGTAATTGGGGTTGATGGTGAGGGATTTTGACCCTTTCGTTGCCAATTCCCTGTCTGTATCCCAAATAGTACCCTTGATTGGGATGTAACCTCTGGCTTTGTGAATTGTTTCATGGTTGTAGGCGACTCCCTCTGCTGGTGACACTATATAGTTGCCCTGAGTTCCTGTAAGTTTATAGTTTCTAGCCCAGGAGATATTAAAATAACTGCATGATGCAATATGGAAAGTGGCCATGAAAGTAACGATTTACAATGCAGCATGTTCAAGTAGCTATTGAGTAAGTAGATATTTGTTCATACAATTGATGACCATTTCTAAGTATTGCTATGATAATCATTTGAAACTACTATCTAAACGTTCAGCCCAAAATGTCGGGTTCAGCAGAGAGTTTCCATGGTGATTGGAGTGAGTGACCACCATGTACCATAGTTGAGTAGACAGTATTTCACACTGTATGGAAAACATCCTCCAGTAAAAAATTACTTTCGATGACCTTTGACCTTAGCAGTAAATGACTCCCAGATGGAGTAATCCATTGCCTTTAAAAATCAACTCTGCCAACAAATTTGGTTGGGCGATAACAAAGTAGTATCCTCCCCATGTAAAATCCTAAAAATAGAATAATGTATTCCTCATTTCCACTCTCAACGTTGCAGATGATGGATGTCCGCGTCTCCAGCAGAGCCATATGCTCACAGGGTCCATCTGTGGGACTTTTTACATACAGTACAAAGGCAGCTTCTTATTCTTATGTTTGTGTTCTGTGCTATCCTATTTGAGCACTCATTGTATGCAGTCAGTGCAGGAAGGCAAAACATATATTAAAATGCAAATAATTTCTCCTCGTTGTCTTGAATTAGAGGCTTAATGAATACTGATTTAAAAAGAGGATTTCATTGGTGTGACCTTGCCATCAGTATTGAGAACAGCATCCTCCCATTGCAGTATATGGATGCTGTTGGGTCTATGCAGTTGCCATTCCTCAAATTTGTAAAAAGGAAAATATCCAATAGAGGTGCAGGTGTCCATAATTTCTTTAGTTTGAAGCCAACAAACATAATTTAACCATGGTGAAAAAAAGACAATTTAAGATACCAGATAAAATGACTTCTCGGGTCATGTACTGTAGCAATTTCAGCTATATCAGTTGATGCTTTCTGAGTTGCACATTGATGATCCATGAAGCGGAACTCTCATCTGATAACAAAGCAAAAAATAATCAATAAAGAATAGACAGTATAGGTCATGAGGGTTTTTCTGTGAAATAACTTTCTTTGAAGTAGTACATTCATTGACAGAGAATGTGCTATGGTAGAATGCCAGAGTACATCAAGTAAAATCCCTGGTGTTCAAGTGTTCCCCTCTGAGGAGAGAAAGAACATGAGGCTGATTTTAGGACTGATTCACCAACAGTTCCCCTGATACACATCCGTTCTGCTTACTACTTCCACTGACAAAACTAGGCCAATTGATCTCTGTTTAGAGACAGCATGTGTTCAAGGGCAGGCAGCACCATCAATGCGCCCCATGCTCCCCCTCCACACAGCCCCAACAGCCCAACGGCCCAATGCATCCCAATGCATTGATCAGATCCTGGCCTCTTCTACAGGCCAGTCCAATATGTCAATCCACATCTGACATCCAGGCCAGCACAGTCCACTTTTAGTCTAGACACCACCAGAGGGTTGGTTGGCTTCACAGCCAATAACCTTGTCCCGGACAATGAGGAAGTGGAATACTGCCTGTGGTGTGGCATCTACACGTCTATATAACCATCTATTGCTGCCTCATCCAAGCAGAGAAATCAACCTCCATGAGCTGCCTTGGTTTATAAACCGTAATCGAAAGGTCCGATATTTGCCAGCTAACACATTGTCAGTCAGAACTCGATGCGCATAACAAAATACTTTTGGTTGTGCCCCGTCCTCCGTCCAGGGAGGCAATGTCGTCTCTGAAGCGATAGGAGTGTCTCAGATGCTTGTGACAGTTGTGACAGAAGCCTTCAGAAGTCTGCCTGTGCCGTTGTCAAGACACTATCAAGCTGACTGGCAGAACAAAAGGCTTGATGTATGTCTCCGTGAGAACTGTGGTGCACAGCAGAACTCACTGTGAGATATTGTCTCAGCTAATCAGCTAATTAGAACATGTGTTTATTTTATGTCTGCAAACTTTTCAACGCACTTTAAGAGACGGTCAAATAAATAACCAATACTTCTATAACTTCATCACGGAAATGGTCCGTCTTAGTTGCATCTCCATCTCAGATGCATACGTTATATATAGGATGCAGAGAGCTTCATTTGCCAAATTCATTGAGTGAGTCCTGCAGTGACTATTCTGAGGCACAGGAGGGAATCACTTTCAACATGTTGCTTGTGGACCTTGAACACTCCCCATTAATCCACCTTGTTTCCTCTAAATGATCTCCCCGAATGTGGGTCCTCCAAACTTCAGTTGTCAGTTGTTACTGTAAGTGATCTCTGTGACTCACTAATCTCAAAATGAGTTTGGTAAGGAACGTAATGTATGCCTCTGTTTGGTCAATAGAGCCTTGACTATGTGAACCAGGCAGAATTCAGTAGAACTGGGAACCAAATCCGTGAAGATTGTGTGACGGCATCCGATCTGAAGTCAACTGACAAATATCTAAGGAAGCCCCTGTAGGTTAAGAAAGCTGGGCAAATAGATGGCTACTTTGATTGTGTTACAATTTCCAATGAGCTCACCTAAGCACTCGTTCCTAAGGCTACTCAAGTAATGAACCTTCCAATTGCTGACCCAAACATTTTTCACAATGTTAATTGACACGACATCTTACTTGTTACTGAGGGCAGCATATGGTACTGTAAAACAGGCAGGGGTACCAAACAAGCAAAAAACAAATGCTTGTTTTTTTTTTTATCTCAGAGGTAGGCATATTCCTAATCCTATCCCTACTGTAATAAGGGTCAATAGCAATTGATTGAGGAGGGCACTTTCCCTCTCTCTCACGCTCTCTGCCTCTGTGTTTCAACCTGGAGGAAATCCATGACTGGCCTCCTGTCCTTACCTCCCACCCAAACACACTCTGCTCCCCACACCTCTCTGCTCCCCACAGCTCTCTGCCTATGAGTGGGCTGCAGTCCAAGGAGAGAGTGAGGGTACTGTAGGTAGTCACTAGATGTAATAGATGCTATCTTTATTGGAATGCTCCTGCCTCACTATACTGATATGGATAGATTGGTAATACTTTATATTAAGGTACCCTTTATAAGCTTTATAAACCCTATATAAAGGCCCTGGGTGTACAAAGGCCCTGTGTATAAAGTGTTAGCCTACCGATAGATCTAAAATCATGTCTATTGTTTCTCACATCTAATGTGGCGGGTTGTTGCAAGGTTCTGTACTGTAATGCTCAAAAAAAAGTGTGTAAAATGAATTAATTTCACTGTCTCTTGCTTTTTTCCAACAATACTATAAAGCGTTTTCTCAAGTATTGTAGACAGGTTTGGTCTTGAGAATCTGTACCTCCTTGCAACAATCTCTGATAGGCAGGGGATACATATTTAAGATGCTTATGGTGTGTATAGCATGAGAAATGTTTCCATTAAGGGAATGGGTCTTGTAGCGAATCAGCGGAGGCTTGTATGCCTCTTTACCTTCGCTGCTATGAGAAGTGGAAGTGCAGTAGCAGGTTATGAGTGTCTCCAGAAGGCTGTTGTTGTGTTTTGCCACGAGCCATAAAGCCATTAAAAACCTCTAAATAAGACATGGCCTGCCTACAGCACATTACTTGAACTGACAGTTCTTTTATGCTGCCTTTGATGGATACATTTACTCTTTGAAAGCATGGAAAAAACACAACACTGCTCTCAGCTCCCAGCCAGGAGTGCATGATGGGCTTATTTTAAGGCGTTGCTAATGTTGTACATTTTTTGAAGATAAATAACTGACTGAATGGACTGTGCAGATCAAACCTTTTTGCATGCGTTTTAGGGTAAAAGCCATTCGATTTAGCCCATCGCTAGTTCACTACCTGCTGCTTTATGACTACTCTATAGAACTGTTCTTCATTGAGCCCTGCCTCTCAATGAAATGCAAGAGATAAAAACACTTTAAAGATCCTTGAGTCTAGCAGGCAGGCAGAAAGAAAAGTCTCCTTTCAAGCTGAAACATGTCTGCTTTTTGTCCATCTCAATAGAAAGAGCAAGTGGCATGTCATTGTGATGATGCATTTGAATGAGGTAAGTTTTTTGGTCCCCATCACTTCACTAGAAAGACTGTCTTATATTATTGCCTCTAAATCCAGGGCTCTAATTTATAGCGGCTAGTGCCAAGAGACGGATTTATGGATTTTAATCAATTGTCTTATTTGGCATGCAGAAATGTCAGATAGTCATAGATATTCACTGCCAATTTTTTCCAACCCTTGCCCTGCTGGGAACTGGCAAAACCCAGATTAATAACTGTGGAAAGGGCCTGTAGTCCGCTGGGTTCAGGTTAATCCTACCTGAGACTGCTGAGTGAGAGTTGGCATCCTGATTAACTGAGGATTCACTTAATGGCTAGCTTAGCTCTGTAAACACCCTTCAGCAACTATTGTGTTTCCTTCCAAAATCCTGTTTCATCACTTGTGGAATAGACTTATATCTACACTACCATTCAAAAGTTTGGGATCATTTAGAAATGACCTTGTTTTTGAAAGAAAAGCAAATTTTTTGTCCATTAAAATACTATCAAATTGATCAGAAATACAGTGTAGACATTGTTAACGTTGTAAATGACTATTGTAGCTGGAAACGGCATATTGTTTTGATGGAATATCTACATAGGCATACAGAAGCCCATTATCAGCAACCATCACTCTTGTGTTCCAATGTCATGTTGTGTTAGTTAATCCAAGTTTATAATTTTAAAAGGCTAATTGATCATTAGAAAACCCTTTTGCAATTATGCTAGCACAGCTGAAAACTGTTGTTCTGATTAAAGAAGCAATAAAACTGTTCTTCTTTAGAATAGTTGAGAATCTGGAACATCAGCATTTGTGGGTTCGATAACAGGCTCAGAATGGCCACAAACAAATAACTTTCTTCTGAAACTCATCAGTCTATTCTTGTTCTGAGAAATGAAGGCTATTCCATGCGAGAAATTGCCAAGAAACTAAAGATCTCGTACAACGCTGTGTACTACTCCCTTCACAGAACAGAGCAAACTGGCTCTAACCAGAATAGAAAGAGGGGTGGGAGGCCCCGGTGCACAACTGAGCAAGAGGACAAGTACATTAGTGTCTAGTTTGATAAACAGACGCCTCACAAGTCCTCAACTGGCAGATCTATTAAATAGTACCCGCAAAACACTAGTTTCAACGTCAACAATGAAGAGGCAACTCCGGGATGCTAGCCTTCTAGGCATAGTTGCAAAGAAAAGGCCATATCTCAGACTGGCCAATAAAAACAAAAGATGAAGATGGGCAAAAGAACACAGACACTGGACAAAGGAACTCTGCCAAGAAGGCCAGCATCCCGGAGTCGCCTCTTCACTGTTGACGTTTCCAGCTACAGTACGTAGCCATTTACAACATTAACAATGTCTAGACTATTATTTCTGATCAATTTGATGTTATTTTAATGGACAAAAAATGTGCTTTTCTTTCAAAAACAAGGACATTTCTAAGTGACCTTAAACTTTTGAACAATAGTGTAAATATATTAAACTGATAACTAAAAAGTATCTAACAAGACATATTTGGTCTTACCTTACATTAAAAATGCATGTGGCATTTTTGTATGCAGTGATAGCAAGCTTATCGACTAGTTGCACAAATGTTTAAACCCAGAAAAGTTAACTCCATAGACAATTGAAAGGTTCTACAAGAGAAGCAAGTCAGCCCTTGCTGTCTCTGCCTGGCCGGTTCCACCCTCTCCACTGGGATTCTCTGCCTCAAACCCTATAACGGGGGCTGAGTCACTGGCTTACTGATGCTCTTCTATGCCGTCCCAAGGAGGGGTGCATCACTTGAGTGGGTTGAGTCACTGACGTGATTTTCTGTCTGGATTGGCGCTCCCCTCGGGTTCGTGCTGTGGGGGAAATCTTTGTGGGCTATACTCTGCCTTGTCTCAGGGTAGCAAGTTGGTGATTTGAAGATATCCCTCTAGTGGTGTGGGGGCTTTGCTTTGACAAAGTGGGTGAGGTTATATCACGACTGGTTTGCCCTGTCCGGGGGTATTGTCAGACAGGGCCACAGTGTCTCCCGACCCCTCCTGTCTCAGCCTCAAGTATTTATGCTGCAACAGTTTATGTGTCGGGGGGCTAGGATCAGTCTGTTATATCTGGAGTATTTTTACTGTCTTATCCAGTGTTCTGTGTGAATTTAAGTATGCTCCCTCTAACTCTCTCTTTCGCTCTTTCTCTATTTCTCTCTTCTCTTGGAGGACTTGAGCCTTAGGACCATGCCTCAGGACTACCTGGCCTGCCTACTATCCCCTGTCCACCTGCTGTCCCCAGTCCACCCCCATTCCACCTGCTGCTGCTCCAGTTTCAACTGTTCTGCCTGCAGCTATGGAACCTTGACCTGTTCACCGGATGTGCTACCTTGTCCCGCAGCTGCTGTCTCTGACTCTGAATGATCATGATCATGGTCATGATCATGATCAACTGTCATTTACTCCTGAGGTGCTGACCTGTTGTACCCTCTACAACCACTGTGATTATTATTATTTGACCCTGCTGGTCATCTATGAATATTTTAACATCTTGGCCATGTACTGTTATAATCTCCACCTGATACAGCCAGAAGAGGACTGGCCACCCCTCAGAGCCTGGTTCCTCTCTAGGTTTCTTCAGAGGTTCCTGCCTTTCTGGAGAGTTTTTCCTAGCCACTGTGCTTCTACAGTACATCTGCATTGCTTGCTGTTTGGGGTTTTAGGCTGGGTTTCTGTATAGCACTTTGTTACATTGGCTGATGTAAAAAGGCTTTATAAATTAATCTGATTGATTGATTGATTGATTGATTGACTGTAAAATAAAGAGCTATATTAAGCCTTGCTGGACTAAAAAAGGATTTACTTCAGTTCAGTAGACCCTCAACCGTGTTGTTTTTTCTCCTGCTGTAATGCATATAATACAGCACACTGCCACTGTCATCGTTTCTATTGTTTTCCTAATTCAGCAAGCAAGTTGGCGAGAGTTATGGATTTTGCAACCAGTGTTGAATTCATTATTCCAGTGAGTAGTTTCTTCAATAAAAGCTGGTATCAAAAAGCTTCGATACTCAGATAGTCTTAAACTGCTAACAATGGCTCTTTCTGCTTGTAATTATCCTTCTAGCCAACCCAAAATATTGCCTAACGACTCACACTGAATTCTTCCGCTGCTCTATGCTCTCCACCTACTTCCGTCTGAGACTGCCATCATTAAAGTTGTTTGTGCTGATGTCAAAATTAGGGATGTGGTACAAAATAAAGTAATCAGCGATTTGATCATTTCTAACCAATCAATGGAGCAATGCCAATGGCAAATTTTCAAAACGCTGCTTTATCCATGTGTGTTCTGACTCTGTCCCAACCCATTGGTATCTGGGACCATTCAGAACATTTAGAATGTTCCAGAAATCGTCGGCGAGGTGCTCAGATCCAGACTCATTGCGAAGTAGAAACTAACGTCCGTTGGCGTGGCGTAGTGTTTGGCCTGAGCAAGGAGTTAGCCAGGCAACCAAAAATATCCTTTATTTTAAAAAAAAAGTATCATAAATTGAAAATCTCAATTTAATCGAAAGCGTTCCTTAGGGATGCTGGCCCATGTTGGCTCCAATGCTTCCCACAGTTTTGTCAAGTTGGCAGGTAGTGGATCTCTACTCCGAATAACTCGTTCCATCTCATCCCACAAATGCCCAGGTGACTGGGCAGGACACTGCAGTAAGCTGAATTCACTGTCATGTTCCTGGACAATCCTAGCTTTGTGACATGGGGCATTATTCTGCCGAAAAAACCCATTCGCAGATGGATACCCTGCTGGCATGAAGAGTTGCACCTGATTGACAATGATGTTCTAGATATCCTGTGGCATTCTAACATAGATCCACTTTCATCAAGGGGCCAAATGTGTGCCATTAAAACACACCCCACACCACCACCAGTAATGTTGACATGAAGCATGATGGATGCATGTACTCATGTGCTTTTCTCCTTACCCTAGTCCTCCCATCAGCTTGAAACAGCAGGAAAAGGGATTCATCAGACCAGGCAATGTTTTTCCCATTCTCCAGTGTCCAGTGTTTTTGTTCTCTAGCCCACTGCAACCGCAGTGTCTTGTTTTTTGATGAAAGAAGTGCAGCTCTGTAAGATCGTGGGCTGCCATACCCCATTCGTGTCAAGGTACGACGATTTGCGCATTCTTTTATGGGTCTTTGGGCCCCAATGTTGTACTGGACTGTCAGTTGACTAACTGTAGCCCATCTGTCGCTCTGCACAATTCGTGTCAGCCTCCTTAGTCATCTTACATCAATTATCTGTTTTCGATCAATGGCCTGCTATTGGCTAGATGTTCTTGTGTGGTGGACCATTCTTGATACACATGGAAAACGGTTGAGCATGAAAAACCCAGCAGTGTTGCAGTTCTTGATACACTCAAACCGGTACCCCTGGCACCTACTACCCCGTTCAAAGGCACTTAAATCATTTGTTTTGCCCATTCACCCTCTGAACGGCACACATACACAATCCATGGCTTCACCAGGTAAATTGTACATTCAGTGTACTGTATTATTAGTCATTTGTGTATTGAGGCACGAGGCATTATCATTATCTAAAAATATATATTTTTCACTAGCGTGAGAAGTTTTCACATTGTTTGGCTAATCCTTTTCGTTTTGTTTTGCATTGAAGTTGAACTTCATGTTCTGTAGTCAAGGTTTTCAAACTCCAGCTATGGACTAAAATTCAGAGCGAGAATATGTATGGGTACAATGTTGGAAGCAAAGGTTTCCTTTATATTGTTTGAGGAAACTGCTTAGAAATACATAAAAAATGGTTTAAAGCACATTTTTCAAAGAAAAGGGACAAAATGGGTTTCCTGTGGCAGGTGATAAACGATGACTGTGAGGCAATCCATCTGCTGCATCAACAAATTGGAAATAGGATCTCCAAAAGATTACAAATTACAAGATATCAGCAATGATTCACACAGAGAGACCAGCCACAAGTAGTACTGTAGAGGCTCTCTCCTTCTCCTTACAGTGGTAGTACCACTGGCAACGTGACAATTTCCCCCCAAAATGTCAGCGTCATATCTTTCCAGTCAATAACCCAAAGTGTTTAATGTGTGTTCAGTGTTTTGTTTCATTTATAAATAGTTTGAAGTGTAATTAATTTTGCATTCAAAATAATATGCAATTCTGTTTGGTGAAAGTTAGGATTATCCTGTAGCAGAGCTTTCAAAATGATTGGGAACCACCAATAGGTTCTAATATTCTGAGGACCGAACCCAACATTGGGCAGGTTGGGTTGAATATAGATCCTGCAACCCTTACTCAAGCTGAGGAAATTATTGTTATACTGAAAAACAGTTCTATAAAAATAGTGTAGCGCATAGCAATTTCTATCATATGATCACCATACAGTACAAGCAAGCATGTCCCAAGTAATATTGCCATAGCAAAGCCATAATGCATTCCACAGATAATATACCACGGAAAGCCTATTATTTATTTATCTAGCTACCTTTATTTTGACCATGTAGGCCATTGAGAGAATTTGTCTCACAACTACCATCTCAATATTGTACAGTTTTAGTACAGTATGTCTTATGGTTTGATACACTGCAGGACAGCTAGGACAGCTCTGACATGCTCAATAAGGCAGGAAGCATTTTGAATGATTTAAAATCCCTTTCTCTCACAACCACATAAAACTGAATTACCTGAAACAGGATTATCTGTATCGTTCTCCTCCTCCAGGACTGAGACAGCAGAGAAATACTAAACAGTTTCTGTGTGTGTGCGTGTGTGTGAGTGCATGTCTGTGTGTGCGCGCTCATGTGCCAGGGTGCATGTTTGATACTGTTCTCCTATGGGACTGGGACAGCAGAGAAATATTAAACTCTGTGCATCTGTGTGTGTGTGTGTGTGTGTGTGTGTGTGTGTGTGTGTGTGTGTGTGTGTGTGTGTGTGTGTGTGTGTGTGTGTGTGTGTGTGTGTGTGTGTGTGTGTGTGTGTGTGTGTGTGTGTTTGTGGGACAATAGTACAACGTGGAGGGATTCCCAATGTAGCCATGGGACTTGTAATCTCTTTTCTCTTAGGAACACTGAGATAGGTATCATCAGCACCATGGCATGTTAAGATCTAACCCTGCAGCCATCCTCAGTGTATTTAATAAAACGGCACAGCTGTCGAAGAGGGAGAGAAAATGAAAAAAAAAGTGCATTTGCAATTCCTTACAGCTGACAACACAACTTGCAAAGGCTGTCACTTTATCTCCCAGTAGGTAAGCAAAGGCCCTGAGGAAGAGACAAGGCGAGGAAAGCAAATGAGGATGGTTTCTCTTTTCATGTCGAGACAAGCATCCTGCTCGCTACTTTGTGTATCCCTGCAGCAGAGTGTTGGTGTGGTGTGTTTGTTCTTTACCCCGACTGACAGAGAGCTCATGGCCAGGGTGTGTGTTTTCGCCTTTAACACCTCTCTCTGTGTGTTGATAGGTGCAGGATTAGACATTGGCACAAGAGGACCACTGCTTACGCTCAAGTTAAGACAACATCAGCCATAAAGATATGCTGTATTATTAAGTATTCATGGTTTGGACTTCAGCATGCATATTGTGTTGACATGTATTGCTTTTTAAGTGCATCCCTCGGGTAAACAGAAATGGGATTAAAGTGAAAGAGTCCTGGCTTGTTATAAAGATACTGTACTACTATACACATTTTGAGCATTTAGTGACCAGTTTTCTATCATCTTCAATTAAACCTCGAATTTCCTCAACTGGTTGAAAAAGTGAGTTAGCCCTTGGTGCATGCTGCAGAGCATTGTGGGGCTCAAGAGACCAAGAGTAATTGTCTGACTGACTTGGCAACACTTCATTTTTTAAACTTGTGATCACAAAGATACAGCCAGTGCTTAGCAGTGAGTCGGTAATATCGTACTGTGGAGATTCATGCATTCTTTCCACGCAACAGTAGATGAGGATTTTTTTTATGTGTGGCGGGCGATAGTGGGATCAGAGACTCTAGTCTAGATCCCTCTGGGATATTGCATCTTTAATGTCTTACTGAAATACTTAGAGGAACTGTAGTTATTGGGGTGGAGCAGCAAACATGAGATGGAGGTGAAGTACCAGCCACTGGAAGCCTTTGATCTCTGATTTCTAACCAATGGGGATTAGTGGCCCCATCATAGTGAAGGCTTCAGGCATGACTACGTACGGTGGTGACAGTAACACACACACACACACACACACACACACACACACACACACACACACACACACACACACACACACACACACACACACACACACACACACACACACACACACACACACACACACACACACACACACAGCCCCTTAGGCTGATGAGTTGTCCTCCCAGGATCAGGTAGACCTGGTGGTCTAACAGCTGCCTGTTAATTAGTTAGATCTGGAGATATTTCGGGAAGGATTTCATGCCCCTTGTACAGATAGTGGTGATTCATTATCAATCTTTCATTATCAATCTAATCCAATATACCCCGATATAACCCTGGCTTGATCAATAATGGATGATTGGGAATGGATTGGTTTCACTTTCTACACTTTCAACTTTCTACACGGCATCAAAAGGCCTGTTTCCAAACTTCTATAGGTATATTAAAATATCTTATTAATCATAACCAGTCAAATCTTACTAGGTGAAAGTCAGGATGAAACAAAGCTTTATGAGTCAGCCAATGCTAGCAATGTCCATTCTTTTGTTGTTAACATTCTTGTGTTGAAGTGTTTGATATTTATGAAAGTCAACTCAATGTTCAACTTGTCTCTGAGCATATTTACACATCCTATTTTCTCTTCTCCTTGCAGCGTGTTATTTTCTCCACCTATCTGAGTTGACAGGTAACTTATCTTCAGTTGATCTTTACAAGGTGATGCTGAAAACCTCTCACGGACAGATTTCCATTTACCAGAGTGGAAGATAAGAGGCATAAACAGTAGTGGACGATGCATACTGGAGGCTTGTACTTTGCTATCATCCTTAGACCCTCAAAATACCATGTTGCACCGTCCAAATAAAATCACTGTATCACTGAAACCTATTTTTTTGAATGATTGAATTAAATCCTAACCATGTAAAAGGATTGATGTCTTCCTCTGGTTTGGCATCTAACTCAAACAGGCACAAACAAGAAAACACATCTATCCCGTCTTGATTCCGGTAGTTATTTCATCATTTCTCTGACACCTTGTGGTATTATGCTCTTGTGTTATGTTGCTCCGTCATTTCATCCTGCCTTCATCTCTGACTCTTTCTCGTTGCACAAAGGCAGAGAGAAGACATTTCTTATATTTTCATGAAAGGCAGAACAATAACTGTCAGTTCTGGCCCACAAAAAAACAGTCTCCTCTGAAAGAGGGAGATGAAAGGAGAAAATGACTTACGAGAGAGGGTAACGGAGACAAGACTGTTTGAAAAGGCTGGTTGGGTTGGAACAGAACAGTGCTGTATCCTAAGAGGGAAGAAGAACAGATTATTTGATGCTTTGCATAAGTGGGATTCACTGTCAGGTTAGGAAAGAGAAAGCAGTTACAGAAACATGGGTTCATTGGAATGAAGTTGGGTCTGAATCATTAGCAGTCGTTGGCTTATAGGGATTCCCAAATGCTTTAATGACAGCAATACTGCTGCAGGACCCAAGGGACAGAACTCAGTCCTCGAGTTAATAAAGAACATGCATCATTGTGTTATTTTAAACTTGGACAGAACAAATGTTCCTCACAACAACATTTGCACAAATGGAAAACAATACTGAGACATGTATTTTGACATATTTTAAATATATGGTCTGAAACAATAGATCACAAGAGAAGTAGTTCCTTTAAAAGCAGACTGTCACCATGGTGCCCAGCATGCCTGCAGCCTCTGACCTGGTGGGACAAATATGAAATTAAATTCTCCTGAATCATAGTGGCATGAACAAAGTGAGTCTTCAGCAGCATTTAAATGGACTGTGCCTGAGTCCCAAATGGCACCCTATTCCTTATATACTATGGGCCCTGCACTAAGTAGTGTGCCATTTGGGATCCAGGCTGTGTTATGCTTTACTGTCCCTCCATTAAACAGGGAACCATTTGGTTGGTCATTATTCATGTTGTACCCCCTGAGCCCTCTGTATCTGCTGCAGCAGCTGGTCTCACAGTCTCTCCTCTGACAGATAGGAACAATGATAGCAGCTCAGAATTATGTTCTTGATCTGTATCTTGTCTACCTTTTATCAAAGCACTAAGTAACATTCTTGCAGATAGCATATTTTAGCAGATGGCATGTTTCTTTCATTGCAATATCAGCCAGAATGTGACTTCTTGCTCACTCTGCACTATTGAGGCTACTGAGGACTGACGGGGTATTTCTTTTATTCAGAAATATTGCATTTCCCTTGTAATTTGCAGAGAAGGAACTTCTCCAAATATTACTTTGTTAAGCTGTATTTATTTTTTAAACAATGTGATCAGGTAGTAATGGCACGCGTCCTTATGTGAAAAAGGCCTAAGGACTGAGGAGTAATGGAGATCTTCAAACCTTTTAGGTCGCAGGTACTGAAAATGAGCAGTGGCCAATGATCCTGAAAGACAAGGCAATTTGCCAAGTGCTACTGGAGTAATGATAATTGAATCGGAATGTTGCAATACAGAGATTTACAAGGTAGAGAGGGGCAGAGCGCCTGTGGAGGCTGGCTACTGGTACAGTGTGCATGTCGGGATGTTTGCACATTAACCTGTACAAATAGGGGTTACCAATTCACTTCCCAGGGCCTGGCTGGGCCTGTCTGGGCCTCTCTGTGGTGCGGCTAGCTAGAGCCTGCCCGAGCTCTGTAGCAACCCAGCTCACCCAGCTCCATCAGTGATTCAGCACCGTACACACAGACACCTCTTTATTCAGCAGTTCAGGTCTGGACCGATATACTGTGTGAAATAAAGGAGGACAGCTAGAGAGATTTCAAGAGAAAGATGGAGTTAAACAGACGCTAGGAGAATAGGGAGCAGCAGAATCGCAGCATCCCTCTGGTGCTCTGCCCCCCCCCCCATGTTTTCCATTATGACACAGGACATTGGGTATGAAGTGACTCTGACAGTTAGTATACTGTAGATTATTCTGGAAAGCCCTAGTACAGTATGTTTAACAGGAAGTTTGACCTACTGACGGATCCAGGTAGTCGCTAGTCCCCCAAAGCTCACTTGTCTTTGTAGAGAGAAAGTCCTCTACGGGACATATAGTATATAAACACAATGTTCAGTACTGGGAGGAATAGAGAGGAGAAGGGAGAAGTGAGGAGTAGGGAGGAGACGTGAGGAGTAGGGGAGAGAAGGGAGGAGTAGGGAGGAGAATGGAGGAGAAGTTAAAAGGCTTTAGGCCTCTTTTCCACTCAGATAAGCTGAGTTTATAAAGATATGCAGAGCGTCGCCTCAGAGTTGCAACAAGGATGCTCTTCCCTGAGGGCGCCGGGAGACACTGTGATCTAGCATGGCACATGGGAGGTTAGGAACATCAATGGTGCTCTCATATATAATGCAGCAGGTGGTGTAATAGCTTGTGTAACCCCTCTTTAAGAACCACTCAGGGTAATGTCAGCTGAATGAGAAATGAAAGCAGATCGAAAGGAGAGCAAAGTGTTGAATAGAACATTTTTACAAAAACTTCTATTCCCAATAGATGTCAGATGAAATATTAACTCCTCAAGGAATGATTTGCCTTTCTTTGATGTTGATTAGAGGTAGCCTAGTAACATTATTTATTTCTAACAATAATCTTGTCCTGGCGTTGTGCTGTATCCCAGCCTTTGTATTCCTTAAAACCTGCAGGCATGAAGTGTGCTGAGCCTGAATTTGAGAGCAATCCATCTTTGTGCCTTTTTGTCTAATATAAAACCTTATTGCAGGTCATTCAGAAGGTCACTCATCATTACACACTGAAAGTATGCTACTGCAACATCTCCGCTATCTCCTTAATACAGCATGAGTAGGGCATCTACAGATTGAATGCTGAGCAGAAAAATAGGATTGTGCGTTATGTTAGGAAAAAGTTCATGTATTTTTTTTGACCTACTCTGGCAGTAACACTGTGTAGTTTTCAGCATCTTAAACCTACACTGTCTTTTTATCCTACTGTATGACCCTCATTGATGAGCTCATTCGACAGTAAATACCCTCAAGAGTCAGAGGAATAGGCCAATTTCACAAAAAACACAAGAACAGCTCAGGGTTTTGATTATATTTACTGTTGAACAGACACTGATGTAGGTTTCCATTTGCATCATAAACATTCATCCTATATGAACACTTATGAAAACAATGGCGCGACATATGAAGTGTCACTCTTAATGCACTGTTACACAGATATGACAACAACTCACGGAATTCTCAATTTCCAAATGTCCAGACATGCTATTCCACATGAGTTTTTGCCATACATGCTCCTCATCCTGACATTTCAATCAAGCCAGCCAGTCTACTATCTGTTCTCAGTGAGAATTAAGGTGAAAAGTGCTATTGGTCATCAACAGACAGGAGTTATTGCATGGTTCGGCTTGATGGTAATGTTATGTTAATACCAAGGTGAAAGCAAATGCTGTTGATATAAAGGGAGGCTCAGTATATTTGTTATTGGAATGGCTGCTTAAAATGTGTGACAACATAACATTAACGCCTGTGATGATGCTCAGCTTTTGTTCCTCTATGATATGTGGTAGAGGAGTGGAGAATTTATCTCCAGTGGAAGAGTCCTCTACAGTATAGACTCTCTCTAGTCATCCCTCTTCACTGTCTTCGCTGCAACTTTATGAGAAAAGTCATCTTTTTAAACCTCTCTCTACATCATTAAGACAAAACCTGATTCTGTGCATAATTGGAACATATTTCATATCTTCTCTTGTATCATCTCCAGCCTGAGCCATAAAAAGAAGGCTTTGGATGGAAGGGATATTCAGCTTTATGACTATAGTCTCTGAAAGAACAGAAGTTAAGGGGGAATGTATATGTCTAAGAACAAAACCCAAGGTGTTTTGCTTTTGGGTGTACAATGAAATTGGCTTTCTTTGTGAATGATCTGCCTCCCCACATCATGTTCAGAAATAGACACTTATTGCTTGTCAATGGCATCCCAAAGCTGCAGATGCGTCCTGAGTGTACTGTCAGAGGGTTTTGTCAGAGGGGTATACCCAAATGTGTATATGTAAAGTACAATTCGTAAATGTTTTATATTGAAACAGACAGTTTTCTAGGGTTCGTGATCAATCAACTTTGAACAGAATTGCTTTATGCCTCAGTGAGTTTTTGATCATGCCAGCTAGCAGGGAGTCGGCCCGGGAGAACCGATTCACATTCAATTTCCCAAGAAAATGACCAGTTTCAATAAAACTGACACTATTGTTCACTGGTCATCTGCCTTAGCAGGTACACTACTCATTTTTATACTACTAGTCATTACAGGGTATAGCTTAAAATGGCAATGTGCCATAGTAGCCCCAAACTAATTTCATGACTTGTCAACGTGCTCCCAACTCCCATAATGCCTCCTCACTTCCACCTGTCCAGCGGTAGGCGGCCCAATGGACGGATTGTGAGCCTCTACGCCGTCAGTTCTCATTACGGTCAGTCAGGAGGATGACCATTAAGTGCATTCAAGTCAGAAATGTGTGTTAAAACACCTTGCCCTTGAACAATAAATTGAAATAGTCGTTGCTGTTGCCCCCGAGCCTTTGATCCTCATCCACCTCTTTGTCGCTTCTAATTGAAAGGCGTCCTAATTGAGGCCTGACAACAGGCCTTGATAAAACACATCTGTCTCCAAACACTGTGGCCCCATTGCAATTGCAGAAACCTAAAGTCCTGAGGCAAACGTCCTATGAATATTGAATCTCTATCCAACTTCAACAAATGCAGCCCATAGTCTCAATGCCCCTGATTCCTGAGCTGGAGCGCATTCCGGGCCATTCATTGAATATGTCATTTTGACTTTAGGACTGCATGTACCACGTATTCACTTTAATCAAAGGGACCCTGCACTACTTAATGGGTGTGGAAATAATGTTCCAGTTGGGTTTGTCCATTTGATTTCTTTCTCATCTTTCTGGTTCTCATTTATTTGGTGGATTTGCTGGCTAAATGGCTTGTGTCGTCTCAAACGGGATCTTTTCGCATGAGGAGAGGTGGGAACATTTCCCATTCTCTACAGGTGGGGGGAGGTTTAATAATGTACCCGTTCCCAAGGCCAAAGCCATATATATAAAGGTATAGCAGGCAAGCCTGATATGTTACAGTACGTCACACAGCATATTTGAACATGCAGGATCTCCCAATCCCTGGATGACTTACACAGCTCTTGAGTTGTATAATGACTATTTCAGTTCAGCATCAGCACACATGCACCACATCTGTTGTGTGCTCTCACCTTGAGGTTGTAGCGTGGTCATCAAAAATCAAATCAAATTTTATTTGTCACATACACATGGTTAGCAGATGTTAATGCGAGTGTAGCGAAATGCTTGTGCTTCTAGTTCCGACAATGCAGTAATAACCAACAAGTAATCTAACTAACAATTCCTAAACTACTGTCTTATACACAGTGTAAGGGGATAAAGAATATGTACATAAGGATATATGAATTAGTGATGGTACAGAGCAGCATAGGCAAGATACAGTAGATGGTATCGAGTACAGTATATACATATGAGATGAGTATGTAAACAAAGTGGCATAGTTAAAGTGGCTAGTGATACATGTATTACATAAGGATGCAGTCGATGATATAGAGTACAGTATATACGTATGCATATGAGATGAATAATGTAGGGTAAGTAACATTATATAAGGTAGCATTGTTTAAAGTGGCTAGTGATATATTTACATCATTTCCCATCAATTCCCATTATTAAAGTGGCTGGAGTTGAGTCAGTGTCAGTGTGTTGGCAGCAGCCACTCAATGTTAGTGGTGGCTGTTTAACAGTCTGATGGCCTTGAGATAGAAGCTGTTTTTCAGTCTCTCGGTCCCAGCTTTGATGCCCCTGTACTGACCTCGCCTTCTGGATGATAGCGGGGTGAACAGGCAGTGGCTCGGGTGGTTGATGTCCTTGATGATCTTTATGGCCTTCCTGTAACATCGGGTGGTGTAGGTGTCCTGGAGGGCAGGTAGTTTGCCCCCGGTGATGCGTTGTGCAGACCTCACTACCCTCTGGAGAGCCTTACGGTTGTGGGCAGAGCAGTTGCCGTACCAGGCGGTGATACAGCCCGCCAGGATGCTCTCGATTGTGCATCTGTAGAAGTTTGTGAGTGCTTTTAGTGACAAGCCAAATTTCTTCAGCCTCCTGAGGTTGAAGAGGCGCTGCTGCGCCTTCTTCACGATGCTGTCTGTGTGAGTGGACCAATTCAGTTTGTCTGTGATGTGTATGCCGAGGAACTTAAAACTTGCTACTCTCTCCACTACTGTTCCATCGATGTGGATAGGGGGGTGTTCCCTCTGCTGTTTCCTGAAGTCCACAATCATCTCCTTAGTCTTGTTGACGTTGAGTGTGAGGTTATTTTCCTGACACCACACTCTGAGGGCCCTCACCTCCTCCCTGTAGGCCGTCTCGTCGTTGTTGGTAATCAAGCCTACCACTGTTGTGTCGTCCGCAAACTTGATGATTGAGTTGGAGGCGTGCGTGGCCACGCAGTCGTGGGTGAACAGGGAGAACAGGAGAGGGCTCAGAACGCACCCTTGTGGGGCCCAAGTGTTGAGGATCAGCGGGGAGGCGATGTTGTTACCTACCCTCACCACCTGGGGGCGGCCCGTCAGGAAGTCCAGTACCCAGTTGCACAGGGCGGGGTCGAGACCCAGGGTCTCGAGCTTGATGACGAGCTTGGAGGGTACTATGGTGTTGAATGCCGAGCTGTAGTCGATGAACAGCATTCTCACATAGGTATTCCTCTTGTCCAGATGGGTTAGGGCAGTGTGCAGTGTGGTTGTGATTGCATCGTCTGTGGACCTATTTGGGCGGTAAGCAAATTGGAGTGGGTCTAGGGTGTCAGGTAGGGTGGAGGTGATATGGTCCTTGACTAGTCTCTCAAAGCACTTCATGATGACGGAAGTGAGTGCTACGGGGCGGAGGTCGTTTAGCTCAGTTACCTTAGCTTTCTTGGGAACAGGAACAATGGTGGCCCTCTTGAAGCATGTGGGAACAGCAGACTGGTATAGCGATTGATTGAATATGTCCGTAAACACACCAGCCAGCTGGTCTGCGCATGCTCTGAGGGCGCGGCTGGGGATGCCGTCTGGGCCTGCAGCCTTGCGAGGGTTAACACGTTTAAATGTTTTACTCACCTCGGCTGCAGTGAAGGAGAGACTGCATGTTTCAGGCCGTGCAGGCCGTGTCAGTGGTACTGCATTGTCCTCAAAGCGGGCAAAAAAGTTATTTAGTCTGCCTGGGAGCAAGACATCCTGGTCCGTGACTGGGCTGGATTTCTTCCTGTAGTCCGTGATTGACTGTAGACCCTGCCACATGCCTCTTGTGTCTGAGCCGTTGAATTGTGATTCTACTTTGTCTCTGTACTGACGCTTAGCTTGTTTGATAGCCTTACGGAGGGAATAGCTGCACTGTTTGTATTCAGTCATGTTACCAGACACCTTGCCCTGATTAAAAGCAGTGGTTCGCGCTTTCAGTTTCACGCGAATGCTGCCATCAATCCACGTTTTCTGGTTAGGGAATGTTTTAATCGTTGCTATGGGAACGACATCTTCAACGCACGTTCTAATGAACTCGCACACCGAATCAGCGTATTCGTCAATGTTGTTATCTGACGCAATACGAAACATGTCCCAGTCCACGTGATGGAAGCAGTCTTGGAGTGTGGAGTCAGCTTGGTCGGACCAGCGTTGGACAGACCTCAGCGTGGGAGCTTCTTGTTTTAGTTTTTGTCTGTAGGCAGGTATCAGCAAAATGGAGTCGTGGTCAGCTTTTCCAAAAAGGGGGCGGGGCAGGGCCTTATATGCGTAGCGGAAGTTAGAGTAACAGTGATCCAAGGTTTTTCCACCCCTGGTTGCGCAATCAATATGCTGATAAAATTTAGGGAGTCTTGTTTTCAGATTAGCCTGGTTAAAATCCCCAGCAACAATGAATGCAGCCTCCGGATAAATGGTTTCCAGTTTGCAAAGAGTTAACTTCTTGAAACTCCCCATCCCGGATCCGGGATCGTGACTAAAGCCTCAGGCTCATTAGCATAACGCAACGTTAACGATTTCTGAAAATCGCAAATAAAATTAAAATAATGCGTCTGCTCTCAAGCTTAGCCTTTTCTTAACAACACTGTCATCTCAGATTTTCAAAATATGCTTTTGAACCATAGAAATTGACTAATTTGTGTAAGAGTATGCAAAGCTAGCATAGCATTTTGTGTAGCATGTAGCACGCAACATTTTCACAAAAACCAGATAACCAAATAAATAAAATAATTTACCTTTGAAGAGCTTCTGATGTTTTCAATGAGGAGACTCTCAGTCATATACCAAATGCGCAGTGTTTCCTGAAAGCGTCTGTGTGTAGGAGAAATCGTTCCGTTTTCTACATTGCGTCTGGCTACCGAAACGAACCGAAAATGCAGTCACCTACAACGTAAAACTTTTTCCGGATTAACTACATAATATCGACCGAAACATGGCAAACGTTGTTTGGAATCAGTCCTCAAGGTGTTTTGTCACATATCTCTTCATTGACATGCAGTTCGTGGAAGCTTGCTTTACTCTCTGTATCGTATGGAAAAATACTGGCAGGTGACTTTTGCGCACCAATTTCGGCGCAGGACACCGGGCGGACACGTGGTAAATGTGGTCTGTTATGGTCAATCTTCCAATGATCTGCCTACAAATACGTCACAATGCTGCAGACACCTTGGGGAAACGACAGAAAGGGCAGACTTACTCCTCTCGCGTTCACAGCCATATAAGGAGACCATGGAAAACAGAGCCTCAAAAATCCTTGTCATTTCCTGGATGCCATCTCATCTTGGTTTTGCCTGAAGCTCACGTTATAGGGCAGGCACAGAGAAGATCTTTGTATTTCTGGACACGTCAGAGTGTTTTCTTTCGAACGGTAGCAATTATATGCATAGTCGAGCATCTTTTTGAAACAAAATATCTTGTTTAAAACGGGAACGTTTTTCATCCAAAAATGAAATAGCGCCCCCATAGATGTAAGAGGTTAAATAAAGTTTGTTCAGAGCCATCGATGTGTCTGCTTGGGGGGAATATATACGGCTGTGATTATAATCGAAGAGAATTCTCTTGGTAGATAATGCGGTCTACATTTGATTGTGAGGAATTCTAAATCAGGTGAACAGAAGGATTTGAGTTCCTGTATGTTTCTTTCATCGCACCATGCCTCGTTAGCCATAAGGCATACGCCCCCACCCCTCTTCTTACCAGAAAGGTGTTTGTTTCTGTCGGCGCGATGCGTGGAGAAACCCGTTGGCTGCACCGCATCGGATAGCGTCTCTCCAGTGAGCCATGTTTCCGTGAAGCACAGAACGTTACAGTCTCTGATGTCCCTCTGGAATGCTACCCTTGCTCGGATTTCATCAACCTTGTTGTCAAGAGACTGGACATTGGCAAGAAGAATGCTAGGAAGTGGGGCACGATGTGCCCGTCTCCGTAGTCTGACCAGAAGACCGCCTCGTTTCCCTCTTTTTCGGGGTCGTTTTTTTGGGTCGCTGCATGCGATCCATTCCGTTGTCCTGTTAGTAAGGCAGAACACAGGATCCGCGTCGCGAAAAACATATTCTTGTTTGTACTGATGGTGAGTTGACGCTGATCTTATATACAGTAGTTCTTCTCGACTGTATGTAATGAAACCTAAGATGACCTGGGGTACTAATGTAAAAAATAACACGTAAAAAAACAAAAACTGCATAGTTTCCTAGGAACGCGAAGCGAGGCGGCCATCTCTGTTGGCGCCGGAAGTGAAAGCAATTCCCCTTAACCTTCAAAGATTTGTAGTATAGACAAAGAACCAAAGATCATACCTGTGGTTGGTTTCAAAGATGTAGTCAAGGGGAATTGCCCTGATTTGTGATACATAACAAGGAAATAACATGAAAGGTTGACTTCCCTTTCACTTCACAACGGGGCATTCGTCAACAACAAAAAAATAACATGACAATTTTCAGTATCTGTCACATCGTGTATGTAGGTGGCAGGGAAGTCAAGCTCAGGAAAATCAAAACATGGTATAAATGGAGTATTTTAATAACTTTAAAACACAAACTCCAAAACCAAAGTCTGTAATAAAATAAATGTAGGTACAAGAACCCGTCGCGAACCAATCCATAAAACATGAACATAATAATAAACAATCTCTGACAAGGACATGAGGGGAAACAGAGGGTTAAATACACAACATATAATGAATGGGATTGGAACCAGGTGTGTAAGAACACCAGACAAAACCAATGGAAAATTAAACATAGATCAATGATGGCTAGAAGACCGGTGACGTCAATCGCCGAGCACCGCCCGAACAAGGAGGGGCACGGCTCCAGCAGCTGTAACCTGCAACCTATAACATACCTCGTCCACTCTCCTCAGGACTTTAAATAGCCCCACAAACCGCGGACCCAGCTTCTGGCAGGGCAGGCGGAGGGGCAGGTTTCGGGTCGAGAGCCAGGCAGTGACGGTCGCAGTACAGCGCTCTGAAGGTGGACATGGGCGGCGTCGTCCCATGTTTCCTCCGCGCACTGGAACCAGTTGTCCACCGCAGGAGCCTCTGTCTGACTCTGATGCCATGGAGCCAGAACCGGTTGATACCCCAATACACACTGAAATGGAGAAAGGTTAGTGGAGGAGTGGCGGAGCGAGTTCTTGGCCATCTCTGTCCAGGGCACGAACGCCGCCCACTCCCCCGGCCGGTCCTGGCAATAAGACCTCAGAAACCTACCCACATCCTGGTTAACTCTCTCTACCTGCCTGTTACTCTCGGGGTGAAAACCTGAGGTAAGGCTGACCGAGACCCCCAGACGTACCATGAACGCCTTCCAGACCCTTGACGTAAATTGGGGACCCCGATCAGACACTATATCCTCAGGCACCCCGTAGCACACCCCGTAGTGCCAGAAGACGTGTGTAAACAGGGCCGTAGTGAGACCGGGCAAAGGGAGGAGACGACAGGACTTCGGATGAAGTCGTTACAGTTTCAGATACAAACTTTTGAAAAGGCTGCATGTATTCAGCCTCTGTAGACTTCTTGGCATGCTGTGTTTGACCTCCTACAGATACATCTTTGAGACATAACCTTACATACTGTCCTGATTTGTGTCCTCGTACAAAGTCATTTTTTCTCCATGAACTGATACTAAGTGTGTGTCGTATAGTGTTCGTCTCACATTTTTATTCTGCTGATTGAGCTTTGAGAAAATCCCTCCATCTAGTCTAACAGAGATGGAAAAATGTAATCGCAGATAATCACTTTCTGACTACAGGCTTTTCTAGACAGGAATCAGTCCCTCAATGTGATTCATTCTGTAGTTTGTTCCTGTCCTCAAGCCCAGTTGCCGAAGAGAGAGGATTACAGTAGAAAGAAAAATCACTAAAGCCAGGCTGTGTTGAATCCATATCAACATGTTCTATGTGCTCAATATTTCAACATTCCTCCCCTGTGAGAAAGATCAAATATTTGGTGTTGTGTGCAGAAATACGTATATTTAAGGATTCGAAAAACATCCCATAAGCATCCAGTTATTTTCCAAGGCAATTATTCTTTCACAATAGATCAAATACTATTTTCCATTTCTCTCTCTCCTCTATAGATCCTATCAGAAGTCTGCCGGAAGTTACTGTGGTGTCAGGAGAGCCCTAGCTAGGCCCATGGTTCTAACGCCGTGGTGTTTCACCATGGCCCCTGCACGTGGCTGGCTGCTGGGCCTGGCTCTGGCTTTACTCCTTCTGGGGTCCCAGCCTGCTCCATCTCTATCCGGTGAGGAGCAGAAGCTGGTCCGGACCACCAGGGTCAGACGACAGGCCCCTCCAAGTGGCCCCACCAGCCCACTTAACAACCAGACAGTCAAGGAGCAGCCCATGGTCTTCAACCATGTGTACAACATCAATGTTCCCCTGGAGTCTCTGTGCTCTGTGGATCTTGAATCAGCAGCGGCTCCACCCAGTCAGGCCTCCAGGGGAGCAATGTCCAGTGGGGGTGGGGAGGACCCCACAGAGTTCACAGAGCAGACAGTGGACACAGACAGTCAGGTCACCTTCACCCACCGCATCAACATCCCCAAACAGGCCTGCGCCTGTCCCGCAGCCAACAGCATGCAGCAGCTGGCCACCCGCATCGAGATGCTGGAGAGAGAGGTGTCGCTACTCAGAGTTCAGTGCAGCTCTGGCAACTGTGGCTGTGAGGAGAGTTCAGCCATGGGTAAGTAGGGAATAATAGTACAGCTTGACACTGTTATTAGAGTTACTGTACCCTGGTCATAGGCTACTTTGAGGTCAATGTGGAATGTTAGGTTTTTATTTATTCAGTTACTGAGCATCTTGGTTCAAGTAGATAGCATGAGGATATAAAGCCTGGGGGTTTGCGATTTGTGATTTTATTTGGATCCTCATTGGCTGTTCTAAAAGCAGCGGTTCTTTTCCTGGGGTCGACACAACACATAAAACATGACACAATAGACAACATCAATAGACAAGAAGAGCTCTAGGACAGAGCTACATTAATCTAAAAGAAGAATATAGAAATGATAAAGGTCCTGTAATCACACAATACTAAGACAGAGAGACCCATAATATATGCCTACATTCAGTCATATACAGTATATCAATTTCATTGTTGCATACAGTACCAGTCAAAAGTTTAGACATCTAATCATTTCAGGGTTTTTCTTTCTTTTTTAAAATATTTTCTACATTGTAGAATAACAGTGAAGACATCAACATTATGAAATAACACATACAGTATGGAATCATGTACTAACCAAAAAAGTCTAAATATATTTTATTTTTGAGAATCTTCAACGTAGCCACCCTTTGCCTTGATGACAGCTTTGCACACTCTTAGCATTCTCCCAACCAGCTGCATGAGGTAGTCAGCTGGAATGCATTCAAATTAACAGGTGTGCTGTCGTGGTGATTGCCTGTATTACTAAACATTGAGATGGCAAACCACACACAAGTCAGAGTTATATTATAGTCCATCTTTAATTATATGAGCTTCACCATAGCCCTTTTTGACAGATCAATTCAGTGTCTATAAAATAATTATCTGAGAGTGCTTACAAAACAGTTCTTCGTGTCATTTATAGCCAAGACACACCCATCTCAACTCACATGACGAAACCCAGATCTCAGGAACAGTTCACAAAGAACCTTTTACTTGAAAGAGGAGTATACAATAGCTAGATAGCATTAGCTATAAATTATTGTTCAGTTTTGTCTCCTAAACGAAGTTCTTATCTCGTTCTTGGTACAACATAGTACCAAACCATTACCTCATCCAATGACATATATCAATTGTCAATTCTAGATACCCCCATCTCAAATACACCCCCTCCTGGACAAGATCAGAAAAGACAGTGAGCCTCTTAGGTCATGTACTAGATTAAGATAAAGGCAACCTCAGAGGGGACATACAATATTTCCAGACACTGCCATACTCCTCCCCCCAATGGGAAAAGTAGGGAGTGACTGGTGTACAGACATTGTGGAGCCCTTCACATGGTTTAACAGATACATTGACATATGAAGACAACCTGACCTCTCCCCTCTCTGGGCCCCAAGTGACTAAGCCCTAGTAGAGAAGGGATAACTGCAAACTGCCAACAGTATTATCCAAAAGAAGACATCCCAATGACAAATATCTCACATAAGCTTTATTATGTAAATTAAACATCCTATTTATGAATGTTACCTAACTAATTCTGATTCAGCCACGACAGTGCCTTGTTAAAAGTTCATTTGGGGAATTTATTTCCTTCTTAATGCATTTGAGCCTGTCAGTTGTGTCGTGACAAGGTAGGGGAGATATACAGAAGATAGTCCTATTTGGAAAAAGACCAAGTCCATATTATGGCAAGAATAGCTCAAATATGCAAAGAGAAACTACAGTCCATCATTATATTAAGACATGAAGATCAGGCAATTCGTCAAATGTCAAGAGCTTTTTAAGTTTCTTCAAGTGCAGTCGCAAGTGCTATGAATAAACTGTCTCTCATGAGGACCGCCACAGGAAAGGAAGACCCAGTGTTACCTCTGCTGCAGAGGATAAGTTCATTAGAGTTAACTGCACCTCAGATTGCAGCCCAAATAAATGCTTCACAGAGTTCAAGTAACAGACACATCAAGTAACAGAATAGTCAACTCTTCAGAGGAGACTGTGTGAATCAGGCCTTCATGGTCGAATTGCTGCAAAGAAATCACTACTAAAGGACACCAATAATAATAAGAGAATTGCTTGGGCCAAGAAACACGATCAATGGACATTAGACCAGTTGAAATCTGCCCTTGGTCTGACGAGTCCAAATGTGAGATTTTTGGTTTTAACCGCTGTGTCATTGTGAGAAGCAGAGTAGGTTAACGGATGATCTCCACATGTGTGATTCCCACCTTGAAAGATGGAGGAGGACGCGTGATGGTGTAGGGGTTCTTTGCTTCTGACACTGTCTGTGATTTATTTAGAATTCAAGGCACACTTAACCAGCATGGCAACCCCAGCAATCTGCAGAGATACACCTTCTCATCTGGTTTGCTCTTAGTGGGAATTTGATTTTCAACAGGACAACAACCCAAAATACACCTCCAGGCTGTGTAAGGGCTATTTTAGCTAGGAGAGTGATGGAGTACTGCATCAGATGACCAGGCCTCCACAATCACCCAACCTCAACCCAATTGACATGGTTTGGGATGAGTTGGACCGTAGAGTGAAGGAAAAGCAGCCAACAAGTACTCAGCATATGTTGGAACTCCTTCAAGACTGTTGGAAAAGCATTCCAGGTGAAGCTGGTTGAGGGAATTCCAAGAGTGTGCAAAGCTGTCATTAAGGCAAATGGTGGCTACTTTGAAGAATATCACATATAACATTGTTTAACACTTTTTTAGTTACTATATGATTCCATATATGTTATTTCATAGTTATAATGTCATCACAATTATTATGCAATGTAGAAAATAGCTAAAATAAAAGTTATTTAGGTCAGGTAGCGGAGGGGTGTCCTGCCGTGAAGTGTTGTTTAAAAAGAAAAGTTTGCAAATTCGGCTGTTTGCTTGTGTAATTTGAAATGGGAGTTCCATTTAACCACGACTCTATAAAATTCTGTGTGTTGCCTTAAATTTGTTTTGGACTTGATGACTGTGAAAACACCCCTGGTGGTATGTAAGTTCAGTCACATCATTTCTACATGTACAATATGTCTGCTAATCAGATGTGCAGCCTGGCGTATTTTCCACTCCCTTTGCCTCATTTCTCTCAACAAAACAGTTTTTGAATTCCTTATTTATCCAGGGGTCTTAACAGTTAACAGTCACCCTGCAAACAGTAATGAGTCATTAGCACGTTCCTGGGACGTCACAAAATGGTCACCTAAAGTCGTCAGAACGTTGCCATGGTCCCCTGAAGTTTTTGTCTCGCTCCTTATTGGCCCCGGGATTTTCATAGGATGCTGTGTCGTGGTCCGCTGAACATTCTTAGGACGTTGTGTCATTGTCCCCTGGATGTTTTTGTCTATTTTCCGGTTTGTCCCAGGGACGTCACCTGATGGTCTTAAAGAAACTTTCTCCAGTCGGTCATGGGGACGTTTTTAGAATGTTGTGCCATGGTTCTTTGGAGGTTTTGTCTAGTCCCTGAGGACATTTTTAGGACTTTCTTGGGATGTTGTGTCATGGTCCGTGGGATGTTGTGTCATGGTCCCCTTGATGTTTTTGTCTCGTTCCCAGTTTGTCCCAGGGACATCACCTGGTGGTTCGAAAGATATTTTATGGGTCCCAGGTTGGGGCATATTGAAAAGGCAGTATCAAGTGATCATGTCAAATGTTGTTATTGATAAAAGAGTGTACCACTTACCTTAAAACCCACATACCATTACTTTACTTATAATGGTTTGGGACACCTGGGACCATCAGGTGACAAAAACCTCCAGGGGACCATGACATAATGTGCCAAGAACGCTCAGGAGACCTTCAGGGGACCATGACACAATGTGCCAAGAACGCTCAGGGGACCTTCGGGGGACCATGACACAAAGTCCAAAGAACATCGTAAAAACATCTTGGGGGATGTCCCCGGGACAACCGGGAACTGACAAAACAGCAAGAATGTTCAGGGGACCATCACACATCGTCCAAATAAATGTCTTAAAAAGGTCCCCGGGACAAATAGGGAACTATAAAAAGGTCCCCCAGAGAATGTTCCCTTCGCACCATCACGTGGGACCATCACGTGACATCTGAAAGACTAGTAAATTAAAGTCTTGAGAACGTCCTAATAAGGTCCTGACATGGTCCTGACAGGGACCAAGACAAAGGTCCCCAAGGGAACGTTCCCTTGGGACCATCAAGCAGCGTTCTTAGAATGTTTAAGAACGTCAGTGGGATGACGTCGCACCAAAACCGTCGCTCCTGTTTGCTGGGCAGTTTTTTAATAGATGCATGCTTATTGATAACTGGAAGAAACAATGTCATAAATGAATCAAGTGCACATCAACAAAAAAAAAAATCAGACCAACAAAGCTTTTTTCCTTCTTCAAAATAGGAATCACCACAAAACCATTTGTCTGAAAATCTTATACACTATTTTAGGCACAGCCTTTTAAACACTGGCTTTTCTAGACATAGCCACTATATTTATGATCACTCCATACAATGGGTGTGAACACAGCTTGAGAACAAAGTGATATAGCGTTTTTTAAGATTCATAGGTTTATTTTACACTGTTACACTGATACATTTTTTCAAAATGTACACTGTTACAACAGACGATGATAGCATTAGTAAACCATACAGTATATTTAGTGATGTGATTTTGAGTCTTTCTGTCTTCCTCTAGGTCGCCTGGACTTCATCCCCCAGTGCAGTGGCCACGGCAGTTTCAACATGGACCTGTGTGGCTGTGTGTGTGAGGACGGCTGGACGGGCAAGAACTGCTCTGAGCCACGCTGCCCAGACGACTGCTCCGGACAGGGAGAGTGTATGGAGGGCGAGTGTGTCTGTGACCGCGACTTCGGAGGGGACAACTGCTCGGAGCCCCGCTGCCCTGCGGACTGCTCCGGTCGAGGGCTGTGCATGGACGGGGAGTGTATATGTGAGGAGAATTTCACTGGAGAGGACTGTACGCTTGGTCGCTGCCTCAACGACTGCTCTGACCAGGGCCTGTGCACCAATGGGACCTGCCAGTGTCGCCCGGGATATGTGGGAGAAGACTGCTCTCTGGCCTACTGCGCCAACAACTGTAGTCAGAAGGGCATCTGTAAGGAGGGCTTCTGTGCCTGCCAAGAGGGCTTCGCTGGAGACGACTGCTCTTTAGGTGAGAGAAAGGGAACAACAGGAAAACATACAGTAGCTCCTCTGAGAGGATTATTTACCTTTATACTTTTTTGCCATTGTTGTTTCGTAGGTTGGATATATGGGTGGATATTTGGTTATATGAGACAAGCATTAGCCTAATATGCTGACTAGAACGGGCACGCGCGTGAGTCCGCTTGCATGTTGATTTTGTCCATCCACACCAGACACGATCAGGACACGAAGGTTGAAATATCAAAACGAACTCTGAATCATCTATATTAATTTGGTGACAGGTCGAATATTCACAGAGGTTATGGTAAGAAGTTGTCTCAGTCTGCATTTGGTTCTTTGGGGATATATAAGCCTGCGTATCTGTCAAATATTTCCAAGAATTATGTTTTTACAGATAATATATACTCCATGCAATAGCAGCTGAATCCACAGATCCTGCCCGACAAAACAGTAGTCAAACACCTCTTGCAGCCCCTCTTTGTTTCAAATAGTAGCTATAAAATTGGTGATGGCTTGCTGTGTAACAGCATTCATTCGTCAAAAGTCACATTAACTGAAGCTGAGGCAATATCTGAATCACACTAGCCTGGATTCACAGCTAATTCACAGGAAAAGGCTGCTGATTCACACTGGCGTAACGCAAGTTTCTCCCCCTCCCACCCTTCCCCATATCCCGGTGTGCCAGTACTGATTCCTCCTTTTGCTATAGACATCTCTCATCTCACAAGTGAAACGAAAAAGAGCCTATACTACCTATACTCTACCTCATTTTCAGCAGAACCTGCTGGAGCTAAAATTGCTTATTTCTTTGCAATTAGAGATAAAATAGCAGAGGCGCGTGTGGGAGAGGTTGCGGAATGCAAAAAGAGGCCAATCAATTACCAGCGCTTATTCAGGACTCATAGGTTGGCCTGCATTGTAAGTGTTTCATATTATCAAAGTAGAAAAATCTGGATATGCTTTTGTAGCCCCATTTTCTCCTACTATGAAAATAATGAGACTATGGAATTTAAATTAGGCATTTGGCGATGTGAAAATGTAAAAAGAAAGCAGCTGCATTCACATGATGACTTTACCTATCATAGAATGCTAATTGCCTTAACATCACTATCATTCAAAATTTTAGTCATTATGACTCCACCACTTTGCTAAAATGTCTCACATTGGAAAATGATTATGCATGACTAAAAGGTTTTCACAGTTGTTTTTAACCCCCCAAAACAAATGTACTGTTGAAGTTGGAAGTTTACATAAACAAGGTTTAATTACTCCAAACTAAGTGGTTCAGACACTCCACAAATTTCTTGTTAACAAACTATAGTTTTGGCAAGTCGGTCAGGACATCTACTTTGTGCGTGAAAAGTAATTTTTCAAACAATTGTTTACAGACAGATTATTTAACTAATAATTCACTGTATCACAAATCCAGTGGGTCAGAAGTTTACATACACTAAGTTGACTGTGCCTTCAAACAGCTTGGAAAATTCCAGAAAAAATGATGTCATGGCTTTAGAAGCTTCTGGCTAATTTACATCATTTGAGTCAATTGGATGTGTACCTGTGGATGTATTTCAAGGCCTACATTCAAACTAGTGCCTCTTTGCTTGACATCATAGGAAAATCAAAAGAAATCAGCCAAGACCTCAGAACAAAAATTGTAGACCTCCACAAGTCTGGTTCATCCTTGGGAGCCATTTCCAAACACCTGAAGGCAACACGTTCATCTGTCCAAACAATAGACGCAAGTACAAACACCATTGGACCACGCAGCCGTCATACCGCTCAGGAAGGAGACGCGTTCTGTCTCCTAGAGATGAACATACTTTGGTGCAAAAAGTGCAAATCAATCCGAAAACAACAGCAAAGGACCCTGTGAAGATGCTGGAGGAAACAGGTACAAAAGTATATCCACAGTAAAACGAGTCCTATATCGACATAACCTGAAAGGCGGCTCAGCAAGGAAGAAGCCACTGCTCCAAAACCACCATAAAAAAGCCAGACTATGGTTTGCAACTGCACATGGGGACAAAGATAGAAATTTCCTCTGGTCTAATGAAACAAAAATAGAACCGTTTGGCCATAATGACCATCGTTATGTTTGGAGGAAAAAGGGGGAGGCTTGCAAGCCAAAGAACATCATACCAACCGTGAAGCACGGGGGTGTCAGCATCATGATGTGCATTGCTTTGCTGCAGGAGGGACTGGTGCACTTCACAAAATAGATGGTATCATTAGGTAGGAAAATGATGGGGATATATTGAAGCACCATCTCAAGACATCAGTTAGGAAGTTAAAGCCTGGTTGCAAATGGGTCTTCCAAATGGACAATGACCCCAAGCATACTTCCAAAGTTGTGGCTAAATGGCTTAAGGACAACAAAGTCAAGGTATTGGAGTGGCCATCACAAGCCCTGACCTCAATCCTATAGAAAATGTGAGCAGAACTGAAAAAGCATGTGCGAGCAAGGAGGCCTACAAATCCGACTCAGTTATACCAGCTCTGTCAGGAGGAATGGGCCAAAATTCACCCAACTTATTGTGGGAAGCTTGTGGAAGTGTACCTGAAACATTTGACCCAAGTTAAACAATTTAATGGCAATGCTACCAAATACTGATTGAGTGTATGTAAACATCTGACCCACTGGGAATGTGATGAAAGAAATAAAAGCTGAAATAAATCATTCTCTCTACTATTATTCTGAAATTTCTCATTCTTAAAATAAAGTGGTGATCCTAACTGACCTAAGACATGGCATTTTTACTAGGATTAAATGTCAAGAATTGTTAAGAACTGAGTTTAAATGTATTTGGCTAAGGTGTATGTAAACTTCTGACTTCAACTGTTCCTAATGCAAATGGTTTTGAAGTTTGTGCCAGAGAAATACTGTGCAGGAGCTATCACTAGTAGTCAGGTGGTTGCATGTGAGGCTGTCAATCCTGTCACCTCCTCTTGTTAACAGAGTTGTTCACTGACTGACAGACATTTTCAGCCAGAGAGAACACATCAATGACCTTGCCTTTCCAGAATGCCCCACAGAAATAGAACCAACAATTTTGACTTCAAACATTCTTTGACAAAACCTACACTTTCAACTTTCATACAGTAGTTCAGCTGCATTAAATAGACAATTGATTTTTCTACTCAGTCTTCAGGACACCTGCATTTTGTATCACCCTTTTCCATTATTGCTCAACTGAACTGAGTGATGGAAGAGAATATGAATTTGGAATCGATAGCTCAATCCACCGGAGGTAGAGGTAGCTTTGCTTACCCTCCTCGGGAGCCACACGTCTTCACTGTGTCCTCATTAATGTATTCACTCCAAAAAGCAGAGCTAACTTCAATGTTGTGTGTCATTTTTAGGATAACCTCATTACAGCAGTTTAAACAATGCAACAATCTTCCATAATGTTGTGTAATACAATGACCTTTGGCCTATTTAGAATTTCTGATAAACAGTCCCAAAGCACTAAACTCTAATTACGCTTTCATAAGTCATTCGCTGCCCTGTAAAAAGAAGATCAGTCAAGCAGCGAGTCTGTTTGCTGTGAGCAATAATAAGTGAAATGGATGGAAATGGAAAACAGTGGTGTGATGTGGTACTCAGCTGTGTTGTGGGGCATTGGCCTCATCATGCCAGAGTCCTGGCCCTCCTGACCCTCAGTGTAGCTCAGTGCAGCGGTACAATGGTTCACTCCCCTCCTCCCTCTGCTGACCCATCCAAATCAAATCAAATTGTATTTGTCACATGCAGTGAATACAACAGGTGTAGACTTTACTGTGAAATGCTTACTTGCGAGCCCTTTCCCAACAATGTAGAGTTAAAAATTTAGAACATTTTGCTAAACAAAAAAAGGAAATAGTAACACAATAAAATAACAATAACAAGGCTATGTACAAGGCTATTCTAATACCTTGTCAATATGCAGGGGTACGAGGTAGTTAAGGTAATTGAGGTAATATATCCATGTAGGTAGGGGTAAAAGTGACTAGGCAATCAGGATAGATAAAAAACAGAGTAGCAGCAGCGTAGGTGAATAGTGTGAAAGAGTGTGAAAGAGTGTGAAACTGTGTGTGTGCGCACCTGCGTGCGCGCGTGTGCTTGGCGTTAATATGTATGTGTGTGTGTGTATGTGTTTGTATGTGGGTATTGGAGTATCAGTGTAGTATGTGTAAGTGGGTGGGTAGAGTCCAGTGAGTGTGCATAGAGCCAGTGCATGGGGGTCAATGCAAATTGTCCTGATAGCCATTTGTTTAACTGTTTAGCAGTCTTGTGGCTTGGGGGGTAGAAGCTGTTCTCTGTGATTAATGAGTGGCAGATATACTGTAGGCTTAGTACTGGAGGGAGGGTCTGGCCTGTCTCAAAGACTGTGTCATAGTATTCATAGTTGATTTTGAAATGGCCTCAGAGAAAGTATGACTAGAATTTATATAACAATGCCTAATTTTGGGGAATAGTAACCCCAGTTGTAAAATAGTAAATAATGACTACTTCTCAGACAATACTGTCAAGGGGAGTGAAGCAAGGTTGTCCACTTTCAGCATATCTATTTATTATGGCCATCAAGGTGTTATCTATTCAAATTTTATCCAACAATAATATCAAGAGGTTAGAAATACGGGGCTTAAAAACAAAGGTTGTCGTTGTACACTGACTACATGTTTTCTTTTTCATTCGCAATTTGGGCACAGCCTCATAGAGGATCTAGATAATTGATCTAACCTCTCTGGATAACAACCTAACTATGATAAGTGTACCATATTACGTTTTGGATCGATACTGTGTAGTTTACCAATAAAATGGTCTGATGGTGAAGTGGACATACTCAGTATTCATTTCCAGAAAGAAAGAAACAATCCCACTACTATACATTTCAATAGAAAGTTAGAACTTGTTGCCATGGAAAAGTAAAAACCTGTCTATTTGTGGAAAAATCACCCTTATTAATTTAGTCATATCCCATTTTACCTATTTAGTTATGGCTCTGCCTTAAATTATATGAGCAACAAATATGAAATACTCTCCAGAATACACAGTGCATTCGGAAAGTATTCAGACCCCTTGACTTTTTTCACATTTTGTTAAGTTACATCTTACAGCCTCATTATGAAATGTATTAAATCTACACACAATACCTCATAATTACAAAGCAAAAAGAGGTATTTAGAATTCTTTGCATATGTAGAAACGGAAATATCACATTTACAGAAGTATTCAGACCCTTTACTCAGTATTTTGTTGAAGCACCTTTGGCAGCACTGGGAGAGCATCCTGACCAGTTGCATCACCACCTGGTATGGCAACTGCTCGGCATCTGACCATAAGGCACTACAGGCGGTAGTGAGTACGGCCCAAATACATCACTGGGGCCAAGATTCCTGCCATCCAGGACCTATATACCAGTCGGTGTCAAAGGAAGGACCAAAAAAAATGTCAAAGACTCCAGTCACCCAAGTCATAGATTATATTCTCTGCTACCGCTTGGCAAGCGGTACCACAGTCTAAGTCCAAAAGGCTCCTTAACAGCTTCTACCCCCAAGCCATAAGACTTCTGAACTATTAATCAAATGGCCACCCAGACTATTTACATTGACACTGTGTTTTCACACTGCTGCTACTCGCTGTTTATTATCTATGCATAGCCACTTTACCCATGCCTACATGTACAAATTACCTCAACTAACTTGTAACCCCGCACATTGACTCGGTACAGCTACCCCCTGTATATAGCCGTGTTATTGTTATTTTATTGTGTTACTTTTTAAAAAAAAAAATAACTTTATTTATATATACATATATATTTTCTTAACTCTATTTCTTTAACTGCATTGTTGGTAAAGGGCTTGTAAGTAAGCATTTCGGTAATGTCGACCTTCACCTGTTGTATTCGGTGTGACAAATACAATTTGATTTGACTTAAATCTGTAGAAACTATGAGAATGAAAAGGTTCAGAACTTTTGTGAAACATTACAGCACAGTTGAAAAATATATGGCATTTAGTAATCACTGGATGGTTTTCAGAACTCGATGGAAGGGGCTGAGTGTAGCTGAAGGGTGGGACTAAAAAGAAGAAGAAAAAGAAAGTAAAAAAAGTAGTATATATGTATAGTATGTATACGCTGGAAGTAGAAGCCTTGTCCATTAGTTTACTCCAATTAATCGAGGGGTAGTAGGGTTAGGAAGATATATAAATACAGATATATATGTATATGGGCGATTGGAATTTACATTCATAGAACCCACAATCTGTCGGCAAAATTAAAGCTGATCTACCCCCTAAAAAAAAAAGTCAAATACAATAGTATGACTGCATCTCAAATGGCATCCTATTCCCTTTATAGTGCACTACTTTTAACCAGAGCTCTATAGGACTTGAAGTGCATTACAATTGACAATAAGGTGCCATTTGGGATGTACCCAAAGCTCTTCAGAAGAAACGTTTGCTCTAAGCATCTAAGCATTGGCTTCACATGGAGACTCTCTTCATTCTGTTAGAAGGCTTAGTTAAAGTGCTCACTCCCTATACCCCATATCAATCACCTTACTACTGGTTCACTTTTTTGTGTCTTACTTAAGACTGAATCTGGTCCATGCGATAAATCTTCCTAAGTGATGCCGCAGGACTTCTCCTCCTCACTCCAGGGTCAGTCTCGAGGAGGAGGCAGGCTCGGCTCCATCTGTCGTGTGCGTGTGGAAGTAACTCAAACTCTTCCTCGAGTCCCTCAACCGCTCCCCTAGGAGGGCTTAATGCTCCACCACCACCACCACTGAGCCCAATCTACAGAGGAAAGTCCCACACCACTAGCTGCCTTCAGGACAAGATCTGTTACTCACTCTCTCTGATTGAGCTGTAAACTTATACACTCCTGTTTATGCAGGGCTTCATTTGCATTCTACACTCAAACCCTCTCAGGCTTATGGCATGGCTCTGTCCCAGCCCTCAAGAATATCAATCCCTTCCACGAATCCACTCACATATACAAGCTTAGTTGTGGTAGTGGCACCACTGGGGTATTGTAAGTTAAAATGTTTCCTCTGCATTTTGGGTCACTTTGGGTGATTTTAACACACATTTGGAAGTCATGTGCACATCAGAATGTGTTTGTTTATACAGTACATGTGGGTCAAGTGGGACCTAAGCGAAAATAAGTAAGTCAGTCTTCATCTGCTACAGTAGGTGCAATATAATGCAAGGAATTTCAAGTTTGCAAGGTTTTGATTTCATACTATGCACACAACATTTCATCTACAGTGGCTCCGGATCTGGACCTGCGTGTGCGGGGAGTGACAGAGCGTACCATTGACCTGGAGTGGGAGGGGTCGGTGTTGATGACAGACTACCTAGTCACCTACGTGGCCACCAGCCCAGGTGGGGTCCAGCTGGAGATCAGGGTCCCTGGGAACACCACCACCTGCAGTATTCCAGACCTGGAGCCTGGCATCGAGTACAACATCAACGTCTACGCTGTGCTCAACAACATCATCAGTGTTCCTGCCAATGCTCAGGTGTCAACCTGTGAGTACAACAGGCAGCCATGTTCTATTTCTATTTTATTTGAGACCTCTGCTTCAGTCCTCCACAAAGTCAAACATTTTCTGCTTAGGTTTCCTTTCAGGTGTCGACCTGAGTACTACAACATACAGACATCCACTTTCAACTTATCACACTTCTTCTTTTACAGGAAAAGGTCTTAGAAGGTTTATTGTACCATCACAGACCGGGGAGGGATTTTTGATTTGAGTTGATTTATTAGGATCCCCATTAGCCAATGACAAGGTCAGAACACTTGAAACTTTTCACACGCAAAAGTGATTGTACTATGGACGCTATGGGAAAAAAATGCTACTTGCCAGAATTGAAACATGTCACGTAAACTTTACCTACAAACAAAACAACCATTGTTATACTGTATACACTAGGCACCTTGTCCTCACCATTGAAATCTGGGCATCAGGTTTTCCACAACAACAACGCAAAAACTCACACATACTTTCACAGACAAGTTTTGAGAAAAGTCCTGGAAGGAGGATGCCCATCTTTGCCAACAGGATGTGATTAGACTCTTGCCACCTGCTGGGTATAAATGCCAGAAATTGCTGCAGGCTCTCGGGTTTCCAGTCAATATTTCTCAGACATATGCAGAACTCTCACTCAGGCCCAGAATAGAACATGTTTATACAGTAAACATTCAATTATCTGTCACGGACTGATTGGGCCTTTGCTAAAAAATTCCAACTCTCATCAGCAGGCAACACTCCTGGTTCTGATATTATCACTGATTTTGAAATGATCAAGTAAATAGAGACAGGAGTATGTTCATGCAATTATGCTCAAGTTTTTTCTCTCTCTCTCCCTATAAATTAATAATTAAGCTTTGAATAGTTCATTTTTTTCAAAGTTATTTTATGTTTCATATGACTGATCTGGACATGTTGTGTTTTCATTACGTGTTTATACCTCAAAGAGGACCTAATGAAGAAACATGTTATATAGGGACTATGTAAATAATTACTGTATTAAACAGTTTGTTCAAAAGTAATGGATGTGCACCTGCTGCCTGGCCTGTTGTAGTCCACTAAGAAAGAAACGTTAGCCACAGAGTGAGGTCCTCTTCCCCCTGCCCCTACGCATGGAAAGCGCTGTAGTAAAAAGGGAGATTTATTGAGCATACAGAAGATGGAGGCCTATAATACAGCTTTCCTTGCCTCAAAGATCTCTCAAATCCAGACGGTTTAGTCTTCAAATCCATCACAGAGACGTCCGTGGAGGTGCAGTGGCAACCATTCTACTACTCGTTTGATGGCTGGGAAATAAGCTTCATTCCAAAGGTAAGGTTTCACCAACAGAGGAGAGATATTTATTCAATACTGGCTACATCGCTAAACACTTGAATAAATGAATGTTGTTACAGTGTAGACATATTGTTATATACATGTGTTACATTTAACAGATGCCCTTATCCAGAGTGACTTACAGGAACAATTGGCTACCTGCCTCCCTATCTCTAGGATCCCCGACCATGCAGATAATCTTTCTGCCAAGGGATTGGTGGAAAACTGCTTTGAATTTGAACAAAACAGAAGTTTGTATAAAACATTAATCAAAACCATAGAAATGTTGACATCAACCTTACCTACGGTATTTCTGAAAGAAAAATGTATTCAAGAACAGCTTCCCCATAGAGATGAAAGAATTCAGGTTTGGCGATGTTCTGGGAAGAGCAGTGTGGCACTGTACACAGCAGTATGCTGAACAACAACAACAAACACACAGTACAATAAAACCTGTCATTTTCAACTCAGTCTGCTTACATCTCAGGAGAGTTCCTTTAGAAATAGCAACATTATATTACTATATTTATCACTACAACATACTGCAACATTATATTACTATATTTATTACTACAACATACTGCAACATTATATTACTATATTTATTACTACAACATACTGCAACATTATATTATATTTTTGATATGATCCATGGTTAGATTTTTACTCTTGGATGGTAGAAATAGTGGAACATTTGGGGAGGGGATTGATTTTTTACCCTTCAACTTAAAGTACCAAATTAGATGATGGATTGCCCAAGGCTTATTGACGATTAGGAGGATCAGCAAGCAGGAGACATTTTCAAACCCATAGCCATATTAGCCATAGGTTCAAAGTTAGGAGAGCTTTCCCTTTAATTCCCTCTATAAACACCAGGTACTCTTATCCTCAGTCCCTCTCTCTATAATTGACTTTCTTCTTTAGGTGTTCCTAGCTAGGGGGATAGAAGTTTGGCTGGGCTCAAGGACTTAAAGCTGGGGCTTTTAGATGAAAAGCATAAATGCCATGGAAACAAACTCGGGAAAGCTCTTTTGGAGGTGACAGACTATGAATACAAAGCGACATGGGAGTATTTGGGTCACAGTGCACTTTAATCTACATCATTGGGTGTGAGGCTGCCTACTACAGTAGACTCTGCTAGCTAGCTCCTTCTCCATAAGGGGTCTGAGTTCAAACTCAACGTCGTCACTTAGAAATCATATTTGAAGTCAGAGTCTCAACCCCTCTGGATTTAATCCAAAAGAAAAGATTAACAATAACGTAATGGATGTGAGCATAAAAGTGGCGGCTGGGGACAAACAAGAGTTCACAGTGCCAAAAGCACAAAGAGATGAGAGCTCGCCCACTGAGTCACCCCACACCAACAGCCGTTATCTGAGACAAAGTGACCCTGGAATTAATATATTCACTGTTTTTTTTACCCAATATTATCATACCAATGCTTTATTTTTATTTTACTAGGCAAGTCAGTTAAGAACAAATTCTAATTTTCAATGACGGCCTAGGAATAGTGGGTTAACTTCCTGTTCAGGGGCAGAACAACAGATTTGTACCTTGTCAGCTCGGGGATTTGAACTTGGAACCTTCCGGTTACCTTCCAATGCACTAACCACTAGGCTACCCTGCCACCCCAATGTACTTATCAGCATGATTCACTTCAGTCCGACAGTCAGCAGGTAGCCGAGCTGTTCAACCGTTGGGCCAGTAACTGAAAAATCAACACATTACACTGCACCTATCAATCATCATCCTGTCAATCAAACATTGTGCACATCACCCTTTTTACTAAGTAATTTAGCACAGAACTCTTAACAAGACCTGAAGATTAACCACCAAAAGAACAACCAACGCAAGCAGAATTTATCATAAAGCCAATCACAATATCATATTTATAGATGCCATAACCTGGTGCCCGTCAGAGCAGTGAGGGTTGAGTTTTATTCAGATCCTTCCTCTGCATAAACATCTGTCTGGGGGAGTAGCTCACATGGAACCATGCATCACTCCTCCATCAACAGCAGGTGGGATTGTTAACCTGTGTATGTATGAGAGGACCAGGGCCAGATTACCGAACAGGCACGCAGGGCACCTTTTTTAGGGGAGGTTGTGGCTCCCCCTGGAGAATGGGGGCTCTCAGATAGCACATGATAGAAAAATGTGTAGAACTGCAGTAAATTTGATTTAAAACTGTCAGTGCCCCAAATGCAGTAGTCTGTCCCAGGAGAGGAGCCCAAGTGAAGCCAGAAAGTGTGTCCCAAATTGCACCCTGTTCCCTTTATAGTGCAGACATTTTTACCAGAGCCTTATTGACCCTGGTCAAAAGTAGTGGACTATATAGGGAATAGGGTTCCATTTGGAAACCATACTGTATATAACAAGAGGAGCCCAAGTGAAGCCAGAGGGTTCTGCCTGTCTGTGTTCTCTGACAGGACAATGATGGAGGGATGACAGCCCAGCTGCCCAGCACCATTACTTCATTCCACCAGACAGGCCTGAGACCAGGGGAGGAGTACACCGTCAACCTGGTAGCTCTCAGGGACCAGGGCCGCAGCCAGCCCGTATCCGCCATCGTCACCACATGTATGTATGGTTTCGTCGGTGATACCATAAACCTCACAAAGCCATCATTATCAAACTTCTATCTATCTACTATTATACATAAACATTTGGTTGTAGAAATATCCTTACTTGTGGGTGTTTGTGTGCGTAGACCTGTGGACGTCTCAAGGTATGGCATCCATATTAGGAAGTCCCATAGGCTAAACCCTGTGACACTGAAAA